>NC_056745.1:687484229-688084229 GCF_019279795.1 Protopterus annectens | reverse complement strand
TGCTAAGACTTTACTTGATTCTACATCTTTTCAGCCTTTTCTTTTCTTTTTTCTTTTTTAAATCCTTCTGTGATTTTCCTTTTCCTCTCCCATACTCTTTTATCAATCGAATTTCTTTTTTATTTTACTATATGCTATTTAATATCATCACTATCACTTAAACCTGATTCTTCTTCTTCCTTTTTTCCCCATATTCAATTCTTCCTGCATACTTACTTTTTGTACAACTAGTTCTTTATCCATAGTTCTATTTGTGTTCCCATTATTTCTACATATTTTTGCCCAGCCACAACCTTTTTATCTTTCTCTGTTAATATTTCTAGAATATCAGCCTCCATTGTTTTCCATTTTTTCACATTCCCCCCAAATGACCCCTTTTATTACATTTATAACATATCACTTCACAGTCCCATGCACAATGTGCTACTTTTCCATGTGAAAAAAAAACATCTTCTTTTATCACAATTACTGATTAAATGATCATTTTTACCAGACAAATAACATGTTTTAAGCTGACCCAATATTTCACCATGCCCCTATTTCAATAGTTAGTGCACAATACTTTAATTTTCAATTTTCAAAATCACTTTACAATCCCATGCCCCAGTCCATAAATTTCTATTACCATACATTTTTGACACATCTAATACATTTTTACATAACTTCAATGAGTGTCCTTTGAAAGTCTCTTTACTTACTTCAGTCCTAAATTGTATTTTTATTTTTTTCTTTGTCTCTCTATAAGATGCTTTAAATACATACAAATTCCATGTTATATTATTTTTCTTCTTTTCATATTCTTCAAGAACATTTTCCATTATTTAACCAGTCAAATATAATTTCACAAAACGTCTCTTTTTTAATATGTATAAATGTTTTTACCTCACTTGCTTTAATTCCCAGTGTTGAAATTAATTCATCCTGTGCCTTATATCTGTCCAGTGTAGTATCTTTCTTTTTTCAAATTATACAGTAAAAAGTCTCTTTTTAACAGCTGTTGCTTCTTCCTCCTAAAATCACTATATCTGCAAATGATTTACCTTTTTTGACTGTCTCTTCCTGCTGTTGTATTTTCTCCATTAAGTCTCCCCAGGACACATCTTTGCTGCTGTCTGGCTCACTTTAATTACCTAAGTCCAATAATACATCATCCCACAACCCTTCCAACTGGAGGGTTGTAACTATACATTTCTGCTCTGGTACCTCATCTCCGAAGAGATTATCTTGGAAATTCTCTTCTGAATCTATCACCACCTCTAGTATATTCTCTTTTTGAGAAAGCTCAACCACTTTCTCCTCACCTGCCTGTCCTTTCTCCACCTTTACTTCTGATGTCAGTGCTGTCATCAGATCCTTATTTTGTATGAATTCTACTGCCATATTATTGCACACGTCTGTGCTTGAGTTGTCCTCCATTTCCTCTCTGCTTCTCCGAGCCACCTTCACACCCAACTGGAAGATAGGAAGTGACACCATGAAAAGCATCCCATATGCAAAAGAGTAGGAGAAGTTCCCTGATGCCCTGGCCAAATTTCCCCTGATAGTATAGATACCACCTTGGAACTCCCCTAAATAGATGTCATTATCCTACGGTGACTTTGGCATTTGACTGAATGTCAAATGTTAAAAAAAAATTAAAAAAATAAATAAATAAAATAAATATAATACATGTTGATGCAAATCCTGTTACTCTGTTAACATTTTAAGCAATTTAGTCTAGTCTGTTCTTCTGTGTCCCGGTTTGAAGAACATCTCTGTTTTTGTCTCATATTTATACCCTGTCCTTCAGCAAGTCACTTAACCAATCAGTACTTTGGGGCAATTGGAAATTTAGTGTCTATATTACAAGATCAAAGCTTTACTTAATCGAATAAGTAAAGCTCGATCTTGTAATATCGAAACCCTAAAACATTGAACGGCCGATTTAACCCAGGGAAACACTTCCCTTGGCAATTATGCGGAGTATGCCCGTTTTACAGTTTGGAGTGATCTCGGAGTTGGTATATTTAGGTAGTGGGGTGGGGGCTTGATTTTGGATGTAAAGTTTTTTTTTTTGATTCGGCCAAGGGAAGTGTTTCTCTTGGTTGAATCAGCCAGTCAATATTTTTAGATGTCGATATTACAATATCGAGCTTTAGTTATTCGATTAACTAAAGCTTCGATGTTGTAATATAGATGCAAAATTTGGGCTAGTCTCCTCAATGGTCCTGTGGACGTCAAGCTTAGTACCTGCCTATGAACCAGAATGTTTATGGTGTAAAGGAAGGAAATTGTAAATAGGAGCATCACCATATGAGCCATGAACTTTGGTTTCCTACATACCAAATTGCATAAAATGTCTTAAAGGAACAGATATACTACTTTAGGGGATACAACTTTAAAATAGACTTCCACATTTCAAATGCCATCTAAATCTGGCACCTGGTCAGATGTTTACAAATTAATTCACTTGATTTCACAAACTTCTGTTTTATTCTTTATATCCCCTCCCCAACAGATTCTTCCTCTGTTTGCATTACTGCAAACCTGAAAAAAATGTGTTCCATCATTTTCAGGTATATGTTTAATTAGTGGATTAGTCTTTATTTCCATTTTTAAATCAGACGGGTGTCTACTAATCATGTCATTTAGTTTTCTGTTAGTCTTTCCCACACAAAATTACCAACATTTCATACAAATTATTAGTTAACCCATAAATAGTATTACAGGTTGCAAAATTAATAAATCTATATTAAAAATTTTTATGGGATGAATAAAAGATTATTCTCTACAGATATACATGCAGAAACTACAGTTATAAAAAGGGAAATGTTTCTTTATTTTGCGATAAAAGTTTTGTTCTTTCTTTCATATCTTTATAGAATAGTCTCTGTTTTAGATTCCTACCTTTCTTAAAAGTTCATTTCAGAACTAAAGGTATATAACATTTCAACATTTCCAGTTAATTTAGAATATAACAATTTTTTCTTAATTATAAGCTGAAAAGCTTTTGTATCTCTATTGAACCCAACTACAAAATTTAGATCTCCAGCTTCATAATCATAATCATATTCTCATGAGTCATAACTTCAGATGTTGCATTTTAGTAATATATTTTGTCACGGTCCTAATAAAGCAACACAGAAAACCAAACACATTTGATGACCTTTATTTTAATGAAAATGAATGACAAACATCAAAATTTTATTGAGCCACACAAATTCAACATTGCAACAAATAGGATAGTAAACATAAGGGCAGCGCACCTGCTCCCCCTTGGATAAGCAGCATCCCCCACTTGCTCACTTATCAAAGTAATCATGAAGGCAACGTCCCCGCTCACCTTAATATCATCAGTTCCATAATTCCATTCTAAGTCATCCACCATCAATTCCAAATATCCTACTGAGGGGGACAGAAGAGGGTCAAGCCTGACCCTCTTCTCTGCCCCTCAAACCACACCAAACTGGCAGGCCAGGCGGGCAACAAGACCTTACCAAAATGTGCTTACTCACACCAGTTTCCCCTACAACCCCCCTAAGACCCACACTACACCTTACCTCACTTCCTCTCCCAACTCCCAACTTAATTAACTCTTTCCTACCCACTCCCTACCCTCACTACCTAACATACCTATCTTCCTACATCCAGCCCGCCCCCCCCACTCTATTCATACCAATGGTGTCCCGTGACAAATTCATCTGTTCCAAACTTCACTTGTCATGGTCCTAATAAATCATCACAGACAACCAAAGACATTTGACGACCTTTATTGTTCTCCCTCAACCGACACCTATTCCTTCCTCCCTAAACACCTCATGCCCCCCAGCTCCATCTTTCTCTATCAATCCCATCTCCATATCAACTATAAAAAAACTTCTCCTAAAATTAAAATCCGACTCAAATGCCCCTGATAAAATCCCCTCCTATTTCTTAAAAGTAGCTTCTGAAACAATAACCCTCCCCATCAGCATACTCATTAATTGTTCTATCCTAGAAGTCCAAGTCCTCCAACTATGGAATAAAGCCTTTATTATCCCTCTTCATAAAGGCGGCAACAACTATGACATAACTAACTTCTGCCCTATCGCAATTCTGTCCCCTATTTCTAAACTACTCGAAAAGTGTGTCCACCAGCAACTCCTACCCTATCTCATTAGTCACCAACTTCTAACACCAACAGAACATGGTTTTCATCCTGGCCATAGTACCTCTACTGCCCTCCTCTCCTTCCTTGAGTCAGTAAATAAATCCCATGATTCGGGCCACTTCATATCCACTCTCCTCCTAGACCTCTCTAAGGCATTTGACACCATTTCCCACAACCTGCTCTTTACCAAACTCACTAAACTAATCTTGTCCCCTTCCACTACCCAGTGGTTCTCAAGCTATCTCACCCACAGTCAGCAAGCAGTCAAAAGGAGCAAGGCTTCCTCTCCATTCCTCAGTACTTCCACAGGTGTCCCCCAGGGCTTGATTCTAGGCTCCCTATTATGTAATATTTTCATAAATGATTTTCACCATGCCATTCCAGACTCCACCCTCATTCAATATGCTGATGATCCTACTATAATCTGTTCCTCTCCCTCTATCACCACTCTTAACCACCTTACACAAGCAACTTTCTCCTCTACTGAACAGTGGATGCTTGATAACCATCTGGCCCTGAATGCTACAAAAACCAAACTTATGCTATTCTACCCCTCTAAAAACTATCTTTTAGATAAAAAATACCTTCACAATAACCAGCAAAAACAATACTTCCCTAGAAATAGTCTCCGGCACAAAATTATTAAGAATAATCATAGATGACCAACTGAAATTTGATAAGCATCTTCAAGCCAATATCAACAAAACCCATAAAAAGCTAGGTATGCTCTACTGGCATGGTCACTTCATCTCTCCCTCTACTAGAGTCACACTAGCTAATACTTACCTGATCCCATCTCTACTTTATGGTGCAACTATTCTTTCCAACCTGCAATCCTCCCTTTAAAGCAAAACTCTCATCTTGCTACAATAAAATAACCAAATTTGCCACTGGTCACAGAGCCTCCTGTCACCACTGCCTTTTCCTTCATCAACTAGGCTGGCTTGAGTTACCCAATTTCCTCAGTCACACCCAATTTATCCAAGCTCATAAACTGATCCACAAACCATCTCTCTGTCCCTTCCTAGCAAATACATTTGAAATGCATAAACCTGACAGACTCTTAAGATCAAATTCTCACAACTTAATCAAATTGCACAGACCCTTACGTCCTGCTGGAAATCAACTGATGTCCTTCTCACTAACACGCCTCTGGAACTCTCTTCCATTCACACTACAAACAGTCTGTCCTTGTTCAAAGCCTCACTTCACTCATATCTAACCTCACAATGGATATGCTCATGCTTCCACCCTACCTAATAACTACTACACTTTCCTCCTAATCTTCTAACTCTCCTGTAGACCCATTAATGCTTATCTTCTTTAACACTAGAAATACTAAAGCAAGTTAAACTGGCATTTTTTGTTATTCCTTATAATAAATACTAATCATTATTAATCCAGATATTTGTTCAAATATGACACTCTTTGATGAAGCTCATTATAAATACCTATTTTTCCTCTGACATATTTTTTCTTAGTTACTGTATTAATGCATAATTACATTTTCAATGTATGACAAATGTGTTTTTTTTAATGTGTACTTCAAATGTGTTCCTACTGTGTATTATGTAATCAAACTTCTGGAGCTTTTCTCCCCAGGACTCCACTGAAAACGGGCCATTTGTGGCCCAATGGACTATCCTGGCAAACAAACTGCAAATAAATAAATTAAATATTGTAATGAAAATGAATAACAAATATCAACATTTTATTGAGCCACACAAATTCAACATTGCAACAAATAAGATAGTAAACATAAGGGCAGTGCACCCGCTCACCCTTGGATAAGCAGCGTCCTCCACTTGCTCATTAATCAAAGTAACCATGAAGGCAGCATCTCCATTTACCTTAATATCATCAATTCGATAAGTCCATTCCAAGTCATCCACCATCAATTCCAAATATCCTACTGAGGGGGACAGAAGAAGGTCAAGCTTGACCCTCTTCTCTGCCCACCAGCCCAAAGGGCTGTTCCCCCTCAGACCATACCACTTTTCAACAGATTCTCCACCTTCATGCCTAGATTAAGATTAAATAAATCAAGCCCAAATTCATTGAGATGAACTCCATCTGACCTATACCATACAGGGTCCCTGATTTCAAACTCCACATGGCATATCGTATGCACCCCAATGTCCTTCAAACATTTTGCCAATGTAAAATTAACATACCTCCTAGCCCTCTCCACCACCACAAAATTCCTTGCCTCTCTCCACACCAACTGGAGAAAAATCTCAGACTTTATCAAAACCAAAGATGGATACATCCTCCTTAATGCTAACACATCCTCACAAATAAGCTGTACCAACTGCCTTTTCAGAACCTTACTTAAATCATTCCCCCCCTAAATGAATCAACAACTTCGGCAACCCCCATTGACTCTGTAACCCAATAAATGTCTGCAATATCCTGCTCCACATCAACCTCCGAACACCATGCCAGATGACCTTCCATAAAAAAACAAAAAAAAAAAAAAAAAACTTGTAAACAAATCCTACCACATAGCTACTTAATATAAGACAAAATAGTATTGGAAAACCACCTTCCCACCCTCTTGATGACTTCTGTAGAACTTCCTTCCTTTACTAAGTCTGATGCCCTTCCCATCCTAAAAGAATGAGAAGAAAACGTATCCCCTTCTAAACCAACACTACAAAGAGCCCACCTCATAATCAAATTCAGTCGCTCACCCATCAAGCCTTTACCTCCTACTGAAGTAAAAAAACAAACCTTGCACTCTACCCCTCTGGACCACCCACAATCTCTTCCCTAACACCACAGAACATCTCCAACTTACCTCAGTCACTTTCAATACCATCAGGGCCCCACATCCCTCGTTATCTGTCTTTGAAGACCACAGCTGAATGTGTACCGCCCTAGGTGACATCAACACATCCTCCCATAGTAACAAACCCAATAACACGGACACTCTAAATGCCCCACAAAATTATCCACACACAGACTGTGCTCCATACCACATACTTCTCCAAGGATCCACACACCTTTCCTAAACCCTGTAGCAACCTGCTTAAGATCTCCATCACCAGCCATCTCCAATCTATGATCCCACCTTCAACTCTGCCCCAACCCTTTAATACTTGACTCACCACCCAGGACCTAGTCCAATCCTGCAATCCACCCAAACGAGTAAAAGCAGCAATGGTTGCCAATACCACCCTCACTGTGCTAACTGCCTTGCCCTGTTCCCTCAACATAGCCAAGTAACGCCCCAACAAAACCTCTGACCACTGACACTCCTCATCTGGTAACTGCCTCAAGAACTAGCTCATAGGTTCATAGGCTCATAGGCTCATAGGCTGGTAATAGGCTATTGGCCCTAGGGCCTATACAAGCCTAGCCATAACAATTCCCTGGATATTTCTTCCCACAATATTTACTTCCCTGGACCCTTGTCTAGCAGGACGACTGATGTGATCCCCGGGGTGAATTTCCTATCTCCCATCCAATAGTCAAGATTCCTTTTGAAGAGGGCCAAGGAAGCACTCTGCTTGACATGTATGGGCAGTCTATTCCAGAGTATGGGGAATCTCTGGGTCAGGAACCTATCCCTCTAGCATGTTTTGTTCATTGTGATGACAAGGTTTAGATCCATGGAGTGTGTGGCTCTGAGGGATTGGGATTTCTTTAAGTGGAGCATATCCAACAGCTCAGCATTTGACATGGCCTTGTATGTTAAGCAGAGATTGCCTCTGAGTAGACGATATGCCACAGAGTATAGCTGGAGTTTTTTTAGATGGTCAGCATAGGGCATCTGCTTTAGGCCTGTGATTCTTTTAGTGAGGTATTTCTGTGGCCTTTCCAGCTGTTGCAGATGTCTTGTGAGGTACATACCAAACGAGGTGTTGTTATAATGGGTCTAATAAGGGATGAGTACAGTGGGACAATGACCTCCTTTTTTCTGGATGAAAAGCCCTTAATGATGAGGTGTGCCACATAGAAAGATTTCCTGACTGTTGTGGTGATGTGGTTATCGAAGGGGAGACCACTGTCCACCTGTGTCCCTAAGTCTCTCATCACACTTTCGGTGTTTAGTGTACTGCCACCTATGTGGTAATTCATGGGTACATGGTTTTTCCCAAAGGGGATAACTATACATTTCTTGGCATTAAGCTTGAGCCAATGGCTCTGGCACCAAGCATCTGTTTCTGTAAGGCCCTTTTGTAGAATATCCACATAATTTGGGGGTTCAATAATGGCTCCCAGTTTGCAGTCATCTGCAAACTTTGTTAGCCAGAGTCCCTTAGTGTTGGCCTGTACTTCAGAGAAGTAGATGCCAAACAAGAGCGGTCCCAGGACTGAGCCCTGAGGTACTCCACTTGTCACTTGTCTGGAGCTAGATTCGGAGTCGGCTACTTTTACAGTCTGGGTTGTATCGGTAAGCCAGTTGGCAACCCATCGAGTGATGTAGGGGTTTATGCCCAGCTTAGTAAGTTTATCTATGATTCCAGAGTGGGGGATGGTGTTGAAGGCCTTGGAGAGGTCCAGATAGGCTGTGTGGACCGCCTTACCCTTGTCCACAGCTCTGGAGACTGATTTGAAGAAGTCAATCAGGTTCTTGAGACACAATCGGCCCTTCACAAACCCAAACTGGGTGGGGTCCAGTGTTTGAAGGTTGCCAATGTCTTTGTTTATAAGTTCCAAGATAATGCATTCCATGCCCTTGCAGATCAGGATCATCAGACTGATGGGACTGTAGTTCCCGGGATCCAAGGTGGATCCCCCCATGTGGAGTGGGATAACTGTAGCTGTGCGCCACTCAGTGGGCACAAAGCCTGAGGTGAGGCTATGATTAAACATGACACTTAGGTGAGGTGCCAGTTAATTTTGTAGTTCATGTAGTACACAGCCCGGGATGTCATCTGGTCCCATGGATGCTGTATTCTTAGCTATGAAAAGTGCGGTTTCTACCTTTGTGGCCATGATTACCAGAATTTGGCAATCTTTTGGTATTGAGATGGGCCCTTTAGGGGGTGAGAGGGGGGTGAAGTTGGCATTAAATTGATCTGCCAGGATATTGGCAATATCCTTGGGATCAGTATATTTAATGCCATTCTGTTGTAGCTCAGAGCAGATATGAGCATTGCCATTTAGATTCTTGACATAAGTATAGAATGCCTTGTGGTTGTCGTTGGAATCTTTGACAATTTTATTTTTGTAACTAGCTTTGGGGGATTTTACTGAGGCTGGTAAGGGATTTTTTTGCATTCTGGGATTTTCCTCTTTTCTGCAACAGTTTATTCCTTCTGTTGTATAGTTTGTTTGTGGCAGGGGACCACCACATTGGCTTACTTTTTTGGAGGAAAGCATCTTGGTTCTATTTGGGATGGCACAATTAATTCACAATTGGATGTGCTCGTACACTGCTTTAGTGTAGGATTCAGCAGTCGTACTTTCAGCTCCCATCTGCATGGGTGTTATGAAGTTTGTCACTTCTGACTTGAGTAGCATGAAGTTGGCTTTGGAAAAAAGTTTTATGGAGGTTTCCTTACTTGGGGGTGGGGGTGGGATGTGGATGTCAAGGGTGATTTGCTTATGGTCAGACCTGACCAATGAGGGGGTGACCACTGGTGTGGAGCATCTATCTCTCAATTTGGTAATGACCAGGTCTAGGATATTGGAACCCCTGGTGAGACAATGGATTAGTTAATCCAGGGCGTTGGAATTTATGAATTCCAAGAACTGTTGGGAAAAGGTGTTGGTACCCGAGTAGTTTTCCCAGTTAATGGCAATGTGGTTGAAATCCCCCAGTATTAGGGTGTTTGATTGTATCTTAATATTTTCCAGTATGTTTAGAAAGATGTAGTGAGAATCTTGGGGCATGGTGGGGGATCTGTAGCAATCTACAATTTGGTTTGCTGTCTTACCTAGTGTTAGTTGCACCTGGAGAATTTCAGATGCAATGTGTTGGGCAACTAGCCTGGAGGTGTGATTATCCTTGGTGAATATGGACACTCCTCCACCTTTAGTATTTCGGTCTTGGTTTGGTGGGCAAAAAGTGTGGTAAGAGTTGTAGCCTGGTATTGCAGGGATGCTCTCTGGAGCCTTGAACCAGATCTCAGTTACTGCACAGATATCGATGTTCAAAATGAAAAAAAAAAACTACCGTAAGCTCTTCTCCTAGATACTGCCCATGACAGCTGCACCAACCTGCCAATTACTATGGACCAATCTGCCAAATGTCCTCCGGAACAATTGTTGGATGTAATGCTGCTGTTGGGGCCACTTGCCAAAACCTGCAAACCTGAAAACGAGACAAGCTATCAGCTATCTCATTCTTAAACCCAGGCACATACAATGCTGTGAAGGAAAAGTTAATCATCAAACTCTGCAATACCAGTTTCCTGAGAACAAGTAACAAACAAGGAGATTTAGCCATCTTAACCTGCAACACCCTCACCACTGCAGCAATGTCCAAATAAAAAAACACCCTCCTACCTTTTAAATGATCCTGCTAAACCACCAAAGCTGCCCAAATAGGCATCAATTCCAAAAAAGCGACATCCTGTTTCCACTCTTCTGAACAATGCTCCGGCCAAGGGGCCAAAAAACCATTGGCCTGCAAAGTAAGCTCCTATGCCCAGACCCCAGCTGCATCAGTAAACAACTGTATCTCCCATTGCTCTACCCAATCTGACTGCCAGAATGAAATCCCATTAAACTTTTCCAAAAATTTCATCCACAACTCTAAATCCTCTCGCACTAGCTTAGTGACCTGCACTCTGTGTTGCTTACTCCTCCATCCTTTCAACAGAAATGCTACAGACCAGCAAAACATGTGCCCTAGATGCACAGCCCTACAAGTGAAATTCATCAAATCCAACAATTCCATAGCCTCTCGCACTCGAACCTTGGACTTGGACTTCACCCAACAGATTTTCTCCTGCAGCCGAACCAACTTGTCCTGCAGTAAGCAAAACAGGCTTTGTCCTGCATCTACTGTCAAGCCCAAAAAAGCCAACAGCTTCGCAGGGCCCTCTAACTTGTGTTTAGCCAAAGGAACTCCGAGGGACTCACACATCCCCACAAAGTCATGCAAAGCTGCCTGCGCCTTATCCTGTCCATCACCCACCAACAAAAAATCATCTAAATAGTGAACTGCTTGCTGATCCTCCACCCTCTACTGCCAAATCCAATGATGTGCTGAACTAAACTTTTCAAATGTAGAACATGCCACTGCACATCCCATAGGCATAGCAGTGTCAAAATAAAATTTTTCCCCAACCACCATGCCTAACAAAGGCCAATCTTCCTCCCACACCAGCAACAAACAAAAAGCCTACTCAATATCTACTTTAACTAAGCAAGGGATCCTCAAAACTCCTGATAATTCGACCGCATCATCCAGTGATGAATACGTGACCTTAACCTCTGCACTGGGTATGAAGTCATTCACAGACTTACCCCCAGGGTATGACAAATGATGACTCAAATGAAATTCACCTTGATTTTTCTTAGGAAAAAAATTAATGGTGACACTTTAAAGTTAGAAAACGGAGGACAACTAAATTGACCCAACAATCTCCCTGCCTGACACTCCTTGTCAATCAACTCCTGCAAACCCCCCTCTCTCCCCTTTACAGACTTCA
This sequence comes from Protopterus annectens, assembly GCF_019279795.1. Taxonomy (NCBI): domain Eukaryota; kingdom Metazoa; phylum Chordata; order Ceratodontiformes; family Protopteridae; genus Protopterus; species Protopterus annectens. The sequence goes on along the minus strand of NC_056745.1, from coordinate 688,072,490 downwards.
AGTTTTTTCCCACCATACCGTCCCCCACCAACATGGACTTCATTGTAAAACCCATTGAAAAACCCTCAGTCAATTCCCCTGCCACACTTGGCAGTGGATAATGAGTCCGGAACAACTCCAAAAGCTGGACCTTAATAGGGGAATGAGTCCCCCGGTTGCCCCTTAACTCCACGAAAGGACCCCCCCCTTTGCCCCCAAAAGGTACCCCGGCCTCGCCCACCTACCCATGCCAGGTGAGAACCAACCCAACCAATAGCACCCGCAGAATAAGACATCTGCCCCCCAGCAGGGCCCTTCCCACATAATGTAACAGCATGAGTTCCCATACACCTAGAGCAAATATGGGAAAATTTACAACCTACCCAAGAACACTTCCCTGCATTAAACGCCCAACATATCCCAGCAACCCCTCTGATGGCTGAACCAATCTACTACTCCCTGCACCCATGCCCATCATGGTAGAAAGCCAAATGTCCGGGTGTCTAACCTCCCACCGCATGGATTTATCCACCGCTTTCCACCTACAAAACTTCTGATCATACCAAAACCATGCATAGCCTGGCTGCAACCTCTGTGCTTCCCTGATAGTCAGAAAATAGGCCAGAAGAGGAAGAGCCAGCAAAGTATCCCTCTTCAACCAAATCACCATGCAGTATATAAAACCAAGGACCCAGTTATCCCTTGACCTGTGCCTAAACCTACCTACTCTTCTGTGACCTATGGCCACCAATGCCACCAAAATGTCCTTCCCATTAGCCGACTCTGCCTCTGTCAACCATTGCACCCCATCAGCATCAATCAATTCAAAAATATCAATGAATTCCCCTTTCCAACTCTTCTCCTTCACCACCAACGATATATGGGGAGTCAAAACAATGGGAGCCCCTTCCTGACGTAAGGCCTATGTCACCAACCAATCTCTCAGCTGTGACCCAAAATCAGACCCCACAACATCCAAGTCAGACCCCAAATCCAGATCAAGCAATGATAGAGTATTATCAAAACCCCTTCACAATCAACCACTGCCTCTAAACCCCTACCCACTAGCTCATCTTGGACTCCCTCACTGCACCCTGACGCCCCCTCCAGTAGCTGCCACTATATCCTCACTCCCCGTCAGACCTGATAAAGAATTACCTGCAGAAGATGAAGGGGCCACCAGCTGCATCCCAGCCTTCATTACCACATCCTCCGATGCTGACTGTCTGTCTTTCTTCACTCTCGACCCCTGGGTTGTAGCCACTGCTTGCCTCTTCTGCTGAGATTTCAGATCCTGAGCACTAGTTGATGGAACTTCAGTAGAAATGTCCTTGAAGAAGTCCTCTGCCTGTGCCACAATACTGGCCCACCTCTGTCTCAATGTTTCAGCCATGATAACCTAAAGAAACAAAAGAGAAATTGTTGTTAAAACAACCTTTTAAAGAAATGCATGCTAGCACCAACCAATATCTGCAGGCAAATAGCACACATAATTCCTAAAATCCTTATGCCTATCACCTCTCCTAAACCGTTACCCTCAACTACTTAATCCCCCCTACCTATCTTCTGTAAATCATCCCAGGAAAAAAAATTGACTGTCTTGGGACTTGAACCATGCACCTCTGCATGTCACTGCAATCCCGTGTGTCTAACAGCTAGTTACTTCTACCACTTAATGCCAGTTGCCCCAGACTATGCCATCTTATCTGCTATTTATTCATTATACATATAGGATATATATATATATATATATATATATATATATATATATATATATATATATTTTTTTATATATATACTAAATACTAACTATAGTACACGCCAAACCCTATTTACCTAACAAACCTAGCCTGTTCTCCCTGCCTGCCCATACAGACTAGCTATTTCACATGCATACTCTTCTGCTGCTTTTCCTTATTTATTTATTTTTTTTATTTAATAAAGAAGGCAATCCATAAGCCACACAGCTTACCTGCAGCCCAGAAACCACTAACCAACAGGGATAAAGCATCCAAAAGATACTGGAATGCTCCCCCAAGAGCCAGGGACATACCACTAGTCACCAGGGCACAAAAACCATTGCGCAAACCTCCCAAAGCTCGACTAGCCACCAGGTAAAGAAAAAAAAACAACGGAGCCATCTGAAAACTTCTCAGATCTGCCACTAACCACCAGGGAATCAAAACCATCCACACAAACCTCACAAAGCCACCATTAGACACCAGGGAACCGAACCATGCACACAAACCTCACAAAGCCGTCACTAGACCCCAGGGAACCAAAACCATTCACACAACCTTTCAAAGCCACCACTAACCACGAGGGAACAGAAACCATCCATTCAAACCCTACAAAGCCAACACTAACCACCAGCGAAAACCATCCAGACAAACCCTACACAGACACCGCAATCACCAGGGACAGAAACCAACCATTACCATCCCCAACCCCCCACCATCAGCACTTACCTGCTGAACTCGAGAAGGCATTTTATTTTTCATGAGACCACAATAGTGATACTGCACATGTGCGCCCAGCCGCAACTGACAGTACAAGCCCGCAAATAACCACTACACCACCAGAGACAGAAACAGCCATTAAAACCGCTGCGACCAAGCAAAAAACACTAGATCACCATGGAGCAACTTAACACAACAGAAGGTAAAGTAAAAACATGACGAATAAGCCACTAAACCACCAGGGAACCCAATAAGACGAAGAAACATAGAAGGAGGCAAATACAATCAAGCAATGAGAGAAATAACCACTAAACCACCATGGACACAAATACCTAAATATGTCCACACTACATATCTACACCATACTGCCATACATGGCTCTCAATCATCCTGAATTAACTGGTAATACCCGTTTTTAATCTGAAATCAGCTTACCTTCCCGAGTGCCCGATTTGGGTGAAAGTGCTCCCAGATTTGCGGTAAAGCAAGCTCTGTTTTCACTGGAGAAATTTCAGCCAATCAGAGCATTGCTTTACTGCCCTGTTTTGCATGTAGTGGCTGCGGCGGACCTGGTGCGCTTCAAGTTCTCAATTAGGTTCGCTTAGTCTGTATATCAAAGCAGCAGGAGCTGCAGGAATGGTGGCGTAACTATTCGGTTGGACTGAGAGGTCAAGAGAAGACGTTCGTAACATTTGTTCATTTGCCGAGGGAGAGACGAGAAATGGGAGAGATTAAGAGAAGCCATGGATCCATCCAAACTTGAAAGGAGATGGAGTTCAGCCCCTGGTCAACAGAGACAGTGTAAATTATTCCCAGGAGGTCTGTGTTCTGAGTTACCAGTCCGGTTCTGCTGAACTAAGATTTATCTTTTTTTCCCAAGGTAAGTCTAGTATGCACTGTTTTCCAATAGACTCTAAAATGACAGCACAGAACAAGACGTACCAGCTGATAATAGTGAAAGGAGCATGTTCAGAATTTTGCAGAATGTAAAGATTTTTGCTTTATACTTTTGGTCTTTTCCTCATAAAATGTGTGCTTTTTAGATAAATCACTGAATAACGACAGACATTAAGATTCAGACTTCATAGCCTTCGGAAAAAATTCATGCTAACACAAAGCCTTATGTTCTACCAACTTTCTTTGTATAAGAGCAGTGATGTAAAATCTGACCCTTATTTTCGGTCTTTGTTCAGAATTCTGCTAAGAGACTGAGAGGCATTGAGGCAGGTGTGGATGAAACATAGTGAAGTATTTCTAAGAACAGCATCTGACCTCTTCCAAAAAAGTAAATGTAATGTAATTTACCATAAATTAGTAAATATATATAACCAGCACGTCCTGCCTCCCCAGAAAGAAATGCATATGAGCTTGTGAAAACCTGACACTGCTTAATTGTTATCATTGCAACAGCACAGAGACTGAAACAGGCTTATCTTAAATAGCTGTCAGCAACCACACTTCTCAACTGTACAGGTTTGTGCAGAATGTGCAGATTTTTGCCTCGTTTTTTTGTTTCATTTTTCATAAAATTGTGGGGTGTTGACAGATCAGTCTTTAATGATTTGCCACTAATGTCAGAAAATAATGACAGGCATTTGAGATTCAGACTTCATACCTTTCAGAAAATTCATGCCAATGGAAAATCTGTTATTCTATCAACCTTTGAAGTTTGTAACAGCAATATTTAAAAAGTGTTCCCATTTTTGGGCCTTTGCCCCACATCTGTTCCTTTGTCCAGATTTCTTGTTCTAAAAGGCTAAGAGGTATGATTACTGCTCCTTGTGTCTATAAAAAATACTAACAAGGCAAAAGGCAGAGAAGAGATATGAATGTATGTGTTTGGGCATTTCAGGCTTCATACCTTTCAGAAATGTTATGCTACTGCAAAACCTGTTATTCTAGCACCTTTCTAAGTTTGTATGAGCAATATGAAGGTAATGTACTGGGCATGGGTATCAGGACTGGGGCATATCTCTCAACTGTACAGATTTTTGCAGCATGTCTTAGATTTCTTTTCTCATATTTAGTCCGTTTTTCATAAAACTGTGGCTTTTTGATGGATTTATTGCAAATTAATGTTTGAAGTTAGTCAATGGCAGACATTTGTGTTTCAGGCTTCATACCTTTCAGAAAAGTTATGCTACTGCAAAACCTGTTATTCTAGCAACTTTCTAAGTTTGTATGAGCGCTCTTGGAATGTAATGTGCTGGGCAGGGGTATCAGGACTGGGGCATATCTCTCAACTGTACAGATTCTCACAGCATGTCTTAGATTTTTTTTCTATTTTTTTCTATTTTGAGCATGTCTATGTATACAATTCTCTGATAAAAAAAATGCTTAAAATGATGCTGTGTCTTTGTGTTATTGAATGTGTGGGTGTGTCCACGGATGCACTTATTTAAATATGCATATCTTATGTTAATTAGTTGTCCCTGAATGTCCCTGATTTTAAGGTCCTTTGTCCCTGATTCTCTGATCTGGAGGTTGAGAGGTATGCTGCCATATGCCCTTTACATCACCCACCATAATCCCCACAAAAAAAAAACAAATAACCCATACTGTACTCACCTCACTGACTAGCACTACCCAAGGCTTACCTTACTAAAACCTCAGGTCGTCAGGATGTGATCCTGCTTCAAAAAGACCACACAAAATGTGCTTACTCATACCAGTTTCCCCTACAAACCCCCCTAAGACCCATCCTTACACCTTACCTCACTTTCTCTCCCAGTTTCCAACTTAATTAACTCTTTCCTACCCACTCCCTACCCTCACTACCTAACATACCTATCTTCCTACATCCAGCCCCCCACTCTATTTATACCAAGGTCATCCCGTGACAAATTCGTCTGTTCCAAACTTCACTTGCAGTATGGTCTTTACAGTGTCCAGCAACTGCAAAGGGGTTGGCATTTGTCAGCTCATACAGTCTGCATTATTTGGCGTAATGATCAGCATTCATTGTGTAGTCATTGTTGCATGTTACTGTGATACAATCTTCTCAATAAGATCAGATTGTAAAGGATTGCAGCATTTAGATAAAAATTGCTACTCTGGCAGTTAGTGCAGAGGACTAAGGCTCCAATTCATCAATGAGCTGCTTCCTGTGCCAAGGGTATAGGGTTTGAAACTTTCTACCTTCATTTACCTACTGTGTGATATTGAGCAATTCACTTAACTTTCCAAATTGATTCAAAGCCCTGTATGAGAGTTTGGGGCTAGGTTCCATAATGATTCCATGACTGCATGCCTAGTAGCTATGAACATATATGTCATTGCTTGCAAGCTATTTCCTATTGAATAGCTGATCTTGTTCAGAAAAATGTTTTGGCAATATCACCATCACACAATTTTTTTAATGTAACATAGGCAATTTATTCCTCAAGGTCAGCAGATAATGCATTTGCAGATGAATCATTGAAATGCAGTGTTGTTTGCCAACAGCAATGTTCGCTTTAGTAATGGTTCTCTTTAACGTGGAATAATTCAGATCACTTTAACTTCTGCAGAGATTGAGCATATTGATTTTTATTGATGGTTTCTAATGACAGCAGTTTGAGTGGCCCTTTATTGTTGAAATGTTCTGAGATGGGTAGATTTTGTCAGTAAAAACTCCAGCTTTACTCCGTAGCATATCGCCTACTCTGAGGTGATCTGTGCCTAACATATAAAGCTGTCAAACCCAGAGCTGTTGGACATGCTACACCAAAGAAATCCCAATCTCTCCAAGCTACATGCTCTAGGGACCTAAACCTTGTCACCACAATAAACAGGACACACTGTAGGGATAGTTTCCTGTCCCAGAGACTTCCTATACTCTGGAACAACCTACCCATCTATGTCAAGCAAAGTTCTTCATTAGCACTCTTCAAGAAAAATCTTGATGAGTGTATGGGAAATAGGAAATACACCCCGGGGATCACTTCTGTGTTTCTGCTGGACAGTGGCACAGGAAAATAACTTTCTTGGGTGGCGTAAGCTATGATACCTTGCTGGATAGGCTTATGTATGCCCTTGGGCCGATAGCCTAGTACCTGCCTATGAACCTATTGGTTCATACATTTTATTCAATGTTTACTGGAAAAATTCATCAAAGCTACAAATTTAAAACATTCTAACAAACATTGCTCTATTGAAGAAGGAATTTAAATATAATATAATTTATTTCAATCATGAAGTTGAATCAAAGAACAAATGCATTTATGTATAAAACTAAAAATGTGTGCAGAGACCCCATGGTTTACAAACAGCCCTGTGTACATGGTACAGTTATTCTGCCACTTGCCTGTTGAATTTCCAATAAATGTGGGTTTCAATCCATTTTCAATTAATGTGAGTTTCAAGAGTAGAGACATTTACTGGTGCTCATGCTAAGTCTGTTTTCAGTATTTGACTGTTGTTTAGCAAATGCACTTACGTGTTTGTGATATAAAATCTGAAATAGAAGTTTTAAATGAAACCCAAATCTGTGATAATTGCAAAAGTAAGGAATGAACTTCTTCTTCTTTTGGCTTTTCCCGGTTAGGGGACGCCACAGCGGATCACCTGTCTGCTCAGGATTGGCAGTGGAGTTTTACGGTGTCAAGTTGCCAGCCCGGTGCCAAACCTTCCACAGAAGGCACATACATGCACGCACTCATGCCTAGGGTCAATTTAGAGTGTCCAATCCACCTGCAGCAGGTCTTTGGGAGGAAACCAGAGCACCCGGAGGAAACCCACTTGACCACAGGGAGGACATGCAGACTCCGCACAGAAGGCACCCCAGCCAAGAATCAAACCAGAGAATCTCTTGCTGTGAGGCAGCAACACTAACCACTGCACCACCGTGGCTGCCCAAAAGTAAGGAATGAACTTATATGCAAAAAAGATAGGTTTGAACAGTCTTTATGGTAACTGGAGAGTGACAACTGAGTAATGGGACACTAGAATAGCTTGGGGGGGGGGGGGCTGGTCCATCACCCTGCCTGGAGTCCCATTTAGCCATGATCTGTCTCTGAGTATCATTAATCCCAAGCTGGTGCCTAAGAAACAATTTTCAGGATTTCCAATGATTAGTAATCTCTAGGAACACTAGAAAATAATGTCCCTTTGCTCCTTCTCTCACCAGGAAAAAAACAGAAGTACTAATCCCAAGCTGTTCACTGAGAAGCATTTCATAGGCTCAACAGTGATTGGTAGATTAATCTCAGATGTTACAGATTTTAAAAGTAAAAGGGAAAAAAGAATGAGATGATATCAATGAGAGGCTAACTCAAGTTATTGTATAAGAATCTAAGGGAACGGCCTTCAGACTTTGATCTTTCAGTGCTTGATAGAATGTACAAGAAAAACCTACTCATGCTAGAGTTTTCACTGTGTGATAGCTTAATCCTCCTGGAATAGAGGCCCATGCAATATATGAAAATGATCCCTTAAAGAGATCAAGTGTTGCAGCTATGTGACTTCTGAACATCCATGACTTTTTCCTTTTTCCTTTTGAAGTCTTTATGGACAGATTCAGGTGAACAAAGCCAAATGCCATTAGCAACACATGCACATTTCGGCCTTCTTATGATATCATCAGCACAGTGGTAGGGAGGATTTAGTAAATAGTGCTAGACTGAACTCATTTGCCAGAGGCCACAGGCAAATGCAGCAGTCAAAGGGCTCTCAGTTAATGCTAATTAGCTATGCGCACTTCCCTGGAACTCTACACTGGGACTTGAACAGCATGGTAGAGTGGATCAAAGGATACCTCTACCATGCTACTTGAGCATCAAAGCAAAAAAAAAAAAATATATATATATATATATATATATATATATATATATATATATATATATTGTATCTTCATGGTGTACTGGGTCTAGTGGCAGGAGCAGCACTGTTATCCTCTTGGGAAGTAAGTACTGCAAAGTCATGTGTGTGTGTGTGTGTGTGTGTGTGTGTGTGTGTGTGTGTGTGTGTGTGTGTGTGTGTGTGTGTGTTTTTATATGTGTGTATATGTGCATATGAGGGTATGTATGGGTGTGTGTGGGTGTAGGTATGTATGATGTAGCTATGGGTGTAAGTAAGATGACTGGGTGCGAAATGAAATCCAATGCAAAGTGTGTGTGTGTGTGTGTGTGTGTGTGTGTGTGTGTGTGTGTATATGTGTGTTGGTGTGTGTGTGTGTGTGTGTGTGTGTGTGTGTGTGTGTGTGTGTGTGTGTGTGTGTGTGTGTGTGTGTGTGTGTGTGTGTGTGAACATAAGTGCTGGTATGTGTTTATATGTTTTTGCAGGTGCCTGTGCAACAGTGTTGTAAGGGCTGGTAGGGGGGAATTCTAGTGCAGTTATCTGTAACTGTGCAATGTTCAGCACAAATACATGATGATGAGCTGCAGATGTTGCTCCATGTGAATTTATCATATATATGAATTGTATTGTATTGCTGTTGTACTACTGGGCACTGTAGCATTTCTCACATAGGAGTGGTGGTGTTAGTGGTGGTGGGATACTTTTTGAATCCCACCCTTAATGTTGTTAATTCCATATCTGGCATAATCCCTGTGCCTGAGTACTATATGAAGCCATAGCTACTACACATGATGTCTCCCTATTTTACTGCTTCAGTTTATATATTATAAACATGATTATGTCTGTAGCTGTATCCCTTTCTTGGCATACAGCTGTTGACATTTTCTTGACAAAGTAGGCTACATGCAGATTTTGAAGTATCTGTAAATTGTTAATACAACCCTGATACCAGATATATAGTAGATATAATAGAGTGAGCTGAATTTGTTGTCAGTTGACAATTTATTTACAAGATAATTAATTCATAAAATAGTCTAGAAAGTTCAGCTATGCTGAAGCCATAAACATGGAAATAGTTTCTCTTCTATGTGCTGTTTATTACCTTATTATTTTCAAGTTATCTTAAAACAGGGACATTGTTTGTATAAGTGTTATTGTCACTAGCTCCTACTGATACTGTAATTTGCATATTATTCACTATGTTCTACACCCTGCAATGATAGTGGAAAGTCTAAAAAGAAAAGATTGCAAATGGTTCTCATCTGAGTCTATTTCTAGAGGCTACATGTATATGCTGTACTTAAATTTCTACTTATTATTTTAGTGAAGCCCAACATTTTTTTCAAAAAGTCATATCTACATTTCATATAGTATGAAAGACTGGCAGCTTTTGTCTGACTGGTCTACTGGAAAAACTTTTCATTCATCATTGTCACAGATGTCTTATGTTTATAACTCAGTTGAGGTGACACCACTATCAGAAACAAATTGTAATAAGTATAAGTAAATATTTAAGTGGCACAAGGTTGCCAAATTAAACAAGTTGTCTAGAAATTAGCACACAAGCTGATGTGGACGTTTTTTCCATCTGGCATGGCACCAGTATGTGTGATAATGTGGATCTCCCAAAAGAATAGACTATTGTCAGTAGCACAACCAAACCCTTCTTACATGACACTCCCCTTCTTAGAACAGCTTTGGCAAAGAAGCATCCAGGAAAGAATACATTTTGATCAGTTTTTCGTCCTTATCAAGAAAGAATGGTATTTGGGAGAGGGATGACAGTTCAGCTACAATATATGCTGCTAGATAATAACAAAACACACAGAGAAACCCATCCCAATATAAAGAAAAAACATCAGGCCTGAGTAACAGATGGTTCTTTGATCAGAGACATATGAAATATGATGCTGAAAATTAACAAATATAACATTATATAGCCATGTTTGAACAGTTGCAGATTTATGGGTATCAGGAATACAGTTTGCAAGTTAAACTCTAATTGGATTATTTACAATATAATATTTATGGAAACTTGGATTAATGATTTAGGGAAGACTGTCACTGTTCCCATAGGTTTCAAGATACTTCTTTTATTATCCCTCTCCCAATACATCAGTTTAGAAACTCAGACTAGCAGGCACTTTTAATAGCAAGATAAAAGGACTAGGTTTAAAGCTTGGATACAAATTGGTACACATATGGTAAATATTGATGGATAAAATATATATTTTTGCAAAGAATACCTTTTGTCTGTGACACCAGTGAAATAAACCTGTATGCAGTAGGATAACACATATGGTTAAGCCTTCTAGAAACAAACCTGTATGATTACAATAAAGGTTAACAAGGAAAATGCCATAAGCATAAAAAATTGTCTTCTATATATTGCTCGGGATGAAGAAACTGGCATTCTACTAGTTTCTGAGACTTGCTGCAATGTTAAGAACCCCCGCCCCACCTCAATGCCTTCAAGGTTTGCAAGTTAAAATAACTATTTGTGTAATAAAGTAGGTGGTGGCATATCCATCTATGACACTGTCTTTGGTATAGTACTACCAAAGCTAAATTATTGAGGATTAAGGTGACTGCATATGATGAGAAATTCCAGAGATAATTATGTGCTTTTCCAAAAGCCCATATCTTGATCTAGATGATATTTTCAAATTTAGCAAGGAATTTATATTATGTTTAGTAAAATATTATTCCAGTATAAAAGGAAATTTAAAATGCACCCAATATAAATTGAAACTCCTTACATCTCAACTAAAGGGTGTGATCAGAACTTATTAGATGGCATACTACAAAAGGATTACAAACAAAATGTTAGCTTATCCATGGAACCTGATGGACATAATTCTAGCCCATTCAGATACCACCATATCTAATAATGAATAATTGCATGAACAAGGTAATTTTAACCACAGAAGTATTTTGTGTACTGTACCAACTGAGCTGAGAATGGACTAAGGCACAACCTGTTATAGAAATTTTAGCAGGTTAATTATGAGGTGATGACAACTTGATAAAATGGGAATGGAATATTTCCTGGAATTATTCTTTAATATACTTAATGGGATTATTGAGAAGAATGTTCTTATATGCACGTCAGTCAGGTAGTAAGCACAAGGTAGCTGAAGGATGGCAGAACGAAACAACTGAGATATTATGTGATAAGAAGTGATACCATTGGTTAGTAAGTTAAGTTATTTCCAAAAGAATGCCACAATTTAAGATATGTCATATTGTATAACTCACTGACAAATATGCTAAGTTAGTAGACATTCCCATTCAGACTCCAGTTAATAATGTACACCACTAACAACCTTGATTTTTTTAATAAAAGAAAATAGAAGTATGACAAACAACTCAGCTAAAACACCTAACTGCAAGTTCTGAGTAAATTTGTTACTGACATTCCAACTATTCTTCTCAAGTAATCGATGACCCAGCAGGGCAATCAGTTGTCTACAAGTTGTCCTTCATGGTGAGGCCTGCCTCACTCTTACCAAAAAAGGTACTGAGGAGACCTTAATTAAAATGAGATGAAATTCTGCTGCCAGACCACATAGGTAATCTAGTCATTTTGTACTGAAAGCACGAGACAAGTGATCCCTGTGCTTAATTATTTGATTCAACATGTATTATTCACAGACTTTGTCTCTGGGGTTTGAACTGAGGTATATGTGGTACTTATCTATAAGTACAGCAATTGTAATGTAGCCAGTAATTATCAACCCATAAGTCTCGCAATCATTAAAATAAAAGCTTTGAATGAGTTCTGTTAAAGGTAAGACCATGCAGCCTAATAGCACTTCCAGACACAGAACAGCATTGGTTTATAAAAAGGAATTAAACTTTTATGGACCAATTATTGATGCTGTGTTGTGGTTGATGAGGTTTACATCAGTTTGATTGAGGCTTTTGACATGTGTGCACATATTAAGATCATGCAAACTTTACTAAGCTGTAAGGCTGATGGATTTATTATTAAATGGGTAAAAAGCTGTATTAGAAAATACTCCTTTGCGGCATAGGAAAGAAACTAGTTATATATTCCTAGTTATCTTACTTTCATGAAAAGATGTCCAGTGGTTCTGTTTTGAGACCATCTTTATTTAATAGTTTTATGTCATCCTTCCCTTCCACAAATCCTACATGATGCAATACATTTGCTAAAAATAGAAAAATACACCAGCTGTCAACAGACCTAAATGACCATGACAACCTATGGCATCTTTTAGATGAACCTCACTTGAACTCACAAACTCTGTTTTAACATTAAGAAGTTTTCAATATAGTACTTGTTGGAAGGATAACAACTCTTATCATAACATCATTGAGAATCATGTTTTGGTTATGGTAACTAACAACATTGACTGATGGTGATTACATGAAACTGAAATTTAAAAGAAATATTCAAATGATCCCAGAAGATGTTATTATATAATGAACATCACTTTGCTTACAGTTAAGAACAGGGATCCAATGTTATGTTACCCTTATTTAAAGCTTTAGTGAAGTCATACTTCAAGTAATTTGCTCTCCTATGCTTTTATTATAGACAGGGTATTCACAATTTAGAGTGGATCCAGTTTTTCACAAAAAAAATAATCATAGTTGTTAGTCAAAGGATGTGAAATTAAGTGTTGTATGGGTCTGACATTCAATACAATGCTCAAAATGCAAGATTAAAAGATCTTACTTTGTCCTTGAAAATCTCTCATCTAGTCTAAAGAACATATATTTTTTCCAGCACAGAATGATATATTGTGGAACTCCCTTCCTAAATATTTGAGAACATTGAACCTAATTTTAAAAATCAACAGCAAGTTTGGTTACTTTTTTCAAAACTTATATTTAAATATATTTAAATACACTTCCCTGGGATATAGACTCCTCAACAATGTCTCCTAAGGTTTACAGTTTGTTGATCTTGAACAATAAAATATTAAAAGTTTCTCTAATTTTAGTGAGAGACCTAACCCTAATACATCATGGGATATAAAATTAATTAAATACTTTAAAACTTATAATTTAGGGGTCAGAGCCTAGAGAGCAGTGGATTTTGAGAGCTCAATAAACTGTTATAATAATATAGGACAATTTTATTATTTTCAAGTTTAAAATGTCAGAAATCTATAGATAAACTACCAAACTACATAAATATCAATTTTGGTGGAGATATACAAAATTTTTCCTGTCAAGTAACTTGGAGATATATTGAGTCACTGAATATGAACAGCTCAAGGAATTCTTATTCAGATGCTGCTTTGAAAAAAGAACTGCAATTGATGACATCTACCTTACAGGAACTATCTTTGAAGATGGATGGCTTTAAAAATGACTTAGAAAACCTCAAATTAAATTCTCAAAAACATACTGATACTCTTAAGGAACTATTACAGGAGCACCATACAAAAATAGCAAATATAGAGACTTTTCTAAATGACTTTGAAGGGGGACTCAAAGTGGAAGAATTCCATAAAGAATTTCTGCTTAAACAGAATACATGGCTGCTTAACAAGGTAGATGACTTAGAAAACAGGGAAAGGAGAAACAACATAAGGATATTTGGTCTGCCTGAAAAAACTGAAGGAGAAGACATTTCATTCTTAACAATCTGGATTCCTGAATTTTTAGACTTGAAAGAGGGACTTTCATTTGGGATTGAAAGGGTGCATAGAGCACTGAGGAAACCTGCTTCTAACTCAACAAATACTCCACCTAGATCCATAGTTATAACATTTCTTTCATTTCTGGACAAGGAACTAATATTAAAATCTGCTTGCAGAAAATCACCCTTAAAATACAATCAAAGCCTGATAAGGTTTTACAATGATTATTCTTCCAGAATACTAGAATAAAGGAAAAAAGTGTGGCCAATAATAAAACTGTTGAAACAAAACAACATTAAACCACAGCTGGCCTTTCCAGCCAAGATAAAATAGTTTTTGCCAACGAGATGAGAACCTTTAATGACTTAGAAGAAGCTACTATATTCATCAAAAACAACATAGTGTCTTTCCCAGAAGAAATGAAATGGATGGCCCCTACTCTTAAAAAAATAAAAGAAACAAATCCTTGGGCTGATACTAGAAAGAAGAAACAAAAAAACTGATTCCAAGATAGCTGTCCCAGAAAAATAACTCTTACAACTACATCTCTCAAAGTATCAACTGATATGGTACATCACTTGTCATCTGTTTTTATTTTAAAAAAGGAGGGTTTCTTAAACAACTGAGAAACAGTAATGATTTATTCAGAATGTTCAAAAAGTCCAGTAATTCTTCACAAACAAAGGTAGGTCAAGATGGGTTACTATTTACATTATATATAAGCTAAACAAAGCAACATATAATATAAACATAGAAGTTTCTGTTCCCCTACTTAAACTCAATGAATACTTATCTTGTTCATTTTTCATTGTTTTTACTTATAATAATTTAAATAATTAATTAACTAATTCAACAAGGTACCATTCATCAGAGTTCAGACTCAAATGTAACAAATTAACATCATATATAATAGTAACAGTAGAGTGTCTTGAAAAAATGCTGTCATGGAGACTAATACCTTCTTCAGTTAAAGTGTGATTTAGAAATGTCATGTATATCCTGGTTGAATAATAGTAGCAAGCTCTTAGTACAAATGTCATCATTATTCTGTCTAAATATAGTTATCAATTATGGCAGGTATCATAGCTACGAGTGCTGTTTGATCAATCCTGATATGGTGTGCGTGGATGCAGCTGCATCTGGCAGCTAGTACAAATGTCATTATTATTCTGTCTAAACATAGTTAATATCAATTATGGTAGGTATCATAGCTTCGAGTGCTGTTTGATCAATCCTGATATGGTGTGCGTGGATGCAGCCGTGTCTGGCAGGTAGTACAAATGTCATTATTATTCTATCTAAACATAATTAGTATCAATTATGGCAGGTTTAGCTTTGAGTGATGTTTGATTAAGCTTGACATGGTGTATGTGGATGCAGCTGTGTCTGGCAGCTGTAATATGCTGCCGTTTTCGTCTCCGGGAAGCTGTGAGTTGTGGCTTGTGATTGAGGTTTACTGATGCTTGTGTATTAGGAAGAGGCATTTGATGTTTTAGCCTGGATCCAGGGAAAGGGGGTGGATAGAACTGTGATTTCGGATATTTTGGCAGAGAATGGTTTGTTTGTACGTCTGCTGACTAAGAGGTGGGAGGGCTGGAAGAGTGTGTTGTCTCTTGTTGTGGCGGATTGTTGGGAGTTTTTTTTTTTTGATCTGTTTGCTTTCTGTTCTTTTCCTGGCTGCTGCCTCACTGAAAGGGAGGGAATTTAGGCTTGAAGTTGCAGTGAAGTGAACCTTTGCTTCAGGTGCATCGCGAGCCTCTGGTATGCAGTACACAGACACATTAACAGAAACAGATGCTCTCAGGTTGCTATGGTAATGGAGGCAGAGTGACAATAATGCTTAACAGCTCTGAGGAGCCTTCAAAATGATTCTCGACAATGATGTTTTTGGTTTAAGAAACTATATATAATAAAAGGGCTGTTTTAAACCACATGTACACATATTGATGGTCTCCCAACACTTTGTTCAGCTCAATAAGTTGATTCTTGATAAAAACACACACACGCACGCATACACACACACACACACACACACACACACACACACACACACACACACACACACACACACACACACACACACACATACAATAGTTATGTAATGTATGATTTTTAGTAAATCTAGACCTAAAATATATAATCGTCATACAAGATGAAGCAGTCTGCTGAATTTAGATATTAAAGACAGGATTTAATAACATGGGCTTGTGTATAATAACACTCCTGTCTTAACTTGTCATAAATGACATACACTACAATGAACATCAAGGGGAAGCATGATGATTTTCTTACAATAAGTAAATATGCATAACAAGTCATGTAATTGCTTTAACTTGAATTGTAGTTTTTGTAACCCATCTTGACCATATATAATACTTAAGCGGTTACCAAGGTAACTAATGTTTTATAATTGACAACAAATTGACAAAGTTGTTCAAGAGAAAAAATAGACGCCTGAACTTGAAATGTCACAGAATGTAGCAATCACATTCTGAACAAATAGTATTAAATTGACAAATAGACAATTTAATGACATTGGCTTGAGTATAATAACACTACTGTTTTAACTTGTCATAAATTACATACACTGCATCAAGGAGAAGAATGATGATTTTCTCATATAGGTAAATGTGCATAACAGGTCATATAATTGCTTTAACTTGAATTGTGGTTTTGTAACACATCCTGACCATACATAATACTTAAGCTGTTACCAAGGTAACTAATGTTTTATACATGACATCAAACTGACAAAGTTTTTCAAGGGAAGCAATAGAAGCCTGAACTAGGAATGTCACAGAATGTAACAATCACATTCTGAACAAATAGTATTAAATTGACAATAATCACTCAGTTTAACCTTTGCTAATTATACAAAATAGAATGCTGCAATTTAAATCTAAAAACTTTCAGTGTATGTCATAAAATGGCAATTTATGAACATGGAAAGGGAACTTGTAATCATTAATCACAACAAGTGAATTTGTTGTTTTTAACCTATAATTTCACTAATTTTATAATAAGATAATTAAAATGCATTAATTTTCATCAATATTTACATAAAACAAACTTGATGCTTTAAGGACGTTAGCAACAAACAAAGTGATTACTTACATGCTGGTAAGCAAGGAAATATAACTTCTGATATACCAGTAAAATACATTGTATTATAAACATTAGGTATAAAAATTATTACCATCTATTTATATTAAGTAATAAGTTTTGAAAGACTTCCTCAGTAAGGGTGAATATGTTAAATAACCGTGTGCTATAATTTTTTACTGAGGTTTTATATATGATACATCCTACTTTACTTTGATTGAATTGCTTGTCATCTATATTTCAAGTAAATATTAATTGCTTATACAATAAGTGGAAATGTATATTGTATTAGAATTCTGTCTAATCTACAATAGTACTATATCTGTTCAAAATAATATAAATATTGCTTATTCCTATTACAAATATTCTCCATATGATAATTCAATTTATGGAGCTCAGATGTTCTGGATTGTCAAGGTATGAGTGATGATCTGAAGGACTTAGGTTTATCCATCAGATTAGGAATGATTTTCATTCCATGGCAAGTGTGGATCTTAGTTTTGTTAACATTGATTAATTTAAATTTATTTCACAAAAAACATTTTTAGTATGCCTGAACAAAACATTACTTTACTGGTAAACACTCAAAGTATAAAACTAATAATTTCCTTTAAAAGCTCAAACATATACTTTATAGTTATCAGAGGAAAATGTTTAATAGTCACAATAAAACAAAAAATACATAGTCTAAATAACTTAAGATGGATTTAACTTTATTATCTTTAAATACCAATGGCTTAAACAATCCTAGCAAGAGATCAAATCTACTGAAATATTTAAAACTGAACAAAGCACAGATTGCCTTCCTTCAAGAAACTCATTTCAAAACAAATGACAATTACAAATGGAATCCTAAGGAATATATGATATTGACGCAATTCACTTATAAGGCAAAGACAAAAGGGGTAACAATTTTATGGAAAACAAATGTGATTAACCCAGTAATCATTTATAAGTATGAAGATAAAGAAGGCCTTATGGCATTAGTAATAGTTAAATATAATAACAGAATATGGATCCTAGCCAATCTATACTGGTTCCCAGGCATTGGATCAGGAACTGTTAAAAACACTTGGATTTCATTTCCAATAATTATAAAGGCAACTTAATATTAGGAGGAGATTTTAACTGTATATTTGATATTTATGAAGCTTCAAATGGGTACAAACCATTAATCTTTAACTACAGAATTCCAGCATATATAACTAAAATTAAGGAGTTCAAACCCTAGTTATTATCTGAATTACAGTTCTTCTTAGATATTAATTACACCACAGAGATAAATAAAATAATGATATGGGACTCATTAAAAGTATATATATATATATATATATATATATATATATATATATATATATATATATATGGTAAAAATGAGAGAATGGGATTCTGAATTATTAGATCTACAATCCAAACTTTTGTCAGTAAAAGCTGAAAAAAATCAAAATCATGTGGAGATGAAAAAGAAAGTAGAAGTATTAAACAATAAATACAATGAAATTCTAACACATAAAACTAGTTTAGCTTTCGAAAAACTAAAAATGAATACCTTGGCCACTTCTCCCAAATATCTACATAATTTAGCCACAAGAATCAAAATACAATCAGAAGCTAAAAACATTAAAAGTATCTTCCATGAAATGAAAGGGAAAAAAACATCTCAGATATATGTGCCATTCTTGATGCCTATAGAAATCACTATATGGAACATTTCCAAAAAAGAAAATATACATATTGATCAACTAAATCTAGATGAAAAATGTTCTAATATAAAAAAAAATACAAGAAAATTTAAAACTAGATCTGCAAGCACCCATATCCTACAAATAAATTACAGATACAATAAAAGAGGGTAAAAATAATAAAGCTCCAGGTATAGATGGCATAATTATGGAAATTTACAAACTTTTTCCTTCAAAGATATTATCCGTCTTCCACAAAACTCTATTAGAAATTCAGTCAAAAGCTTTACTGCCACCCTCTTGGAGATATTCCTTAATCACACCAATCCTAAAGGAAAACAAATCCTCAAACCTCTGTACCTCATATAGACTTATATCATTTATTAAATAATGACTATAAGATATTTATGACAGTATTAACTAACAGAATGAAAATACCACTATCCAAAACAATAAATAATGATCAAACTGGATTTATATATCATAGACACACACATAACAATATTAAAATGATAATTTCTCTTATAGATTATATTAATAAAGAAAAGAAAGAAACACTCACAATTGGCTTAGATATAGAGAAAGCCTTTGATTCCCTAAATTGGGACTATTTATTCAAAATTCTGGTGTTATTTGAATTTCCTCCTTCCTTTGTTCATCTACTAAAGAATATATATACAAATAATTTGGCATATGTTAAGCTAAGTCCTTTCACCTCTGAATCTATACAAATAACAAAAGGTACTAAACAAGGATGCCCCATGTCACAGATTCTATTTGCTTTGGCTATTGAAATATTGCCAGATGCAATACGTAACAATACAAAAATCAAAGGAGTAGATGTTTATGAAAAATACAATTCTAAAGTAATGCTCTTTGTTGATGACATATTATTAACATTATCCAATACAAAAGAGACATTAGAAGAATTAGATATTTTAATTGACACATTTTACAGGACTTCAGGACTCCATTTTAATAAATCAAAATCAAAATTTTTATTTTTAAATAAAAAAAAAGAATTGCGGACGAAAATGAATCACATTATAGGGAAACAAGAATCTACCTTAAAATATCTAGGAATTGAGTTTTGCAAGGATAATAATGAATTAGTCTCAAAAAAGTACAATAATATCATCAATACAATTAAAATCTCTGTAGAAAAGTGGAACAAAATAATATTAACATTTGAAGATAGACTACAGTTAATAAAAATGGTTTTACTACCAAGATTCTATATATCGCTTTGGCAATACAACTGTTACCAGAAAGGAATATACTCAAAGAAATAAACTCATGCCTAATAAAATATTTATGGTTTCCCAAAAGAAACAGAATAGCTTTGATACATCATATCAGACCATGGAAACAGGGAGGATTAAACTTTCCTGATATAGAAACACACACACACACACACACACACATATATATATATATATATATATATATATATATATATATATATATATATACAGTGGCTCTGCTGGATAGAGGCACAGGGAACTAATCTAAGGGGGTGGTGAAAGCCAACACATTCTGGCTAGGCTTATAGATGCCCACGGGCAGATAGTCTAATACTTACCTATGAACCTATATAAAAGCATCAATATCTAAAACAATCTCAGATTGGATAAGTCCAAATTATTCTGCAAATTGGAAAGAATTACTAACTTTAATATCAATAAATGAGTCTGACTTACAAAAAATGTCAAATAAGAGATAAAAACAATTTGCCATGGCGCATATGTATTAGTATGCAATATAACATAACTAAGCCCACTAAAACTTATATAATTAATTATTACATTGACTCATTTAGGAAAATTATTGATGCAAATATAGATTTAAAAATCTGGTTTGATCTTTTAACACCATTCATAGTTACAAAGAGCTATCCACATAAAAATATACAGGGAAATAATTAATTCCTGGGAATAGAAAGGATTTTTCGGTTGATTTAAATGTATCCAAGAACTAAAAGTTTTGTATATGCAAACAATAGAAACAACATGCAAAATTCCACAACAAGATTGGCTAACTATGCAAAGCATTCTGACGTATTCGCAAGATTTATGCAGAATAATTAGTAATTCTTCATTTAAAAAAAATACCTAAACTTACAAAATACCTATATGAAATCATATACAATGATTATGACATGGGAAATAGTATTTTGAAATTTTACAAGACATTGATAAATTATAAAACAACACCCAAATCCTCATATTGGAATTATATAATGAAAGGAAACTCATTGCAGCTAACTGAAGAAATTAAATCAAATATTTTATTATCAATAAAACATACATTCTTTACACAATACTGGAAAGTTTTTAATTGGAAATCTTGCACAGAGCATTCATAACTCCAGATAGAATTACTAAAATTAATTCTTCCACAAAGGGAATATGTTGGAGGTGTGAGCAAATACACAATGCAGATTGGAATCACATTTTGTTCGACTGTGTTAAAATTAAGCCATTTTGGAATGGTATTAAAAACTTTTTACAAGCTTTATTTAATGAATCATTTAACTTATCTAAAGCTCTAGTATTATTAAATGTGTACACGGGTCTACATCTGAATGATTCAAATATGTATCTAGTTTGGACAATACTTGCAATCTCAAGGAAGTGGATAACAAGAAGATGAAATACAAACACAATACCAACTTTGGAAGAATTCTACAGCCTGCTGAAGACCGCATTGTTGGAAATTAAAATTAAAGAATTAATGATTCATTCTAAGCCATTTATTAATAATCCATGGAAAAAAGTCTTATAATTGATTGACACTTTACAATAACTGAACAGATACACTCTGATAACTGGATTGTTATATCTATAAAGTAATTGTACATATGAAGCTCTGTTACAGTGTCAGGCTGATGTAAATAGTGTACATAGTTATTTAAGATGTTATATACAAATACTATGGAATTTATTCAACTAAAGTCTTTTGGCTTTTCCCAGTTAGGGGTTGCCACAGCAGAACTCCGGTACACTCATGATTGGCAGTGGATTTTACGGTGCTGAGTTGCCAGCCCGACACCCAACCTTCAATAAAGGCATGCCCCATTCATGCTCGCACCTACCTGTATGTCTTTAATGTCACTCGACTGCAGGGAGGACATGCAGACGACATTGCTAACCACTGCACCACCACAGCTTACATGGAATTTATTCAACTGTATTTGAAAAATAAAAAAAATTTGAGAAAAAAAATATAGTTTAGATATCTTTTTGATGTGTCAATAAAAGTAGCGCTCATTTTATGACATGTTGAGAGGCTATCAGAAAACAATTGAGTTTTTGTAAAATGATCTATATTTTATTTTAGAAGAAGAACTCAGAAGTCAGCTAGGAGTTTTTGAAATATTGCAAATGAATTGTTGCTTTGATAATTTGCTAGACAAAATCAAGAGTTTTTACAAAATAAGCTAAATCTTCTTAACTTTCAGCTTTTACAGCATGACTTAATTCATATTCCCTGACCAATTCTTCCGAGGGACCCCAATCTCCATCTGCATATTTAAAAAGTAAGACTTCAGATATTCGTAATAATGTTTCTGATTTGTTTCTGGGTATTTTTTCTTCTTTCCAAGATTATTTTTTTTAAATGATGGCTTTTTGGATTTAATCAGACATCATATATTCCTCCAGAATATAAAAACATGTCAGATGCTGAACATTTTGCTCATAAAATCAATTTGATAATATTCACTTCAGTATAATCGCTGAGGTCTGGTGGGTGTTCTAATTTAGTTAACAAGATATTCTCATTTAAACTTTCCAAATTATTGTTGAAGGTATATCAATAATTTTGCAAAAGTGAAATCTAAACCAAGCCACAGAAGGTTAATTACAGATTATATGGAAGCAAAACAGTCACTGTGTAAAACTAATTGCACTGAAGTGTTGAGTAGAAAAAAACTGCAGCTGGAATGTAGAAAGCTTTGAAAGAGAAATTGTTTGAGTACAAAAAAATTAAAATATGTTTAACATCAGGATCTAAGCATACAATGTCAGGGGGATATATTTCCATAAGAACAAAATATCTGATTAAGGTGATAGACAAAAAATATAAGAAATGGAAGAGAGGTCGAACTACAACTTTGAAAACTGAAATGAACAAGCTGGACAGATTAAGCATAGTGTGATACAAGATCAAGAAAAAATTCAAGAAAATTTATATAAAGATATTGAGCATAATAGGAAACCTTTTTATAGATACATAAGATGTAGAAGGAGTAAAGACATACACATTGATAAACTGTGTGCAGATTATAATATTTATTATCAGACACAACAGATTATAGATATGTTTACAAACACCTGGCTCCACATAAGGGGTGATATGTTGTCCTAGTGACATCCAGGTAACCCCAGATACTGGAATCAAATTAGATTATATTGAAAAAGAACTGCACAAACTGGATCCAAACAAAGCACAGGCAGAAGACAGAATTAGTAACAATGACTTGAGAACACTTCAGCAAGAACTTATGGCACCATTATATAAATTATTCACTGGGTCATATACATATGGGGAGATTCTTCAAGATTGGAGACGTGCACTTATTAAACCTGTCTTTAAGGGAAAGGGGAGTAGGACAAACCCAGAGTCATATAGACCCTTAAGTCTACTTTCATGTTGTGGAAAAATAATGGAGAAAGTAATACTGGATAAGTTATTGTCAAAATAGGATAACTTGGGACTTGAAACCATATATCAGCATGCATATGTTGAAAATAGATCTATTACTTACTGTAACATGATGTTCTATAATAATATAATAACAGCTATGAATGAAAAATTGTGCTGTGATATAATTTATATAGATTTAACTTCAGCATTTGAAAGGGGCCATACACAAAACACTGATCAATAAATTAGTACAACTAGGTATTGATGTACTCTTGATAAGATGGATAGCTACATGGCTTACTAATAGGACTTGGCAAGTATCATACAGCAACTGGACAGGTGAAATCCTTGGTTACAGTCAGTGTGTCCCACAGGACTCTGTCCTAGGTCCTTACTTGTTTAGATTGTATCTTTCAGATCTAACTTTTCATCTGAGGTGTTCTACAGTCTATATGTAGATGACCTGAAATTGGGTAAACTGATTACATGTGTTACAGATAAAGCATGTCTGCAAAATAACTTGACTAAATTGGCCATTTGGGCACTGGAGAATAATATGCTGATGAATACATCAAAAACTAAGCATATGAGATTTGGGGGACATAAATTGAAAGGTGAATATTTAATACAGCACACAGTGATTGAAACTGTAGACTCAGTTAAGGACCTGGGTATATAGGTAGATTCAGCTCTGACATTTTCTAATCATATCACCCAATGGGTTAATGACAGTTATAGAACTATAGAGTATATAAAAAGATTTATAAAGTCTGGAAAATCAAAAATGATGAAGTCATTGTTTGTTAGTTACATTAGACCCAGAATTGAGTATGGAATAACAATATGGAAACCCTGTAAGAAAACAAACATGATTAAACTGGAAAGAGTACAGCAGAAATATACCAAGGGCATCCACAGATGTGAAAATTTAAGTTATTATGAAAGACTAAAGTATCTGAACTTGTACAGTGTCTCTTACAGATATCAGAGAGGAGATCTTATTCAGGTATATAGGGCATTTAGAGACAACTACCTCTGGTAATGTTTGGGGTTATCAAAAGGTATTAGAGAATCATCAGACAACCTATGTAGAAGATTCTATAGGAATGAGAAGTGTACTAATTGGTTCTTGGATAGAGTAGCTGATGCATGGAACAGGCTACAAAATTACATTAAAGCAGGTACTAATTTAAATATTTTTAAGAACAGCTTGGACACTTATTATGGGAACAAGTGTTTTGATATATTGGCAAACTAGAGGGGCATTCATGCCATGCTTGAAATATTTGCATGTATGTATGTAATACATATGGCATTATGATTTTAACTGGTCCAAAACCATATAAATTCCAAAAATTGACTTTTCTGCATCTGATTAAAGTAACTAAAAGGTTATTACATTAAGAAACAATTATATGACCATATTTGCAGCTTTCTTAACCAATGGATTAAAACTAGTTATTTCTTAAATCATTGTTCCTTTCCACTCAGTAATTAGTCACAGAAAAACTCAAGATTTAAACTGGGATTTGGAAAGATAATATTTTATAAAAATACAAGTAAGAATCTGAGAATCCTAATTTTGAAATATAGTGATTGATGTTCAACAAAATCTTGAAAATGATAACATAAAACAATTTTTAATACATATCTGGAAAAATCTAGAGATTTATTTAATATGAAGTGCATGACTGTAGTGTGAACATTTGCTGTAGGTGATTGTCACTGTTGATGTGACACCCCAACCTATGAACAAAACTGTTAAAAAGGGAGTTTATACTGACACTGATTGTAATTGTATAAGAGCAATCATTCATAGTGATAAATTCTTCTAGTTTCTATGTATGGAAGACAACTGATGCTGCTTAGGCATACTGAGGAAAATAGTTCAACCAATATCTTGGTCCAATGTTGGCATATGATACATGTAAGAATTATTTTTCAATGAAAGTAGTCTGTATATCGACTCTGTTAACATAATCAATTTATGTTTTACAAATATGGTGAATGAAATTTGTTGTGTCTATCTTAATAATCTACATAAGTTACCTCTAGTAAAGAGAGCTGAATAGTTAAGCTTAAGTTTACAGAGTTTTGCAAATTTCTTTTTGTCTTTTATCTGAATAATTTTGAATGTATAATTTTTGTAGGTTGGCTACATTTGTTTACTGATGTATAAGATGGCTACATAACTCAGACTCAGTATTCAGTTTTGATTTTGAAATTTTATTTCATAAAATGTAGCCTTCCCTATTAAAAAAATGTTTCAAAAGAAACTCTAATATTTGGATTAAATGAGAAGTCATCTAACTCATTCAATAACAAGTCTAAGTGGTCATTTTGATGTTTCAGATTTCTATATGATTTAACAATGATGATTTATTATCCATCTACATGATTTGGAAGCTTTGTTTGCAACTAAAAAATGTAAAATATTCCACAAACTACTGAAAATAACCACACATCAAAATAAAAGTGTTTATTTGGTAAATAAAAAAATTGGAAATCTGGAAAAAAAAACAGTTCTGGACCATTTTATACATTGGGGAGAAAAATAAAATAAATTCATATTTTTGGGAAACAATATTGAAAGGAATTAGATTAAATATATATTCATTAAGTTTGCTATTGATTCAGGCTGAAAAGAATAAAGGTATTTTGAAGTATCATATCTATACATAGAATGATTAAGAATGGCATTCAGTTCCCTATAATTATTAAACTGTAATTGTTAAAGTTATTAAGAAGTTGGATCAAGGTGATTTAAGAATACACTTAACCATTACAAAGAGGGTAGATATTTAGAAGCAAAACTGGAGTTTCTGCAATGTAGTCTTAAAAGGGAAGTAACACTGCCTTTCTTTAGACCATCACTTACACCATGCATTTTTTTTCTTGCGTCTGCATAACCATCAGACCACCTTCTTGGATGTGTTATTAACCAATTAATTCCTGCTTGGGGTTGAGAGCCTACTGGCTCAACTTATTCAAATTTGTGGTCAAGAGCTGGACACCAAGCATAATGTCCACCATCCACTTTGGTGGTAGGGTTTGTTATATACCTATGCCTTCATGCTGCAGTTACAGCTTCTGTAAATGCTTACATCAGGCACATAGGCGCTATCAGAAATATTAGGTTTGTGGTGCTATGTACCATAGTGGTAAGGCATGGAAGTTGTTGTGCTCTCAAGGTGGGTGAGTTGGCACTTGCTGCTTAATATACCAGTGCCCCATGAACATTAGCAGAGAAGTTGTTTTATAAAATAAACAGAAACTAGATTCTTCTTCCAATAGCTTTGGATTCTTCTAAAGTTTGAGGGTCACAAATGGATAACAATTTAATATTGACAACAGATAAGGTAAGTGGACTGCATCTGATTTATACCTTTTTTCAGCCTCTGAGAAGCTAAACATAATGTGGGCCTAGGTGAGGACTCCAGAAAGTCTACACATACAAAAGGAAGAAAAACAGACAGAAGTGGTTAACATGGAGAGAGAGAGAAAGAGAGAGAGAGAGAATAAAGAGATGCTCTCATTTCTAGAAAAAAAACTAAAATAGCTACCAAAATGGAATAGTAAACGAAAATTCTTATCTAGTCTCCTCAGGGTTAATCCATAACCTTTGCCATTCAGAAAAGTATCGGATTTGAGTAAACACCACACTAACAATAATAAAACACTAGAAGGACAATTATGAAATTGAATGAGGAAAAATCTAAACTTCAAAATCATACAAAATTTTGCAAAAATGTATCCAACACAATATATGTTTGAGAATTAAATGAGTCATACAATGGACAATTGTATTGAAAATTATCTAAAACAGATGAATCGGAAGCATATCACCTAAACATTAATGCTAAATGAAATTTGTGGTGGAATGAAAATGTGAGAAATCAAAAGCATATTAACTAACACTTTTAAGTAAAGTGTGTAATAACTGCTAACTACTAAAACAATTTAAAGCAGGAATAGATACAATAATAGCTAGTCAGCATTCAAGGAAACAATGTAACCGCAGCAAACATTTATAGTCAGAAGTACTTGATAGCTAAACTGCCTTAATAAAAAGACATACAGATCCATAACTTTAGCAAAGAACATGTCACAATAAGTTAGTATGCATTTTATTTTCCATCATCAAAGGCTCATAATAAATTCAGAAAGTAATTATGATATTTGTCATTAAGTTCTTAAAAGATAAAGTATCCTAACAGAATACTTCAGTATATTAAGGGTATATAACTAGTAATGGATGACCTCAAGAGTAAGAAAATACAAACTTTCTACTTTATAGAAGAGACTATAGGTGGTATACATAGTCACTACGCAACTATACAGTGGGCATTCATGCCAGTTGCACACAAGCACAAGTTAATAAAATTTATAAACATAAGCTGCACTTATGTGCAACCATTGTAAAAGTTGTAAAGAGCTTCATAGACAAATGATTATGAAATGAGATGTAAATGAGAAATGTGTGCAAAGCATGCTACATTTTTATTAAATGAGGTTTCCTTCTTGACTTTCGTAATTCAGAGTCACAATTTATAAAAAGCACATGCAAGCCTTCCCTAGTCATTTTGCAAACAATTTTGCTGCTAGCATTGCTGTATCCTACTTTAAGTTTACATTGCAATGCAGCCTACTATAATAAGCGGTACTTGGCAACCTTAGAGTAGAAGATACATGGAGAGAATCACTCATTTCAGCTTTGTAGACCAAGAATTACTTGACAGACTCAAAGTGGACAGGGAGATTATAATGGCTTTGGTAAACTTGTATAGCCCACAAGAAGATAATGCAGCAGTTCCTCAGTATACTCTTGACCCATATAGACAAGCATATCTATGTCCCAGTGTTACTTCAAGATTGAGCCAGTACCATATATGCCTTATACAGAATGGCATGATTTCCTGAGTTGCTTGGTGCAGTATAGCTTGCACCCATTTGGTTGTTAGGACCTCATCTGGTCCATGGAGGGAGACTCTCGGGAGAGGTACCACAATAGGAAGGCTTACCATTTCATCAACTGTGTGGAGTGCACATGGCTGTATCACTAATTTTTTGGCCCAACATCTTGGCAGTGCCCATAATTCCTACATAAGGCACACAAGTTCATTGTACTTCCACTTCTTTTATGGTAGGATTCCTAACTGGCCACATACTTTGTAAACTCTCACCAAATAACTTTGCTGTCTAAGCTATTTGTCAATATAGTGACATGGTTTTTAATGACTAATCATCCTGTGTTTAGGTGTCCCATCTTTGCTATGTTTTCCAATTGTTGCAGACCACCCATTTAAACCCTGGCTAATGGTGCCAGTCTTTAACCTGCAGGGAGCTGTAGAGGATTATTTTAACACTGCCCTTTTCCAGCCACAGATAACCACCAAGCAAGTGTTTTGTGTTGTAAAAGCCTGTTTTCACACTGGACAAGTCATGGGGCTCTTCATTATGAATCTGTTACTGCTTAACAGAATGTTCACAGCTTGTTGCATTCTGTAAACACCATAATGCATCGGTCTGGTGTCAACTGCCACAACTAGCTTTGAATGGTGGCAGTGCATCTGCATCTATCACTTGTCCTTCCAGTGATGATAAAGATGGTGGCAGAAGTATGGCAC
The DNA here is from genome assembly GCF_019279795.1 of Protopterus annectens. Classification (NCBI taxonomy): domain Eukaryota; kingdom Metazoa; phylum Chordata; order Ceratodontiformes; family Protopteridae; genus Protopterus; species Protopterus annectens. The sequence continues at coordinate 688,043,601 of NC_056745.1, read as the reverse complement.
CCCCCTCCTGTAAGCTTGTGGATGGTACATAGCAGTGCAGATAAAGTGGTAACATCTAGTTCACAACTGTTAGCTTTAGCACTTACTAAATAACAGTATAAAGTTACAATGACAATACAAGGTGCATGCAGTGTTACCTGCAAGCTATACTGAGTGGTGTATGGTGAACTCACACTGTTTAGAAAACATTTCTTCACATATAATACCCAGATTTGTAATTCACATGGTCATTGCTAATATCATTGGCATAGTGTTTAAATATCAGTGGCACAAGTGCAAGCTATACCTGCAGGGTTGGGGGAAAGTGGCAGCAAACATGAAATATTCCATTGATAAATACTGAATTGAATTGTTGTGAGAATGAAGATACATTCATCTGCTAATACAGATCTCAATGCTATTTCTGTCCCAAATGTATTTTTTCTTATATAATAAGTATTATTCTTTTTTTTTTTTTTTGTGTGACATTTTTTCAGCAAGTAGATAGGTGCAACTGCTGTTACTTCCATCATTGGTGGTTTGCTATTTACTGTACCTCCTTCTGCAGCTTCTTTGTTTTGCTCTTGGTTGAGCTACGTATGACAGTAATTAAAACTATGTCATATTTGGAATGTGTCATATACAATGCCCCCTAATGATAGTGTCAGCACTAGTCTTGACATTGACTGAAGAGTGTTGTGAGATCATGGACATTTATTCTTGGGGGGGGGGGGTTCTACCCTGTGAAGTGTAAGTCTGATGAAGCCTAACTGTGTTAGTCTTGAGTGAACCCACATGCATGCCTATAGCACTTTTTTGGAATATATGGTGTCTGGCCCACTTGTCCACCACACATACATACTTTCCATAGGCCAGATCCAGCACTGTTACCAATGTGTGTCTGGCATGTCTTCAGAAGTGTGCAGATACAGACTGATATGGAAGTAGTATGGGCAACCATGCTCTGCATGTAGATCACCATGGCATTGTCCCTGGTCTCCAGCATTCCCAAGTTCTGGAAAATTTCCTCACATATGCCTTGTAACACTATAACCATCTCTACCTGACTTTCATTGCCAGTGTCTTATGCCTGAACTGTCACAACAGATCTGTTGCTGTGCATACAAGGCCTTATATGTCTCTGGAGTCAGCTGTAATGGATATCTTCACCTGGCAGCTCTTTGTATAGGTTACATGGTGAGTAATAGAACCTCAGACGTGGTTGTGTGTTCCTCTAGATGTTCAGCCTGTCTACAGAAAACAGGTGTTGAGATGTGAGGAGATTCCCTTCTGGTAATGGCATTTCCACATGACACCCTGAATGTGAGTCTGCATTGCCATTTATGAATACATCAATCTGTTTGTCTGTTTGGGTGAAGGGATGCCTGTGGAACACTTTGTGCCTGTGTGCCACTATCCACAGGTTGTGTCATGATTATAAGAGTAATGGCATCATCAGCAACCATCCTGCTGCACAACATGAGCCTGCTGTAGTGTACTGCAGTCTGTGATTGTTTATAGTTCTGTACCTGTGAACAAATACGTAAGTAATGAATAAAATATCCTATTTAAATTATCTTAAATAGTACTACAGGTATGATGTGCATATTTACCATATTCTGTCTGCTCCTGTGGTGCTACTGCTGATGAAGAAACATTTCATATTTTGTTAATGTATACATGCCCTAATACTGCAAATGGAAGGTAAACACTGACCTTCCATATCACCTGTATGTGGATGATGAAGGTGCACCAAAGTATCAATATCCACACTATCTTGGCCTCATCCTTTGCATTATGGTTATCCTTTCCAAAGGCATATTCCTTGGGGTCTACTTGACGTGATCTAAATGTCAATAGACCAACTTTCACATAACCTAGACCAAAAGAGCAAGGTTTCATGAGTGAAACTTCACTATACCGACATTCAGAAGACTGAACCTTTGAAATGCTAACTTTCTAAGCTGAGCAGAACAGGAAATCCACTCATTTCCACACTGTAGTGTGATCTCAGAGTTGGTATATTTCATTTGCAGTGAGTTTGGGGTGCACAGCCCCCTGCAAAAATGGAAGAGTAGAAAGTATATAATTGTAAGTCTTGAAATTAACAATATGTAATGAATATTCATATCAGTGCTATAGATACTGTCATAAATATTCAGTGGGATGTTGCTAGGGTATATGGGTATTGGTTGGTGGGCGGGGTGTAGCTGAGGTTATGCACGTAGTTTGGTGTCTTAAAATGGTAGTGTACTGTTGCTATAGTGTTATTTATTAGTGCCGTATTTCCATTTAATGGGAGGTAGGCTTGTCTGTTATTATGTCGGTTTTGTGTACTTCAGGCATTTAACATGTCAGGTTTGGATTTTTTCATTTTTATGGTCTCGGTTATGTGAAAGTTGGTCTACTGACATTTCAATCATGTCAAGTAGACCCATTTTTTGACATGATCAGGGACTTTGAGACAGTTAATCATGACCTATTATGCAATAAATTAGCAAGATTCAGCTTTGGAAACAATACAATTAATTTCTTGGTTTTCAAATTACTGAAATAATAGATCCTTTCAGGTGCTTGCTTATAGCTCATTTTCTAACATTAGTACACTTAACACTGGTGTACCACAAGGATCTGTGCTAGGCCCTCTACTTTTCTCTGTGTTCATAAACAATCCCATAAGACACTTCTCAAGCCTTAATGTTGATGACATCCATCTTATAGAAAGATGTAAAACAACTGACAGCCATCAGAAAAAACTACAAAGTAACTTCTCTCAATTTTGTGCCTGGACAATTGAAAAACAAGCTCTTAACCCCAATAAAACTAATGTCAGGCTCTTCTCCACCTTCCACCACCCTGTAAACTACTAACACTAAATCCTATTATTCTTAAGGATAAAAACAATCTCATTCCTAATGTTATTGAACAATCATATCTAGGACTTATCCTAGATCCTCCCCAAAAGTTTAGTACTTATACAGACATAGACACCACCAAAGTGCAGTCTCAACTTAAATGTTGCTATAGGATCTCTTACCTTCCTAGTCCCACTGCTCAGATAGCTATTGCAAAAAATGTCCTGATTCCCAGACTTGAATATGGCCTGCCGATTCTGTGCCTACACTCTTCCTGCAACACACAAAAATGTTAAGCTATTGCAAAAAATTAAAAAATGGCAAGTTTGCCCTCCTGGCAGATAAGCATTTGCATCACTGTTATGTCTTATAAAAATTCAAATAGCTGCCAATTCCCACTGGATCTGAACTCCTTCTTAGCTTCCTCCTTTTCAAAATCTCAGAATTAGGTTACTTCCAGCCTTTGAGACACAAACTACCTATTAGGGAGCTGAATTACTCCCTGTGATACATACAAGATGATAGTTTCACCTTAACAAGACCTGCCTTCAAAACTAGGAGAGGTGAAACAGCCTTCGCTATAATTGTCTCTGTCACCTGTAACCACCTAAATCCCCAGTCCTTGTTGTAATTCATAAAGGCTTTAAAGCCTCAACTACAACGAGTCTGAGTATACTTATTTTTGAGACACTGGATAAACATTCTCTCTCTGTATTCTAAATAAGCAATAATGCCTGACAGGGTATGCATTAATGTATAATTAACAACTGCCCATGGAGGGCCTCTACATCCCTAGAAGGGCGTTAAGTACACATTAACACACACCCTGGAGGACATTATTGCATTTATTAAGTGGGTTCTCTGTCAAATTGTTGTGTTTTACTAACTTACTTTTTTTACGTACTATATTTTTTTTTGTATAATTTTGATGTAAAATAGTTGCGACAACTAATGTTTCAAACTTTCTGTAGTATATATTAATGGTGTTGGAGGAAGCATTTTGCATCAAAAATATATAAAAAAATAATATACTACTTAAGAAAAAAGTAAGTAAAACAACAATTTATTTATTTATTTTATGTTGACATTTGTTTACTGGGGTAGTCTGACTGGGACAATTTTACAGATAGCCTATTCTCTCTTTCTCATACACAGCTTTTATACACGCATTCACTCACAGAAGATCACTCTCACTATCTCTCAGTCTCTCTATCACACACACACACACACACACACACACACACACACACACACACACACACACACACACACACACACACACACACACACACACACACACACACAAACACACACACACACAGTCTTCTCTGCTTTCATACATGCATTCATTCACACATGATCACTCAGTCTCTCACACACACACACACACACACACACACACACACACACACACACACACACACACACACACACACACACACACACACACACACACACACACACACACACACACACACACACACACACACACACACACACACACACACACACACACACACACACACACACACACAGTCTTCTCTGCTTTCATACGTGCATTCATTCATACATGATCACTCTCAGTCTCTCACACACACATACACACACACACACACACACACACACACACACACACACACACACACACACACACACACACACACACACACACACACACACACACACACACACACACACACACACACACATATATGCGCAATTTTTATTTTAAACTCGCTACAGCAGAAGCACTGCTTAGCCAGTGTAAAATATCAGCTTAACTGATCTGTCTCTCACACTCATACACCCATACATTTTCACACACAAACACATACACACACTTTTTTTACTTTTATTTTATTTTGCACTTGCTAAAACAGCAAAAGTGCTGCTTAGTGAGCATAAAATAATGGTGGCCATTCTGTTTTTCTCAGTCCGAGCTCCACGGTGGAGCGACAGACCCATTTTTCACCGGGCATTACTTGTACATTAATACCCTGCTGGCGAACGCTCGTTCTCCAATCAGGGTAGTGATGTACAGTAAGGCCATTCTCTAACATACACTATTATTTCTCTATTTCTCTTCTCCACACTTTGCAAAGGGGGTTCCTTCTTATTCATTTACAATAATGTAAATTCCAATTTCTTTATTTTTTGTTGTAATGCTTATGACTTAAACCAATTTTCTTACTAAATGTTGTGTTTCTACCCAATATACTTGCTGATCTATGCAATACTTAATGTGTACAATTCTGTATATATTTGTGCATATCACTTTTGTCTTATTTACAAATTACTTATAATAGATGTTTTATATTCTCCTTCTAAATTTTGTATTTTGATGTTATTTGTTTCTCATTCATGACTGTAAAGGGTCAGTAAACTAGCTTACCGATCCAGTTAACAAAAGCAAAATAAGTAAATACCCTCATATTGACAGCACTCCTCATCAGATGTTAAACATATTGGGAAGTAAGGCACAGGAGAGACGCATTCACTGCTCATGGATGCAGTTAAGTCATATGGAAAATGCATTTTTGGAAAAGGGGGCCTTTCTTCAGCAAAGAGGAAACATTCCTAAGATCTTGCAGAGACAAAGGGCATCCATTTCCACTTTCTGTTCAAGGCCCATCTTTTCGTTGCTCTGCATGAAATTGCATTCTGCTTATCGTTACTCTTGGCCTAGAATACCAAATCATTAACTCTCTTTCTACACTGTGCCAAGGTATAGTTTCTTCCCTCTATATCATTTCTGTCATCCCAAACTTGATTTCACATCTTAGCTGCTCTGCTTGTCTTGGCCTACCTTTTCCAAAAATACATTTTCCATATGACTTAATTGCATCCATGAGCAGTGAATGCATCTCTCCTGTGCATTGCTTCCTGAACTTATATCCTCATTTACCTAGAAATAGCTAGCTTTGTAATTATTATTTTAAATGACCCTTTACTGATTGTAAATGTATTTTAAACTACACTGTAGTAAGAGGAAACTAGTGATGCAGCTGGGAGTTGTCATGCGTCATCATTTCTTTTGCATGTAAATTCCTTATTGTTTTTTAAGTACTTCTAGGTCTAGGAGAGGCATAAGAAAGTGTGTGATTGCACTGCAGGACTGTAGAGGCATGCAGGAGGACAGGGGAGAGGAAAGTATTTATCCTACTGGATTACTGATGGTTCACTTAGTGAAATGCAATAAATATGTAAGCAGCTTGGTCCTGAGCATTGCCAATGGGAGGTTCAAAAGGCTGTAATAAATACATGTGTTGATTTTAAAGGACAAGATATAAAAAGAAGCCTTCCCCAGTAATGCCACTACACTTTATACTTAACCAATTTCAACAACATGTCTACTTGCCAGTACTTCAGAAGCTGTTACTGAAAATTTCTTAATAAACAGCAATGTTATGGACTTAATTCTTCTACTCTGATCTTAACTACACCTGTTGAAAACTGCTGGATTTAATTTTGGCTTTTCATAAATCTTCACATAAAGATGATATCTGTCAGTGCACAAAATAGCAGTCAGAAAGCTTCTATAGTTTTACCTCATGTTGTAAAGTTCTTGTACAAAGGGGGTTTATCAGCACATAGCTCTATAAATCACATTAGTACACAGCTGCGTATTTTTGTTCATAATGAATGAGATGCTTTTAGTTCATGCATATGCAAATGCAGTGTTTATGTGAGATCTTTCAGGTGATAAGTGGATGCATGCACATTTCTACTGGTCATGTACCAACTTTTAGGTGGTAAGTGGCTATGAGCACACAGTCTTATTTGCCTTAATTGCTGATGTCAGATTGCAGTGGGTATAGGTCATACCCAGGAAACTTCAGTTTCATATTTAAGCCATCATTCTATAGTGAAGCTGGAGTCTAAAATGACCACTTTTTTCAAACTCAAGGTAGGCCCCCAAACTGGTGTAGGGATGAGATTAAAATATTTCTGTATCTGTGGTAGGCATCATAGACCAAGATGACTCCAGTCTATTTAACAAAATAAATTTGTGGACAGAAGTTGGGGATGAGTGTCATCTCTAACTGGATTCCCTAAGAGAAGACAGCACTACAGGCACTGGTACGATGACCTGCATAGATGTTATCCAGACCAGCTTCCCTGGTGGGTGGCAGAAATACAAAAGAGACAGAATTCTACAGTTAGTATGACAACATCATTATTAATGCAATTTGTAATATGTGTAAAAATATCCAAGGTGTATACAGACACTATGACAAAGTTTTGCTTTCTTTTTTTTTTCTTGTTGTGAATGTGTTCTTAAATGTGAAGCATTTTTATAACTACTATGTGCTGTTACATTGCCAGCTCTAGATTATAGCACATTTGATTAAGTTTGCAGACAGCAATGTATATAACTTTATTATAAATTAAATAAATAAGTAAATTAAGCATTAAATGTTTGTACAGCACAAGCAATATCTTCATTAAGGATTGCATGTTATTGAAAATTTACTGGAGAATTTTCAAAAGTGTTCAGAGCTCTACAAGGGATATTTTCAAGAACACCATGTACTGCATGGGCAAGGGTCAGGGGACTATTTAAGTACTTATTGGTCAAGAATGGGGTTGCTGTGGCAACTTTTCAATGTGTGCATTTCAGCAAGGCCAATAAAAAAGAAGTGGTGGCATTATCAATGAAAGAACATATGCAAATATTATAATCAAACAGAAAAAAAAACATGGAATTATTATCAGTAATTCATTGTGTATTGATAAGGCTGCTCACTTGTGTCATCCACAGCACCACCTATATGATTCTTGACTTTCTTGTAGTTAATACAATAAAGTCCTATCAATATCTCTCCAAATAACAAAATAAGGATAATAAGAAATGTAGCCATTTTTTAATGCTGAGATCTTTTTCTTTTGTCTCAAAATGCCCAAGTGCTTAGTAAAGTGTAACAGAATAATTTTGATTTCAGAGGATTCTGTTAATAACTTTTCATGTCTTTCTGCAGTGAAGAGGCAACATCCCTAAGAACGTGCAGAGACAAAAAGCATTGATTTTCACTTTCTGCTCATTTGACGTTTCACCACAGCTTGTAGTGTGGTATTTTACATTTTACATTTTATCATTCTACAAAATAAGCAAAGAGACAATGCAATACTATCAGAACCATGCTGCTAAATAAATAAATGAGTTCTAGTAAAACTAATAAAACTGTAGAATGATACAATTATAAAATAAGGAACATTTGCAAAATGTTTAGCACTGAATATCAATAAATGTAGGAGGATTCCTGAAAAATGAAATAAAATTAAATAAATAACTAAATCAATAAATAAATAAAGTAATTCATTAATAAACTGTCACAGTTCCGCAATGTCATGCATCTTGAAAAAGCTAAAATTTTGCTATATTATAATATTCATACTTGCAGACATATGGTACAATTTGGCATTTTGTCATGGTCATGAAAAGGGACATTTGGATGGCTTCATTGAGGTTCTGGCAAGCTATCTGGTGACTTGGGATACTACATGGTACTTTACCCTAGCTAGAGTAGAGTTATAGAAGCACTGACTTTGAATAACTGCTGAGAAGGTGGTATGAACCATTTGAGGAACTCCTGAACCTGATGGGTACACCCTCATTTGAGGAAGCAGTACCACAAGGAAGTGGTGGGATTGGACCATTTCTGTAGGTCAGGCCACTGAAACAATTAAACAGTTCCAATATAGCAAGTCTATGACAGCTGATGAGGTTTGAGTAGAAATGACAAAGGCACTGGATCTTATTTAGATGCTACGGGAACATACATTTTCAAAGTTGTAAGGAATATAGGGACAATACCGCAGGACTAAAAAGCTGGATAGTGGTCCTCAGTTTCAAAAAGTGGACAGGACAATGCGTTCCACTTGCATAGAGGTTGCACTCCTCAGCATCTTTGTGAAAGTCAACAACACAGTGATTGAGAACTGACACCATCTGATAGATGAGCCTCTGACTCAACAGGACCATTGCAGATTTCATCCTGACTCTGGACCATTTCATAGGTTCATAGGTGTGTACTAGGCTAATGGCCCTGGAGTCTTTACAAGCCTAGCCCATAGTATTACCCTGACATCATGCCACCAGACCTTAGTTCCTAGTGCCTCTGTCGAGTAGAGCCACTTGAGTGATCCTCAGGGTGAATTTTCTATTTCCCATCCACTCATCAAGATTTCTCTTGAAGAGGGCCAGTGAGGTGCTCTGCTTGACATGTATGGGAAGTCTCTTCCATAGCATGGACAGTCTCTGGGTTATGCATGTTCTGTTGATTGTGGTAATGAGGTTGAGGTCTCTGGAGCATGTAGTGCAGAGGGACTGGAATTTTTTCAGATGTAGCATTCCTAACAGAGCTGGGTCAGACATGGTTTTGTAAGTTAAGCAGAGATCACCTTTAATTAGGTGATATGAGACAGAGAATAGTTAGAGTTTTTTGAGTCTGTCCATATAGGACAAATGTTTAAGGCATAGGATCCTCTTTGTGAGGTACTTTTGCAGCCTCTCCAGTTGCTGCAGGTGTCTAGTGAGGTACAAGCCAAATGGGGCATTGTACTCAATGATTGGCCTAATGAGGGAAGAGTAGAGGGGGACAATGACCTCTTTCTTCCTGGATGCAAAACCCTTAGCAATGAGATGTGCCACATAGAAGGACTTTCTGACCACAGTGGCAACTTGGTGGTCAAACGAGAGGTTACTGCCAACTTGTGTTCCCAGATCTCTTATAGCGCCTTTTGCGTTCAGTGGATTACCATCAGTGTGGCAATTCAAAGGGAACCTGTTTTTTTCCCAAGGGGGATGACGACACATTTTTTGGCATTGAGCTTAAGGCCATGGTTCTGACACATCACTCAGGGAGTTAATAATAGCTCCCAACTTGCAATTGTCTGTGAACATTGTCAGCCAGAGTCCCTTCATGTTGGCCTGTTCTTCAGAGAAGTATATACCAAACAGGAGAGGACCCAGGACCAAATCCTGTGGGACTCCACTCATGACTGGTCAGCAGTTTGACTTGGAGTCAGCTACTTTCACACTGTGGGTTCTATTTGTGAGCCAGTTTGCAACCCACCTAGTGATATAGGGGTTGATGCCTAGCTTAGTGAGTTTTTCTATGATTCCTGAGTGGGGAATGATATCAAAGGCCTTGGCCAGATCAAGGTAGGCTGTATGAACCACCTTGCCTTTATTCACAGCTCTGGTGACTAACTCAAAGAAGTCAACCAAGTTGAGCAGACATGATCTACCTTTCACAAAACCAAACTGTGTAGGATCCAGAGTTTGGAGATTCCCTATATCCTTGTTTATTAGGTCCATGATGATGCGTTCCATAGCTTTGCATATCAGTCTCATCAGGCTAATTGGGCTATAATTCCCGGGGTCTGTAGTTGCTCCTCCTTTGTGGAGAGGGATGACTGTAGCAGTGTAACATTCAGTAAGGACAAAGCCTGAGATGAGTCTGTGATTGAATAGGGCACACAGGTGAGGTGGCAGTTCACTCTGTAGTTCATGTAAAACACAGCCAGGGATATTGTCAGGTCCCATAGAAGCTGTATTCTTGGCCTTGAACAGTTCTGTTTTAACCTGTGCAGCAGTAATACTGGGTGCCTGGCAATCTACTGGTGTTGTGATTGGTTCATTGGGGGGGGAGAGAGGGGTAAAGTTAGCACTGAATCTGTCGACTAGTATATTGGCAATATCTGTTGGCTCGGTATAGGAGGTACCATTGTGCAGTAGCTCAGAGCAAATCTGGGTATTGCCGTGGAGATTCTTTACATGACTATAGAAGGCCTTGTTGTTGTCTACTATCTGCTGCAATTCTGTTTTCATAGCTAGCTTTAGAAGATTTGATGAGGGATCTCAACCTTTTGTTGAGGCTGATAAGGGAGGTTTTCCAGTCTTGGAAATTCACCTTATTCTGCATCAGTTTTCCCTTCTGTTGTAGAGTTTGTTTATGGCAGGGGATCATCAGATTGGCTTCCTTTTTTTTTTGAGGAGAGCGTCTTGGTTCTATTGAGTATGGCGAGATCCATGCATTTGTGTATGTGTTCGTACAGTGCATTGGTGTATGATTCAGCAGTCATGCAACTATTCTCCATTTGCATCGGTGCCATGAAGTTAGCCACCTCCGTTTTTAGGAGCCCAAAGTTAGCTTTGTGATAGTTTTTCATGGTGGTTACCTTTGTGGGGGTGGGGGGTTGGGAAGGAATGTGGATTTCCAAGGTGATTAGTTTGTGGTCGGATCTAACCAGGGGGAGTTGACTATTGGTGTAGAGCAATGGTCGCCCATGTTAGTAATGACCAGGTCAAGGATGTTGCTCCCTCTAGTGGGGGTAAGAACGAGCTGGTCCAGAGCATTGGAAATAATGAATTCCAGAAAGCATTGGGCAAGTGTATTGGTACATGAGTAGTTTTCCCAGTTAATGGAGGGGTAGTTGAAGTCACCTAGTATGAGAGCATTGGTTGGACCCTAATATTCTCCAGGGTGCTTATGAACATGGAGTGTGAGTCTTGGGACATGGTTGGGGACCTATAACAGGCTACAACCTGAATCGTTGTCTTACCCAATGTTAGCTGCACCTGAAGTATCTCAGATGCATTATGTTGGGCTACCAGTCTGGAGGTGTGTGCATCCTTTATGAATATGGAAACACCACCGCCTTTGGAGCTTCGGTCCAAGCCCTGGCGCCGAATGGTGTGGAATGAGTTATAGCCTGGTAGTGCAGGGGTGTTTTCTGCTGCCTTGAACCAGGTTTCTGTTACAGCACAAATGTCAGTGTTCTCCATTTTAAGGAGTGCTTTGAGCAAGTGCATTTTGAGATTTAGACTTCTAGTGTTGAGCAGCATGACTTTCAGATTGCATTTGTTTGTAGCTGTTAAGGTGGTAATTTGGTGTTTGGAACACCACTTAAAACAAGGCACTATAGGGGTGGCAAGAGCCTTGGCCATTATCCGGAAGCCCAGGGGTGACAGATGCAGGCCATCTCTGGCAAAGCATCGAGGTGTTTCAATCATGTCATCCCAGGCAACTCTTGCTCCTTATATGTATTTTGGAATGCTTTTGGGACTGTGCCAATATGGTCTACATATGCTTTTTGGATCTAAGTAAAATTTAAAATAAATGTGCCAATGTTACAAAAAAATGTTATAATGTAATGAGCATCAGTGTAGATGAGGCTACTGAAACAATTAAACAGCTCCAGTTTAGCAAGCCTATATAATTAGGGTCTATATTATAACATCAAAGTTACGGAACGTTGAATACAATATGGTCGACACCATATTGTCGAAGTTCTCTAACTTCGAAAATGAAAAAAAAAATCAAAACTTAAAATTTTTACCCTAATGGGTTTAAGAAGGGGGGCAAGCCCCCCTGCACCCCCTATGTGGGGAGCTACGCCCCCCCCCCGCAACTTAAATATACCAACTCAGAGACCGCACTACATTGCAGTAAACGGAAATCTCCCCTTACGGAGATTTCCATTTACACGCTTGAGATTCTGAGCGCTCGATATTATCGTGCCGACAATGTCAGATTCGACATTATTGGCTTTCGAGAATATAATATAGATCCTATAATTATGTACTTTGGAATGTCTTGTTGAAGGTGCTGCAGCAGTATAACATCCCAGAACTGCTGCTGTGCACCATTCAATCATAGTATTTGTGCAGCAGAAGTGTGGTTTATGTTTTCAGTATTAAATCAGGTATGTTCAGCTGTGGCATAGGATTTCTCCAATGTTATGTTTAGTTTCATGTAGTGTTCAGATTAATCATTGACATTATATGAATTACAGCTTAAAGAATATGTGGACAGTACCTCAGAGAATATGTAGCTGAGGGAGATGAAGGTTGGTTGTTTGCTGTTTGCTGACAATATTGCCTTCTTGGTTTCTAATGAATGAGACCTCCAGAATGTAGAACATTGTTTGGCTGCTGAGAGTAAAGCTGGTGGTATGAAAAATAGAACCTTCAAATCAGAAGCCACGCCCTGTGTAAATGAAAGAGAGCCAGCTACCCAAACTGTAGGAGTTTTAAATCTTCAGGTTTTGTTCATAACTGAGGACAAAGGGAGATTGGGAGGCTGACCGGGTGGAGAAGTGGTCCGAGTGATTATGATCTCCACTCTGCACTTGAGTGCATCACTGCTGACTATGATAATTGCAACTAAAAAAAATCCATATTAGTCATAGTTTTGCCCTAGGAGGAAATTAATTGCTCTCTGTAGATAAGATAGGAGCAGCTACCCCAAGTGGCTGAGTTAATGAATCTAGGTTTCTTGCAGACAAGTAAGACCAGACAGATTTTGTTGAATAAAAAACATGGGAGAAGTGACAGTATTGCATGCATTGTAATAGACAGTGGTAGTGATGTGAAAGCTGACTAACAGAGCAATGTCCTGAGTTTACTTGTCACTCGAAGTCCCTATCCTTATCTGTTTTCCCAAACTTTAGGTTGTGATAGAAAGGATGTAATTGACGTTTCCTTATAATGTTGCTGACCTCCTTCGGCATGACAGAGATTGGAGCTTGGTAATTTGGGAGGGTCTCAGTATACAGACACTGTTCCTGTAGGCCAGGTGTGGTAGTTTGAGCCTTTAGTGAGGATTTTCCCAGAATATCTCTCATGGGAAGTGTGTCAAGTATGGTCCACTGGCTGGAGGCCCAGTGTTAGACCAAAGACATGCTACATATGTCGCTCAGTTTGCTTTTGTATTCCAAAAGGATTAGCTGCAGACTGCTGATGTGGATAAGGAAGTCTAGCCTGCCTTGCTCAGCTTGTTACTATTGTGACTCCTCCCAGGCAAGCAGTTTAGAAAATTAATAAATAAAAGTTGCAACTTGTTTTGGAAAATAAAATACAATTGTAACATGTTCTGGATTATTTATTAATTCTTGCCAGTATTTTTAGTATGAAGTCATTCTTGAGCAATAATGTTATGGGAGGAATCTCTTAATATGCAGATCAAGTTATTACGCTAGAAATGCAATCAGTTATGACAAATGTAGTTTCAAGCATTATATTTCCTGTGCAAAAAAAAAAGAAACTACCTGCATCATGAAGTATAGAAAGTACCATTAGAGAGAATCAATGAATGCCTGTTATTGCTGTAATTATCACAGAAGTATAGTAGCTTCTATACTAATATAAAGGGTGAGGTGACTTAGGGTGGTCACATACAAGTTTTCTGTAAATTTGTCATTGTCCTGCCATGATTTCATAGTAGGAGCTTGCAACTTCAAGACTATAACAGAAAATGGATCTTATTAAAAGAATAATATGCACAAATAATGTTTTCTGCATCAGTAGTATGGTTTGGTAACCTATACAGCAGGGACTTGGTATCATTTTCTAAAGGTCCCTACATGAATTTTGTGAGATTTGTGTTTGCTTCACATTAAACTTTCATATTGAACAAGGAAAGCAATACAATTTATTGTTATGGTTTGTTAATTTAATGATGTTACTTTGAGATAATAACAGTCTTTCATAATATATACCCATAATACTGGTGTCATTCTATGCATTAAAGAATGCTTGAAACAGACAACTGCACATTGTGAGCTTGATTTTATTTTTATAAATGTTTAAACAAGAAGATAAACAATCATATGAATACATATTTACTAAAAGAGACAATACCAGGTAGGTAAGATACATATTGCACTTTCATGTTGTTCTTTAAACCATAAGGTCTTTTCCACCAGGACAAAGATCTAAAGCAGACAATATGGAATTAAATTTAAGAATTCATACAAAATATGACTTATCAGATAGGCAATACTTTGTCATGGTTTGTTTTAATTTGACCACTGGATGAGGGATCAGAAGCCACTACTACTAATCTTCCAGATGACTGGGTATGCACAGTGCCAAGTCATTATATATGATGACTATCTAAAAACTCTTTTTTTCCATGCTAACACTTCATCATATATTCATCAGTCGTGCTGAAATGACAATCCAAAATATTTTAATCAGTAGGCCAAGTAATGCAAGCCATAAAGTGGACAAATAAGGAAAAGTAAATCAATACGGCAGTTTTTATAGGTGACTATTTGCTCTTTTAGAGTTGTAGCAGATGCTTTCAGGCGTGCTAATGTACACAAATCATTTCGACGTCAAGAGTAAGGAAGATGCACTAATTAGCATAAGGCTTATTTCATTTAATTTAGCAAACACTGTTTGCCATAAGTGCTTTGATTAACGTGGCACCCTTCAATTTGCAACATCTCACCAACGCAATAAAATTTAGACTTTGCTTGCATGCTTCAATAATTAACCAAATCCAATTTAGTTCTAATTAAAAGCTGCCACAATTAACACAGAAGATGCATTCCCACGCTCAGTGCATCTCTGTTGAATGCTTCTTAAGATTTTTTTCTCAGGGTCTGTAATCCCTCTTCTCTTCCTTCTTGTTCTTTTCTCAGAAAATTATCCCTCTGATTTCTTTAATTTCAAGGCTGCCTTTAGCTCATTGCGGTGTCTCTCTAACTTACTTATTTAGAGCTCTAACATCAAATGCAAGAGCTGTACGCTGTTTTATCACATCCGATAACAGTAGTGAAAATAGGATGGAAAATGTTTTGACTTTACAGAATGAATATGTTCATAAATGTGGTGTTTATCTTGTTTAAATAAATATGCCACTTTGTTGACTGCATGCATTAATAATATGTGCGTTTTTGATATTTATGATCGTGCACACATATACTATACTGTTAGTGTCAGTGGCGCAACAGGAAGTACACTCACCTTTGGTGCAGAAGGCTTTGGGTTCTCTTCCCACAACACGTAGCTGGATTGCTACTACAGCAGAAGGAGAGGGCTGCATGCCTGATTGTGCTGTCCTTTGGACGAGATTAAACTGAGGTCTCATTTGCTTGAGTTGGTGGTAGCTCAGATGGATGTAAAAGATCCCAAAACATTTATTGAAAAGTGTAGGGGAAATTCCCATATGCCCTCGTCAAATTTTCCCTAGCAGTATAAATATCACCTCAGTTCTCTCTTGAAAAGTGGCTACAGGCTTAGTGAGACAAACCCGGTCAACAAAGAAATAATAAAGTGAAATATATTTTTCAAAGGTTTGTATAAACTTGACATGCAATGACATATTAATGTTATCAGCAACATGCAAGACTTTAACTGATTACCACACACAACTAGTATGTACACATTTGCAGTAACACAATTCTACATTCTTTATTTGTATAGTTATTTGAACATGGTAGTATTTGCAGTTTTACCACTTCTATAAGCAGTCCCAAAGTATAAAACAAAAAAGACACTGAAATCCATGAAACACTGATCTGGTATCCCAACCTGCATCCTCAAAAGTCTGCAGGGCAAAGTAAAAGAAAAGGAATCAGGATAACTGTTCAAAATGTCTAAGCCTAACCACCTCTAACTCAGCAAAACTTAGTAAAAATAAAATAAAATCCTGTTTCCAGTGGAAAAAAATAATCCAGTTAACTGTTTAAGCAGATCTTTATTTAATGATGGATGAACTTTCATGGACCCTTTGTAGCTACAAGCTGGGCCAGTTTGGTTCAATGTGAGAGTCATCATGAAATGTAGGACACTTCTATAGCTGGTTGTATTATATTACTTCTACATCAAAGGGAACATTACAATTTTCAAAGTTTTTAAAGTTAGATTTAATTTGTTTATTAAAACTGGTGTGACTGCATATACACATTGCAATGAAGCTGCCTCCTTTTTCAGATCGTAATAGAGCAACCATAAAGGGGGCAGCTAATCAACTGCTATACTGAGTGTGCATCAAATGGTCAGATCCTTGAGATTTTGGTAGCATTTCCTATAAGCATGCATGTCAGCCTCCTATAGAAGACCAGTGTATTATAGCAGCACTGTTTAATAAGTTACATCATGAAGTATACCTGAAAAGTGAGTGCAGAATAGAATACTATATATTCTAATATATACAAACCTAAATATAACATTCTGTGCAGATCTTATACTATTTATTGCAGCCAACAAATCTCCTCATATGATAGTCACAGGTTTTCAAAATGACTTTTCCTTATTTGGAATTGATGAGCCCAAAACAAACTCTCTATAAATACAACCACTTCAAAAAGGGGTATCCAAAAATTTCATTCCCTAAATTTTTGATCCTGCTGGGAACATAATCCCTTTCACAAAATGTTAAAATTTCTAAGATTTCCTTCTTTCAACATCATACAAAATACACAGTAACTAAAATTTCCCTACAACTTATCATCACCTGCAAATATTTAGCCTACTCACCCCTGAAGCTTGTTGTATAATTGCCATTAATGTTTTACCTCCAAGGTTCGAATATGCACTTCTGATTATTGTCCCATTGTCGGGTCTGAACTGTACTTCAAGTTATGGAAAGTAAGATTCTTAGATTTATTCATCTAGTCCTACTGAACTTCATAGCACTGATATTTCTAAGGCTAAGTGGTTATAGGTTCATAGGTTCATAGGTAGGTACTAGGCTATTGGCCCTAGGGCCTATGTAAGCCTAGCCAAAAAGGTACCCTGGCTTTCGCCATCCAAGAAAATTATTTTCATGTGCCCCTGTCGAGCAGAGCTACAGAGGTGATCCCTGGGGCGAATTTCTTATTTCCCATCCAATGATCAAGATTTTTCTTGGAGTGCTAATGAAGAGCTTTGTTGGATATAGATAGGTAGTTTGTTCCAGAGTATGGGAAGTCTCTGGGACAGGAATCTATCCTTCCAGCGTGTTCTGTTTATTGTGGTGACAAGGTTTAGGTCCCTAGAGCTTGTAGCATGGAGGGATTGGGATTTCTTTAAGTGGAGCATGTCCAACAGCTCTGGGTTTGACATAGCTTTGTATGTTAGGCAGAGATCGCTTCTGAGTAGGCGATAGGTGACAGAGTAAAGCTGGAGGTTTTTGAGACGGTCTGCGTAGGGCATCTGTTTGAGGCCAGTAATCTTCTTTGTGAGGTATTTCTGCGGCCTTTCCAGTTGTTGTAGATGTCTTGTGAGGTACATACCAAAAGGGGCATTGTGTTTATGTGTCTCATATTTACTGAAACACCATGTCCCATGCCATTACCGGCTTCCCCTTTATGTTCGGAATGTATGTTAGGTTGCTTGAATCAGTAAGGCTGGGGTTCTCTCTGCAGCTGTGAACCATGGTGTGTGTGATTGCACAGATGTCTGCAGTTCCCAGGATTAAGAATGCTTGCAATGAGGTCTGAGTCATGTATACACCTCTACCGTTTAGCAGCATGGCCTTCAATGAGTGCTGCACTGACAGTTGCATGTTGGTATTCATTACCTCACCACAATTACTAATGGGGTCACTATGGGGCTGCCAACAACCAGTGCCAGATCCATGAAGACCTGTGAAGACAGATGGAGGCTGTCACTTGCAGAGCATTATGGTCTGATGACATATCATCCCACAATCACAGGTACTGGTACACCAGGAATATCACAGAATGAAAGGGACACATGTTAAGGCCAACCATTTCATAACTGTATTTCTCCATCTGTCTGGGTGACAGTAGAATGCTGTTTAAGGCTAGGGACATACCAGCCTGGGACACATAATCAGTGTTCTCACTCCTGTCTAACTACATATAGTCCAGGACTGTACATGTCATGCCAGGAACACCTACAGGTACTGTGACAGACTCATGACAGTACCTGTTGGTGAGAGACAATCGATGCGTATGCAATATGGTGGAGTGTGTCACCTGCCTCAACCTTGATGCAGGTGAGGACAGTTTGTATGGTACTGTGTTTGACATGAATGGGGTGTGCTTTTCCAAAAAAGGGCAGCCTGTGGTAGACAAACATGTTTCTTCGGCAGATAATTTTGCTGTCTTATATGTGATTCTGGCCTGTTGTGCTGTTAATGCTTACAGAGGTATGCTCACATATATGGGGGAGATGTTGAAGGGCTGAGCACAATATTGCCATCTAGGCATGCCACAGCCCACCTGTGGTAAACCTGTCAGATATAGAGTGGGGCAGTACTGAATCTGGGATGTCTGTGTGCAACAGGTGTTGAAGGCCATGGATAACATTTGCGGGTGTTAACTTAGCCTTTCCACTTGCTGCTGCTATCTGCATAGGTACATTCCAGAATGGCCATGCTGATAATGTTTTGTAGTAATGACTGAGGACTTAAAAGAGGTAATGTCCACCTTTTGCCTGGATGCAGTCCCTTTACAGATGAGGTAAAGCATGTGAAAGCCTTTTCTGACCACTGCCACTACTTGTTGCCTGAATTTGACAGTGTTATCCTCCTGAGTACCTAGGTCTGTCAACATTGTCTGTGTGTTAATGGTGTAGCAGTTGATGTGAGACATAGTGTAGCCATGTCCATGACATATGGTATGATGGTACTGTTGTCTGCATTCAGCTTGGGTGCAGGACATTGGCACCATTCCATACCCATTGTATGACCCCCCCCATAGCAGTGTGTTAAAGGCAGTTTGTGTGTCTATGATAGACAGCACACTACGCACAGTGGACATAGCTTTGGACAGTATCTACATATGTGAGTGATGGCAGCATTCATGCCTACATACGTGTGGGTCATTGGGTGCAGCAGCTAATCACAGGACCTCCACAGGTCTACATATTGCACACACATATGCAACACAGATTGGGTTTGCCATCTTATCAAATGTGGACTGTGTTACATGTTTTGCAGTACCGTGACAGTTGCCAGGACATACCATACCCATGGGAAGTGCAACTGACAGGACTTCCCTGGGTTTGCTAATATGACAGCTTCTTGGAGTCACATTACCTTTACTTATGTTATTTGTCGTAATATTCAGTTGCTTCTGATATGAAATAATTGCTTTAAATAACTAGTAAACAACGTTAAGGGTATGTTTGTTGTCCTACACTCTGGGGACCTCTGTATTGCTTGAGTAGTTGTCAGAGGTGACACCTGGCCAAACATGGACTGCCACCTGCAGGGTGGGACACATGGTGACCATACCTCTCTCCTCTACATGATTTTGCAAAATGTCCTGATGTTTGCACATATGTTTGTTCCATTCCCCATGACACTGTGGTTTTGTGACACATATGTGGCAAAACATGACAGAGTAACATTAAAGAATGATGATGTATATTGTCAGGTCAGAATGCATAACCTTCAGGGGATGCATGCCAATGCACATCCTGCTATGCTGTCCACTTTTTATGTGTGTCATGGCAATATGTAAAGACTGACCCTAATATTTGGCCTTTGTCCAACTCTTCTGTATGGCTTTATCCAGGTAGGTGTCCTTCTATGATGGTTTGAGAGGTATGCTGGTGGCCCTAACACAGTCACACCACTGTATGGGTATATACATACACACACACACACACACACACACACACACACACACACACACACACACACACACACACACACACACACACACACACACACCATTTATGTACTACCATTGTTGGGAGTACATCCCTACTTGGCTAGTTTTACCTATGTTGTTGCTATATACATGATGCAAGTGTCACAGAGCCTATATAGTGTAGGTATGTCTGTCACTACTATTCAGGTAGTTGACATATGCAGGTGGTGTAAGGATTGCCACTGAGGGTTTGACAGACCCTAATAATGTTATAACCATCCCACCCACACACACAATGATGCATGTGGACATGCATTGAAACACACATGCACACAGAGTGGGCACTTTTGTGCTTAGAAGATCTACCTATCTAGTTACCTACACTACATACCGACATAGGTATTGCACACACAACAGTGGTATTGATTTATAAAATGTGTAACTTAATTTCTAAGGTGGATGACACCTGTAAGCCCTGAATAGGTTGCCGATGGGAGAGCTAACAGGGTGGAACAAGCACACTAAATGGTATAACCATCTCACACACACACACACACACACACACACACACACACACACACACACACACACACACACACACACACACACACACACACAGGCATGACAGCCATGCTGCTACAGGTGATATCCATACACAAACACATACTTTCACACAGTTGCCAGTATTCAGATTATAATCCCTACCTATCTAGTTGTCAGTGCAATAGCGCTACATACCTAACATCATACACCAATTAACCTGGACAAAGCCTTCATTAATTTTGAGATACACTCACAAAATATAGGAACACTTTTCACATATCTCTCTTACATACCTAGAAAACTGATAGGGTAACAGGTTTTGCATTAGCATGACTTTTCAGTAGAGTATGACATACGAAATGCATATATCTGTCAATATTTTTGACGTCAACCCTCAATTATTTGAAAATGATTTGACAGAAAAGCCCTTTTGTATGAGACATAGACCACAGACATGTGGCAAACATCTGGTCATTCTGCAATAAGTTGTACAGTGGAGTGGTACAGCCTACAGAGTTTAAGACAGTGCATCTAAGGTGGATGGCATCAACAGGCCCTGTGACGTAATGACATGGGGAGGGGGTCAACAGGCTTCAAAACAGTATAACTAACCTCAACATGGATTATGCATCATTCACGCATACATATATACACAATTTCCAGTATTGGGATTCAAACACCTACCTATCTAGTTACATCCACTATAGTGTTACATATTGATCACAAGCACCACGGAGCTTAGATGGCTGAAGAGTGTCCAAAGGTGCTTCTAAGGTGAATGACAACAGCAGCCCTTGTAAAGTAGGGCAATAGGGGGTTTACTGGGTGGAACAGGCCTCAAAATGATATAACCTACCAACACACACACACACTCAGTTGCCAGTACCAAGATTAGAGCCCCTGCCTATCTAGTTGTATATATTATAGTGCTACCCACTTATCGCAAGCACCACAAATCTTAGATGGCTGAAGAGTGTCCAAAGGTGCCTGTAAGGTGAATGTCATCAGCAGCCCTTGTAAAGTGGGGCAATGGGGGTTTTACTGGGTGGAACAGGCCTCAAAATGATATAACTTACAAACACACAGCTGCCAGTACTGAGATCAGAACCCATACCTATATGTATGTACTATAGTGCTACATACTTATTGCATGCACCATGAAGCTTAGATGGTTGAAGAGTGTCCAAAGGTGCTTCTAAGGTTAATGACATCAGCAGCCCTTGTAAAGTGGGGCAATGGGGGGTAGGGTTACTGGGTGAAACAGGCCTCAAAATGGTATAACCTACAAACACACACACTCAGTTGCTAGTACCAAGATTAGAACCCCTACTTACCAAATTGCGTGTACTATAGTGCTACAGACTTATCACAGTTGCTATGAGCTTTATGCAGTTGAAGAGTGTCGGCCACTGCTGTTGGGGTGGATGACATCAGTAGCTTCTGACAGATAGGCCACTATTGTGGAGGACACTGGCATCAGGGCAATTAAATGGGTGACCATTACACAGACATAGGCCTGTTTGGTGTGTGTATACAGATGTAAGTGTAAAGGATACACAAACACACACAAGGTGGATGATGTGAGATTGCAACCCATACATCACTACTATTGCACAATGGAGCTCACCAAAGTACTTGCACATGCCACTGCTTACAATTGTGCAAATGTCTCCAACAGTGCATCACTCTATGGCTTTCAGGGTGTCTGTCTCTCTCTCTCTCTCTCACTCTGACTCTTTATTTCTCTCTGTCTGTTTGTCTCTCTCTCTCTGCCTGTCTATATTTTATATATATATATATATATATATATATATATATATATATATATATATATATATGACACTCCACAGATTGAAATATATCTTATATGTGCCACATACAGATAGATGAGGGTAATCATGTGTGATAGGGGTGGGTGGGGAGAGACAGATAACATGTACAAAGCTGTCTGTATACAAAGGCATATATGGACAACACAGTTCTATAGCGGGATATGTGTTCAGACATGGGGTGAAATTGTCTAAGTGTAGGAGCATGCCTAGTATGATCTTCAATACTTACAGTGGGACTCCCAGACATGGGCTTAAATTGTCAAGTGTAGGAGTATGCTCAGTATGATCTTTAATGGTAACAGTGGTACTCCAGTCCAGAGGTACCTGTACTCCGGTCCAGGCTTTTGTGTGCTACAGCCCATTGGCTGATGAACCTATGTAAACAGTCCAGAAAGTCAGTGATATAGTGGCTGAGGGATCTCCTAGTTGTGTGCTATCCTTATTAAGTGAGTCATATCCTGGGGTGGGTACAGAGTGCATTGGATTGAGGAAAAGTTTCCATAATATGTGTGGTATATTCTACATAGCGCTGTGATTTCCTGGTATGTCAGTGGCAGATTGGTCTAGATTAATGTGAGGAACCACTGACAGACATTTGTTTACTGACTCCATACAGTGCAGGGAACCTATGGTACTGCACAAATTGTTCTAGTGTGCACAATCTATGTTTATGTGGCCATTTATTCCCCTCCCCCTTATATGAGTCTCTTGGTCCTTGTGTACTGCAGTCACAGGCTCTGTCCACACTTGCTGCTGTTATGTATTTGTAGTTATGGTGTGACTGGGGTAGAAGTCTTAACATCACGCACGGGATTATTCACTTCACACCTCTGACTGTATGTGTTTAGCAGGTTGCCCATCATTGTGTCCCATACATCTGTTGCGGTCATCAGGTTTGTGTTGCACTGTTACTATAAGGCTACATGTTGGCCATAGCTGTCAAACTTATACAGACACACATCTGGACAGGCACATAGATGACAGTTGTACACAGGCCCAAACATGGGGGCAAAGGTCTTAATATTTCTGCTCCAAACATAGACGGTTGGTAGAAAGTTTTTGTATTTGCTTTCCTTTTCTCATGGGTATGAGGTATGCATCTCAACTGTCTGTCATTGATGTTTTCACATCAACCAATTTTGTTTACAGATAGTTTGCCAGGCAAATGCAAAGTTATGACAAGCAGAACATATATATAGGAGGCATAGGTGTGGACATTCTGTAAATCCTTGTAATTCCAGGGGTATGGATGGTGCCCAATGACTTGTTGTCAGTACTGACACAGTAACATGGCAGCCTTTATATTCTGGCAGTACACTGACCTGTCCAACCCTGCTGTTGTACTAGGCACCATGCACATTACTCAGACTCAGAGCTATGTACTATCCATATGTGTGCCCCCTGTCCCTCCACCTTCCAGCTTTCCTGCAGTAACATATATTTCTTCTGGACAGTCTGAATAACTCCTACTGTAGGTGTAGATGACATGCAGATTTGTTGCCATGGGCAGTCTGGAACCATGGATCCTGACAACCACAGTCCTATAGTTAGACCAGTAGGTCACAACAGCCACCAGTAAGTGCTGTGTACTTCATGACATGATTAACCACAAATATACAGAGCACATTGACCCCTGCATATTGCAGAACTGGAACAAGGTATCAAGTTGATTGTGACAGGCCTGGGAATGTGTGGTCTGCTACTATTACCTTACAAACATACATGTTACTGCAGTTCTATGTGAACACTGGTGTGTTGGGGGGGAGTCATACCACTCAACTGTACACATATTCACTGACCGTCCAGATGTTTGGCTCATATTTTGGTTCCATTTTTCATTAAACATGTGGTTGTGAGGCAAATATTAGTGAAATCATTTAAGACTAAAGTTAGAAAGTTATGACAGGTATTTGAGTTTCAGACTTCTTGCCCACACTACAGAGAAGTCATGCTACTGCAACAGCTGTTATTGCATCAACTTTCAATGCTTGTAAGAGCAATCTTTATGGCATGTGTCTGTTTTTGAGCCTTTGCCACACATTTCTTAATGGCTTTGTACAGCTTTCCGGCCTTTGAAGGTTTAGATCTATGTATGGGACTCCAACATTGACATCCATGCATTTGTCCTGTGACCCCGCTGTTTGTAAGTCCCTCACATAGTGCAGGGGATTTTGTTGGCACAGGGCCTACTGCATATTTTGTGGTGGGCAGAACCTGGCAGTGTGTGCCTGTTGTCCCACATAGCTGTCCATTGTCTGCTGCTATCCCAGTAACCCACTCCATTCCCATGCATATATGCAGCAATACCATGCATATGCTACCACAGTGTACTATGCCATTCATTTATTGTTAAGAAGGGTGACTTACCTTGTGGCAGCAGCAGTTGCAAGGACAGTGCTTCAGGGCTGACTCTGTTAGATGCATACAGTACACAGCCTATACACGATAAGGTATAGGTAGTGTGATGTGTGTGGCATCCTTTTTACTGTATATCAGTTCCTGAGTCTCTAGGGTGTCAGTGTATGCGCTATGCGTTGCCTCTTGCCAAGGCCAGGGTGTATTGGGCATGCCTATGTCTGCCTACAGGGACAGGCTGAGGGGGTTCCTCCTCCGAGTCCCCCTGTACCTGTGGTGACATTGGCACTGGTGGGGGGCTGTGCATCACCTTCTCTGTGAGGTTTCTGCTGCAGCTGTTTCCGCAGGCTCATATTGTGTAGCATGGCACATACTATGAACATGTGTGCACATGTGGCTGGAGAGTACTGTAGGGTTCCACCTGATATGTCAAGGCAGCGGAACTGTGACTTGAGCATCCCAAACACATGCTCTATGATGTTCCTAGTTTGTGTGTGTGCCTCATTATGGCATTTTTCAGTGTGCATGTGTGCATTTCTGATTGGTACCATCATCCACGGTTCCAGTGTGTAGCCAGAATCCCCCACAAGATGGTCGTATGTGATGTTTCCCCTGGCAAATGCCTGGTACAGCTGTGAGGCATGCCAGATGTGGGAGTTTTGATAACTGCCAGGGCTGCCAGCACACTCATTGATGACAATGCCCTGGGCATTGCACATGACCTGGCAGTTGATGGAGTGATAGCCATTGCAATTGACATAGACTATACCATCTTCACCGGGTGGTGCTTTGATGCGGAGATGGGTGCAGTCTATAGCACCCAGTACCTCTGGGTAGTTTGCTACACAGTGGAAGAGATGCATATTGTTGGTCCTCTCCTCAGGGGTGCTGGGGAAATAAATGTGCTCACTGGCATGTCTTAGCATGACATCCAGGAACTGGAGGAGTACCCTGTATACGGATGCCTGTGAGACCCCCATGATGTCCTCAGTAGGTCTTTGGAAAGTACCTGTAGTTAGTATTCTTAAGGCTACACATACCTTTGTTCCCACTGGAATTGGTTCTGAGGTGAGGGTGGCAGAGCTCGGTGAGTTGCTGAAGTATGTCCCTGTCCACTATGTAGCACTATCTCCAGCTCATGTAGCCCATGAAAGATTACCCTGGGTCTGAACACTCTTCTCCTCCTCAGTCTGGGTCAGTTGTCAGCATCGTCATCATCACTGCCCTCAGTCTGTAGCATGTTGAGATGTAGTAAAGCAGCAGCACCCCCTATCATTTTGTCAGTTAAAATTCCCAAGTGTATACTCCAATGGTGCTGAGTATGTGGGAAAATCAGATTGATGGGTGTTTGCATACTTTATACTGGTGTGCTGTAGATGCTGCCTGTGTGATTGGCTGACTATGATACATTCCACCTGCCAGCTACATTACTGAGGGGTTTGAATGGGCCACTGTGAGTGGCAGAGGCCTTATTAGTCATTTATAGTTGATTGACTTTTGTCTGCTATTTCCTTTTTTCTGATTTCCTCTAGTTTTAAGCCTTTAAAACTGCTGCAGCTAGTATGAACATTGCTGAGTAGAAAGGGCCTTCCCCTGGACACAAACACGCTTAGCATTTCTGAAACCAGGTAAGCATAGCTAAGCAGCCTGAGACACACCCCTTGCTTAGCTGTCCTTAGCTGGTTTCAGAAATGCTGAGCAGTGCTTAGCGGTGCACAAATCTGCTTAGCTGGGCTGAATGCTGCCTAGAATTAAACTTCTAAGCAATGCTCAAACCAGCTGCTAAGCATTGCTCAGTTTTCATTTAAATAAATGTACGAACTGGACATTAATTACTCATTACTGACATATTATTAAGTGTATATGTTTTACATTACATGATGTTTCCCTATGTGCTTTGATTACATTACTTTGGGGTGTGACTGCACTGTATGGGACACTTGTGTTTACATGGGTGAGTTCAAATCATATATCCACTGATGCTGGAAATTTGGACCAGCTATACTACCCTAGTTAACAAATATAACTTACTAAATCATTAAAAAAAATTAACAATGCTTTCCCATGTAAAAGCTGAATGGCTTGTCCTGGTATTTGAACTATGAATTATCATATGCAAAGCCAGAACTCTAATCACTCAGCTAAGTCACAAGTTATGATTTCAGTATACATTTCTATATTGCTCTTTCATGATACAAATACAGTGGAAAAAATACAACCATTTTAAATATATATATCAAAACCTGTCATTCTATCAACTTTCTAAGTTTGTAAGAGCAATATTTAAAAACTATCCCTATTTCTGGCATTTTGCCCCACTTTTAGTACTGTGTTTGTCTGGACTTCTTGCTCTAAGAGGATCAGAGGTGTGTGTGTGAGGACACTATTTTAATGTAAAGTGCTGTACGGCACTTTCACAAAGCAGGAGGTGTGTTACAGTTCCTGTCAGACACACCCTGCATTCCATTCCATTTACAGATCCTCTTTTCAGTGTCCATGGACACTGAAGGGTTTGTAGCCTCCAATGTGTTTACACCACGCATGACACACCCCCTTTTCATGTCAGCTGCCTCTTCTGCCTACAGCACCACATTATAGCCCTTACATGTTTAAGTACCTGCAGACATGATGGCCCAGTTTGTTATTCAGTAAACTTAGCTAATTTGCATACACCTAATTATCTATACCCTAGTTACAGAAGTACACAACAGCCTATGTCCTTAGCAACCACAGTTACCTGCCATTTTATGAGTCTGTATGCTGGCAAATATAACGAGGAATGTACTTTTAGCTTAAATAATCCCCTTTTAATATTTTAATTTTATATTTTGTCACATCCCATGCTTGGGTGCCACTGCATATTTTGCATCAGTTTTACATGCCAATGACCATAGTTTTGGCCATTGGCATGCCTGATGCAACGAATACATGCTTTACTTTGAGTTGTCATAGCCCCATTTTTTTTATTTTGCAGTCTTGTACACGGACAGTTCCCGCATACATTTGTAATGCAGACACAGCTCCTACTCAGATGCCTGTCTGCCTCCTGGATTGGTAAATCACCTAATTTGCATGGTTTCCAGCAGCAAATGAGGTAATTTATACTCTACAATCTCCTCTGTGGTTGAACATTGCTAGGAGGCTCATGCATGCCCTGAGCACTGTTTATTGGATCGCACAGCCTCCGAACTCGGTGTTTGGGTCACGACATTACGCTTACATGGAGATTAGCTCCATGTAAGCTATACTGAATTACCCCCTATATCTAATTTAGTATAATTATTTAAGCTGTTGATGTTTTTGTATTGTTTTTGAAGACTGCAAAGTTTTTGTTCTTAAAATGATTTTGTAATACTTTGGAGCTTTTCTTGGGCTTCCACTGAAAATGGATACCTACCCAGTTGGACTTTACTGGTAATCAAATGTCAATAAATAAGTAAATAAAATATAATCAAATACCTTCATTTCTTTAATGGCTTTATATATATAGTTGTTATCATCTTAACAGGAGCACTGGCTGCTCTTTGTATATATCATCTTGTCCTTTCCATCTGTATTAGTGGTGCTCTACTTTTACTTTATGCAAATGCTTTAGTCTTTTGTATGTTACAAAGAACCCTGAGGTTACTGCAAATTTCTCTTTAAATCTCTGCTAGGATATGAAGGCCTAAGTTTCCTCTTATTGTAGTCAATATTTTATTTGGGGGTGGTCATTTAAAGACTTCTGCATATTCTCCATTTTTTTCCTTTCCCTGTAAACTGGACTTTATTGGGGTGTACCATTACCGTCCTTCATTACCGTCTTTCATTACATCCTATACAGTGCATCTTCTAATTCATTGCCTCATTAATTTCTTGCCAGAATACCTTTAACCTATTATCCTGCACACCTCAAAAAACCAAGTCAGGATCAATAAGAATTAACTTCAATTGAGAGATCCCTAATTCTACCCATCTACCCAACTTAGCTTTTCCCTCTCAGCTTGCCTTATTGAGAATATCCTTAATTGCAAAGCTCTGTAATATGTCCATAGGTCTGGTACAGCAAGGCCCCCTTATGTTATGGGCTTTATCAATGTATCCTAGGCCATGTTACATTTTGATTTTCCCCTGAAAAAAAAAAATTAGTATTTTTTGTACATCTCTGAATAAAGCTTTCTTGGGTCTAAAGATAGGAATTGGAAACTGTATATGGTACAAACATCCAGTGATCCATTTCTAATGTAATCATCTTCCATTGTTTATGCCATGTAGCTGTTTTCTGCTTAACTTCCCATAACAATATAATTTGCACTTCAAAAGGAGCATAATTAATTGATGTAGCTTGCTCTTTGTTATGTTAATTTTACATCCCAAGTGTCTTCCAAATTCTTCTATGAGTTGGAATAATATTTCTAAATATAGTTCACATTGTGTAATATATATTATTAATAATCAGCACATAAGGAGAGTTTCATTTCTTCAGTGCCTAACTTTATTCATGGGATATCTGATTGCCTGATCTGGGCCATTAGGGGTTTTAGATAAGTTGCAAAAAAGGGATTTGTGATAGTAGGCAGCCATATCTGATCCCACTCTGGACACTAAAACAGGGAGATAGTTTTGCATTTATCTTGATAGTTACACTGGCTCCATAATAAATAGTCTGCAGTAATTTTATTAATCGATTAGAGAAGTGAAATATTTGTAAAAAAAAAAAAACATAAATAGAAATTCCCAGTGAACCCTAGCAAATGCTTCTTCTACATCAAGGCTTTATACCATAGATCCATGATCAGTCTGCTGCCCTTATTCTATGACTAATCTGTTTTTTATTACATTATCAGATGTTTGCTTCCCTTTCACAAACCCGCATTGGTCTTATCTATGATTTGTGGGATAAAATGAGGCATTCTAGCTTGCCCGAATTGCCAAAATATTTTATGGTCTTGATTTAACGTTGAAATGGGGCTGTAAGAACCTGGATCTAATACCTCGTACCTGGGCTTAAAGAAGGCTGAGATTACTGGCTCTTTCATGAAGCCAGGATCTCTTGAGTTTCTAAAACCTAGGAGTTTTGTACATAAATACATACTCTTTCCTCCCTTCAGATCTAACTCTAGTGGTAATCAATCAGTTCTGAGAGTTTCCCCCTTAGGTTGTTTTTCTAATATTCTCTCAAATTCTTTCATTGTGATTGGGTGCATTAATTTATCTGCTTGACCTTGCACTATTTCTAGGAGGGTCGGGTTCTTAAGAAATTGATCTATTTCCTCTACTTGTATATTCTTCTCCCTCTGTATTGAATAAAGATATTGAACATACTCTTGAAAATTACCCAATAAAGTCTCTGGATTGTTAATAACTTTCTTGCTATTCCTATCCCTTATTCTAATGACCCAATTTTACTTTATTTTTGTTGCAACCTAAGGGTTCTCTTGTGCCCTAGGTGGAAAGTATCTTCTAACTGCTTTACTCTTAAAATCTTATTCCTTTCAATCTCACAGTCCTTTTCAAGACTTTCTCTTTTTGATTCTTTGTCACTGTAATACTACTTTCCATGTTGCTCATCTCTCTGGTGTAATTATTCTGTAGCTCCTTAAACCAGGCTTTTAAATCATTTAAGCAAAATTTCTCCTCATCTGTTTCCCTTTTTTATGTATCTTATTAAACTGCCTTTACATTCCCATTTTATTTTATCCCATATAGGAACTAAATCGCTCTACTGCTTATTTCTCCCATGTCTCACTAATAACATTTTGCTGCCACACTTGTAATTATGTAATGTTTCCATATGCATCCAGGAAGTTCCAGTGTCTGGTTCTAACTTTATTATCGGCTCTTAACTCCACTGTCAGTTGTGCTTGGTCTGATCCCATTACCCGGGAGATGGCTTTATGTGCAATTAGGTGAATGTCTTCTCTAGCTATATAAATTCTATCAATTCTTGAGTATGTCTTTATGACCTGCAAGTAGGATGTATAATTATTATGTCTCACTGAGTTTTCCCATATATCCTGCAATCCTACAAGCTGCACATTCCTTAGAAGCAACATTTTTTTCTGTAGTCTCTATCATTATAGTCTGTCATTCTTATTTTGAGTTGTTCCAGTTTTACTTGCTATCTGTTAGGTATGTGTAGGTCTGCTTGAAATCTTTTTTGCTGGTCTTGAAGAGCACAGGAGGGAGGGGTGAGTGTTTGTTCCATTTCTTCCAGCTTCTTCTTGGTACAAATTACATACTTATCTATTTCCTGCAGCTCTCACTCCATGTTATTCCTTCCATGTTGAGTTTCTCTCCACAGGAGATAACTTTCAACTGACAAGTCCATTGTTCTAATTGTAAGTTGCTTTTTGTAGATTTTGTCCATTTCTTACTTTTCCTGCTTCAATGTGACATCCACTTTTTTATCATTGATGGTGACTAAGTGCAGGAGGTGATATATACACAAGTTTGGGGCTTTGTGGCCTTCTTTTTAGATTTTTTTTAATTCTTTTATTTTTCTATTCCATTAGTGAGATCAGGTCTGATACTATGCATCCATATGGCTGCTATAACCAGAAGTCCAACAATATTATACCTTTTAATAGTAGAAGCTAACTGCTCTAGCGATGTCTGTAC
This sequence comes from Protopterus annectens, assembly GCF_019279795.1. Classification (NCBI taxonomy): domain Eukaryota; kingdom Metazoa; phylum Chordata; order Ceratodontiformes; family Protopteridae; genus Protopterus; species Protopterus annectens. The sequence continues at coordinate 688,012,094 of NC_056745.1, read as the reverse complement.
ATGATTTTGGACTAATTTCTTCTATATTTCTTGTAGGTCTTCCAGCCTTTTGCCTCTCATCGTGCTTCAGACAATGATTTAGCTGCTGACCAACCAGCTCAAAGGCCATCTAATGCAGTAGACACAGGCACAAAAACACTGGCAAATCCAGGATCTCTGAAATTCTGAAGAATGCAAATGTGACCTTCTAAACGGAAGACTAAAAGTGTGAAAAAAATAGTTTGTGGATGTTAAGTAAATGCATACATACATACATACATATATTTCAAGCACGGGCATTAATGCCCTTCTAGCTTGCCAATATACCAAAATACTTGTTCCCATATTACGCGTTGAGTCTGATCTTAAAAATAAACTAGTACTTGCTTTAATGTAACTTGGTAGTCTGTTCCATGCATCAGTTACTCTGTCAGAGAACCAATTAGTACACTTCTCATTCCTATAGAATCTTCTACATAGGTTGTCTGATGATTCTCTAGCACTTTTTGATAACCTCAAACATTCTCTGATGTAGTTGTCTCTAAATGCCCTATATACTTGAATAAGATATCCTCTTTGATATCTGTAAGAGACACTGTACAAATTCAGATAGATCGGTCTTTCATAATAACTTAAATGCTCACATCCATGGATGCCCTTGGTAAAGTTCTGCTGTACTCTTTCCATTTTACTCATGCTTGTTTTCTTATAGCATTTCCATATTGTTATTCCATACTCAAGTTTGGGTCTAATGTAACTAACAAACAATGACTTCATCATTTTTGATTTCCTAGACTTTATAAATCTTTTTATACAACCTATAGTTCTATAACTATCATGATATAATTAGAAAAACTCATAGCTGAATCTATCCATATACCCAGGTCCTTAAATGAGTCTACAGTTTCAATCACTGTGTGCTGTATTAAATATTCACCTTTAAGTTTATGTTTCCCAAATCTTATATGCTTATTTTTGATGTATTTATCAACATATTATTCTCCTGTAACCAAATGGTCAATTTAGTCAAGTTATTTTGCAGACATGCCTTATCTATAACACACGTAATCAGTTTACCCAATTTCAGGTCGTCTGCATATAGACTGTAGAACACCTCAGATGAAAACGTTAGGTCTGAAAGATACAATCTAAACAAGTAAGGGCCTAGGACAGAGCCCTGTGAGACACCCTGACTGTAACCAAGAATTTCACATATCCAGTTGCTGTATGATACTTACCATATCCAATTTGTCAGGCATGCGGCTATCATTCTTATCAAGAGTACAACAATACCTAGTTGTACTAATTTATTGATCAGCATTTTGTGTATGACCCTGTCAAATGCTGAAGTTAAATCTACAAATGACATCACAGCACACTTTTTCATTCATAGCTGTTATTATATTATTATGGAATATCATGTTACAGGTGGTAATACATCTGTTTTCAACATATACATGCTGATATATGGTTTCAAGTCCCAACTTATCCAGTTCTGACAATAACTTATCCAATATTACCTTCTCCATTATTTTTCCACAACATGAAAGTAGGCGTAAGTGTCTATATGACTCTGAGTTTGTCCTGCTCCCCTTTCCCTTGAAGACAGGGTTAATAAGTGCATGTCTCCAATCTTGAGGAATCTTCCCAGATTTATATGAACTAGTGAACAACAGATGTAATGGTACAGTAAGTTCTTGCTAAAGTGTTCTCAGTTCATTGTTACTAATTCTTCTCCTCCCTGTGCTTTGTTTGGCTCCAGTTTGTACAGTTCTTTTTCAATATAATCTAATTTGATTCCTGTATCTGGGGTTACCTGGATGTCACTAGGACATCGTATCACCCCTTTTGTAGAGCCAAACTGTTTTGCATAAGATTTTGTAAATATATCTATAATCGGTTGTGTCTGAGAATACATTTTAGATTCTGCACACAGTTTATCAATTTGTGTGTCTTTATTCCATCTACATCTTATATATCCATAAAAAGATTTTGTATTATGCTCAATATCTTTATATAAATTTTCTTCAAATTTTTCTTGATCTTGTCTCACACTATGCTTAATCTGTTTGTCCAGCATGTTTATTTCAGTTTTCAAAGTTGTAGTTCAACCTCTCTTCCATTTCTTATATTTTTTTGCATCTCAGTTTAATCAGATATCTTGTTTGTATGGAAATATATCCCACTGATGTTGTATGCCTAGATCTTGATGTTAAACTTTTTTTTTTTTTTTTTTTTTTTTGCACTCAAACAATTTCTTTCAAAACTTTCCACATTCCATCTGCAGTTTTTCCACTGGACACATTACTCCAATTAGTTTTACATAGTGACTGTTTTGCTTCCATATAATTTGTAATTAACCATCTGTGCATTGGTTTAGATTTCACTTTGGCAGAATTATCTAGCAACAAATTAACCTTTATAACCCCATGATCACTGGACATCAGTGGTGGTAAAACTTGACTCAAAGTAAGAGTAATTTCTTTAGGAACACAACCAATGTCTAGCTTGTCTTGCTTTTTTCCCACTTTCTGAAAGTTAAGAAAGTTCAGTTACAGATCTGCTGTTCTGAACTGTTTGGAAGTTTCTAGAAGGCCAGTGCTTGCTTGGGCTAAAGGGAAGTCTCTGTGTTCACCAGTGGGAGTGGTAAACACTGAACAGCCTGCCTGTCCCTGGAGGAGTGGTTACTACCTAGAAGCTGTAGTTTTATTGGCCATTTTGGGTCATTTCTAAACTCCTTGATCTCTCTCTCTTAAAACCCGACTGCCACGTGGTTTTGGCATCTTTTCAGGCTTGCTAGTTGTTGCTGAAGCACCTACCAAGGGGAGAAAATGCTGAGAGAAGAAAAAGAGCCACTTTTATGATTTTAAGTATTTTCTTCTGATTTTTTGCTAAGTTTTACTGCTTTGCCGCCTACGTTTTGGCATTTTCCAGCTTGCTAAAGTTTATATCTGTAACAGTAACAGTACTTGGAACACATCTAGATCCTGTTTACTGCATTTCCTGTGTTGCACTTAATTTAAAATAATTTTTTTCTCTAAAAACTGCATTTTAACTGATTTTGGCCTAGCACTTAAGTGTGGGGTCATTTATTGCACTGTTGTGATTATTTTGCTGCTTGTGTATTTCTGCTACCTTTAAACTACAAAAAACAAAAAAAATTCTTGCTTTTTTCCCACTTTCTGAAAGTTAAGAAAGTTCAGTTACAGATTTGCTGTTCTGGACTGTTTGGAAGTTTCTAGAAGGCCATTGCTTGCTTGGGCTAAAGGGAAGTCTCTGTGTTCACCAGTGGGAGTGGTAAACACTGAACAGCCTGCCTGTCCCTGGAGGAGTGGTTACTACCTAGAAGCTGTAGTTTTATTGGCCATTTTGGGTCATTTCTAAACTCCTTGATCTCTCTCTCTTAAAACCCGACTGCCACGTGGTTTTGGCATCTTTTCAGGCTTGCTAGTTGTTGCTGAAGCACCTACCAAGGGGAGAAAACGTTGAGAGAAGAAAATGAGCCACTTTTGTGATTTTAAGTATTTTCTTCTGATTTTTTGCTAAGTTTTACTGCTTTGCCGCCTACTTTTTGGCATTTTCCGGCTTGCTAAAGTTTATATCTGTAATAGTAACAGTACTTAGAACACATCTAGAGCCTGTTTACTGCATTTCCTGTGTTGCACTTAATTTAAAATTGTTTTTTCTCTAAAAAGTGTGGGGTCATTTATTGCACTGTTGTGATTATTTTGCTGCTTGTGTATCTCTGCTACCTTTAAACTACAACAAAATGAAAAAAAAAATCTTGCATTTTTCCCACTTTCTGAAAGTTAAGAAAGTTCAGTTACAGATTTGCTGTTCTGAACTGTTTGGAAGTTTCTAGAAGGCCAGTGCTTGCTTGGGCTAAAGGGAAGTCTCTGTGTTCACCAGTGGGAGTGGTAAACACTGAACAGCCTGCCTGTCCCTGGAGGAGTGGTTACTACCTAGAAGCTGTAGTTTTATTGGCCATTTTGGGCCATTTCTAAACTCCTTGATCTCTCTCTCTCTTAAATCCCTACAACTCTCTTTTTGCGCGGTTTTGCGCACTGAGCAGCGTCGGGCAGTGCCGCCTAAACAGGTTTAAACTATTCCAGGCTCCACAAAGTCTGCTCTTCACTTTTTCTCTTAGAACTGCTCAGACTCTCAAAGTAATCACTTTATTCTCTTTCTAAAGCCCTGCACTTGCTCAGCTCTTATAAGGAAACACTAACTAACTAAAGCACTACACCCTCCTTGACTTCTCATAAGATTTAGGCTCCCAATGGGTCCTTCCTGATCAAGTGAAAAATCAGTTCCTTTCCCCTAATCTGATCAGTAAAAAAACAGTTCCCTATACTAATCTGGTATGTCCAAGGGTCAGTTTCAAGGTTACTCTCCAATCCAGCTGGTTAATCTGGGAATTTTGAGGCAATGTTACAATTGCCTTATGTACACAGACAACCCTCTCCTCCTTCCAACAAACTCTAATACATGTGAGAGATGCAGTTACACAGCCAAACTGGAGGCAGAGCTCTCTCAACCCAAGGCTGGCACAGTCAGTCAGGAGGAAAAGGTAACCACCCGCACCACAAATCCAGTCTCACACAGACCTATTGCATCTGCATACCCAACACATAAACACACAAAAACATACTCGGAGGTTCTAAATAAAAATCTTCCTAAACAGCAAAGACCTCCTAAGCAGATATCCAAGCAACAGCCACCCCTCAAAAATACCCACGAATCACATATCTCACAAAATCAGTGTGCCTCACAGTCACAGCCCTTGAGGCCAAACTACACACCAAATACACTTGTTATAGGGGACTCTGTTGTCCGGCACACTGACGTCCCACTCACCAGACTGAACAAGGAGAAGGTCACTGTAAGCTGCCTGTCGGGTGCCAGGATCCGCCACATAATGCAAGCACTCAGGTCACTCCAAAGCAAGTACAAGTATGACTCCGTCATTGCCCATGCTGGTGTGAATGACCTGAGACGTACCTCCCTGGACTACATGAAAAGAGACAAAGAGGAGCTCTCTGACCATGTAGCCCAGGCTGGTATGACCCTGACCTTGAGTAGCATTTTGCCCTCACCAAGAATGATGCCACAGTATAAAGACAAAGTGATCAGTTTCAACAATTGGCTAAAGTATTGGTGTCATTCAAAGGGGATCCAGTGTCTGTCAGCCTGGGATGACATGCTCGACAAGCCACATTGCTTCGCTAGGGACGGCTTGCACCTGTCACCCTTAGGCTTTCATATACTAGCTAAGTATACAAAACAGGAACACAGTCACTGTAGGTTTGAAAAGTTCTTTTAATTCTGGTACCTCGGCCTTCGCCTTCTCCTGGAATACATTTTACTAAATCAAACACCACCCTTTTTATATCATGCTTAATTAAATTATTAGTGCACCTATCCCATTAACCCTGTTTTAATTGCCTTCATTATTAATGCAACCATATGACCTGCATCTAAGAACAATGTCTTTTAAATGAAACCAAATGGTTTAAAACTTCATATAAATGCATTTATAAAATATCTTTACATACATTATTTTAAATAAACATATATACAAAAACACTTCTATATATCATCTTATTTATAAATGTTTAAACTGTATAAATTCATTTTCAATAGACATCTACATTTTATGATTTAAAGTTACTTGAAAAATATATCCGCTCCAATATCACACCCAGGGGTCTGAGAGTCGAGCGATTACCTGCCTTTGAATTTTCTGAGGACGAGGTCGACTTGTCCACAGAATGGAAAGACATTTCTTTAAGGTGCACACTAGGCTGGCTAGGTGTGCTGGTAAAGAGAAATGAAAGAACTTTACATAAGACCCGCGCCTCTATTCTGCACCTACAGGAGAAACTTATAGAGGAGAGTTCGGTGGCAGTGTTCAACAAAAATTTGGTTGAAATTAAAAACAGGGTCTCCAAAATTGAAACGGAGGTGATTTCTCGCAAAAAAAGGAAATATCTTCGTGATGTCAAAGATCACGATTCGGGGAAGCTGTTTTCCTGGGAGTACAGCTTTAAGAGAAAGCGAGGCGCTTATCGTGATGTCAGAAGCAGTTTCAGGTCGGGCGGGGGAGACACTTCAGCGTCTTCTGCAGACGAATCTACTAGCAGGAAAAGTGTTTCTTTTGAGAGCCTAAATGCGGAACAGGAGACTCCTTTACAGGCCAATGGAGTAGCAAGTGATTCGAACCAGTCATCGGTTCAGCAGAAAGGAAGAGGGCGCCGTTTTCAAAATAAGGGGAGAAGAAGGTAACAACATGGCGAGAGCAAGAGAGGAGGAATTAAGCGTTCAAAACTCAGACTTTGTGATCGATGGGGTGGTACAGTCCCTCTGTGGACCGGACTTATGTTCTCACATGGACTTTTACAGAGGTGAGAGCTATAACATTGTGAATATCTCGGATTTAAATATTTCCGAGCATGCAAAACAAGTTCTGTTTAAAGGTACAAAGTTTGTTCCTGTATGTTTCCCTACTTTGGCAGATGTATCTTTAGAAATAAGACAGTTTTGTAGGAAATTGCACTTAAAGGAGTTTTTTTCCTATAAGGAATGCACACCTAATGTAGATAATGTGGAAGGAAATGGGATTGATGTTGAAAATTCAAATTTAGATTGTTCAGATAATTCTTTGTTAAATATGACTTTGCATGAAAATGAGTTTGTTGATATTCATGCACAGGATGAGATGTGTGAAATTGAAGTGGGTTTTGCATTCAACACTGGTTATGGAAGGTTGACAGTGCCCAAAGTACCGTATAAAAGTGAATTTATGCCACCTAGAAAAAATATTGCAATAAATGTGTTTGAAAAAACCTTATTAAAAACCATTGAAGATGAATACAAAAAATTCCGGGGAAGAAAGAAAATATATAATTTAAGTAAGAATGAATGGAAAGCTTTGTCTGATTTAAAGGAGGTGAATAAACAGTATGTATTCACCCAGGCAGACAAGGGAGGGAACTGGGTGATCTTACCAAGGGAGAAATACAATTCCATAGCATTGGATCTATTGATGGATACAGATACATATTTTGAATTGTCTTGTAACTCTCTGAAAGAATATAATTTCCAACTACTGGAACTTCTTGAAAGGGGTGAGAGATTAGGTTTCCTGACTACTGCTGATGTTAGGAGATTGTATGTGAAAAATCCCAAGGGGGCCAGATTTTTCATTATTCCCAAAATACACAAGGACATTAGGAACCCACCAGGACGTCCCATAGTTTCAGGAAAAGGAGGCTATTTGCAGAATGTTGGAATATTCTTGGATTCCTTATTGAAAGATTATTTGGAAAGGGTACAATCTCATGTGAAAAATACAAATGAAGTGTGCACTATGGTCAGGGACACCAAATGGGAAGATGACTATTATTGGGCTAGTGCGGATGCCAAATCTTTATACACTAGCATCAATAGGCAGTATGGTTTGAAGGCAGTGGAAAAAATGTTGGGAGATGGACTGAAAACATATTTCATTCTCAATCTACTTGAATTTTGCCTGACACACAATTGTTTTGAGTTTGAAGGGAGATATTTTTTGCAAAAAGAGGGCACAGCAATGGGGGCAGCTTTTGCGCCCTCATATGCTATTTTGTTCATGGCCCATTTTGAGAATTGCTTTATTTATCCCTCAGCATTTTACAAGAACAAGGTAGTCAAATATGTTAGATTTATTGATGACTTGTTGTTTTTGTGTAAGGGCAATTCCGAGGACTTTGGGAAGTTTATTTCAGAGATTAAGGAAAATTCTTGGGGGCTAGATTTCACATATTTTATTGGAGGAAAAAGCATTCAATACTTGGATGTGGAAATTTATCTGAACATGGATAATAAAACACAATATAAACCATTCCACAAAAAGACGGCAGCAGAGAATTTTTTGCATGCATCTAGCATGCATAGTGATTCTCTGCTCAAGTCTCTACCATTTGGTGAATTTAAACGCATAGGTATGCACACTTCAGAGAGGTCCATGATTTCCAGTGAATTTAATAAGGTTGAAGAAAAAATGAGAGGGAGGGGATATTCCCAAGTTAGTATTAAAATGGCTAGAAAAAAGGCAGAAAGTGAGTTAGGATTGGGTCAACAGGTGGATAAGAGGAGTAGGTCTTGGCAAGGTAGAAATGAAGATGTGGGTTCCTATTTTTATGATTCTGGGGATATCAGCTCTGGTGGTAATATGTTTTTTGTAACTAGATATTCACAATTCTCAGAGATACTAAGGGATGCGGTGCTGAGATTTTGGCCCATCATCAGCCAGGATGATAGATTAGGAAATCTTTTTCCATCAAAAGTCACTTTTTCTTACAGTAGATACCCCAATCTGAAGGAAATCTTGAGTTTCAGAAAGAATAGCACATCCAGAAAAAATAGCAGAAAGGGAACATTCAGATGTGGAAAATGCAAGATTTGCAGTCGGGTAAAAAATTTGGATGGCATTAAAATTAATGATGTCACATATAGGGCCCTTGAATACTACGATTGCAATTCCACAGGGGTGGTGTATATTATAGGATGTGGATGTTTGCAACAGAGATGGTACATAGGACAAACAACCAGGAAGGTGAAGCTCAGGATCCTTGAACATTTAGGTGATATAAAACACAAAAGATTGGAAAGTCCGGTAGGGAAACATTTTTGTGAGGTACATGGGGGGGTTCCAGAGGGATTCATATTTTGTGTGTTGGGTAGACCTAATACACTTGGTAATGAGGATGTGTTTCGTGAAAGATTGCTACAAATGGAATCCAGGTTTATTCTCAACTATAAAACTTTGTTTCCCAATGGGTTAAACATGGAAATTTAAATTCAAACTAATTTTTTCCACATATTTCTCAGAGAGTTTAGATGTCTATTGAAAATGAATTTATACAGTTTAAACATTTATAAATAAGATGATATATAGAAGTGTTTTTGTATATATGTTTATTTAAAATAATGTATGTAAAGATATTTTATAAATGCATTTATATGAAGTTTTAAACCATTTGGTTTCATTTAAAAGACATTGTTCTTAGATGCAGGTCATATGGTTGCATTAATAATGAAGGCAATTAAAACAGGGTTAATGGGATAGGTGCACTAATAATTTAATTAAGCATGATATAAAAAGGGTGGTGTTTGATTTAGTAAAATGTATTCCAGGAGAAGGCGAAGGCTGAGGTACCAGAATTAAAAGAACTTTTCAAACCTACAGTGACTGTGTTCCTGTTTTGTATACTTAGCGATTTTTGTGCTTTGAAGGAGTGGAGGTGTTGTGTTTTCATGCTTTCATATACTAGCCAAGGCTCTTGCCACCCCCATAGTGCCTTTTTTAGGCAAAGCTCAAAGGACAAACCCACCTCCATAGACAACCCAAGGATAAAAAAACTAAAGGTAATGCTACTCAATGCCAGAAGTCTAAACCTTAAGATGCATGCACTCGAGGCTCTCCTCAGCATGGAGAAAATCAATGTCTGTGCAGTAACAGAAACCTGGTTCAAGGCTCCTGAGAGCACCCCAGCACTGCCAGGTTATAACTCATACCATGCGTTTCGGCCCCAAAACTCGGACCGAAGCACAAAAGGAGGGGGAGTATCTATATTCATCAAAGATACCTACACCTCCAGGTTGGTGGCACTGCACGAAGCATCGGAAACCATCCATGTGCAACTAACAGTGGGCAAAACTGCCTTTCAGTTTGTAGCCTGCTACAGAACACCCTCCCTATTACAGGAACCCCACTTGGCATTACTGAGAACACTGGAGAATATGAAGGTCTCTCCAAACACTATGTTATTGGGTGACTTCAACTACCCAAACATTGACTGGGAAAACTACTCAAGCCCAAACACCCTCGCCCAACAGTTCCTTGAATTTATAAACTCTAACACAATGGAACAACTGGTCACCACTCCCACAAGAGGGAACAACATATTGGACCTGGTCATCACCAACATGGGGACTCTATGTTCCACACCAGAGGTAAACCCCTCATTGGTAAGATCAGACCATAAACAAATTTCCCTGGACATCCATATCCCATCCCCACCCCAGCCAAGGAAATCACTGTAAAGAATTTCTCAAAGCCAACTTTGCACTTCTCAAGACTGAGATGGAATCCTTCAAAGCCCCTGGGCCAGAGGATAATACAGCCCAATCCACAGAATCCTTTACAAATGCATTCTATGAGCACCTGCAGGAATGCATGGATTGTGCTATCCCAAATAAAACCAAGACTCACTCCTCCAAAAACAGGAGACCGGTCTGGTGGACCCCGGCCATAAATAAGCTATACAACAGAAGGAGGAAGCTACTACATGACAGAGAAAAATCCCAAAAAGGGAAGGCATCTCTGATCAGTATTAGCAAGAAACTTCGTTCTCTCATAAAATCATCAAAGGCCAGTTTCGAAAGAAAAATTGCTCTAGACAGTAAAGATAATCACAAGGCCTTCTTTAGTTATGTCAGGAACATGGGCGGAAACTCCCAGATATGCTGTGAATTGTTGCATAACGGTACAAAATATACCGAACCTACAGACATAGCCAACATCCTGGCAGACAGATTCAGTGCAAACTTCCCCCCCACCTTCCCCCCCAAAGGAGCAAATGCCTATCCCAACTGAATGTAACCTTCCTGACATCACAGATGCACAGGTGAAAGCTGCCCTCTCCAAAGCAAAAAACACAGCATCTATGGGACCAGACGGTGTCCCAGGCTGTGTCTTACATGAGCTCCAAGAAGAACTGAACCCTCACATTAAGTCACTGATCAAACTTAGCCTTACTACAGGATATGTACCCAAAGAATGGCGTACAGCTACAGTGGTCCCACTCCACAAAGGTGGTGCCACAACGGACCGGAAACTATCACCCCATAAGCCTGACTAGTCTGGTCTGTAAAGCTATGGAGCGTATTATCATGGAACTCATAAACAAAGACATTGGGAACCTCCAGACACTGGACCCTACCCAATTCGGCTTTGTTAAGGGCAGATCTTGCCTCTTAAACCTAGTTGATTTCTTTGAAACAGTTACCAAAGCCATAGATGAGGGCAAGGTAGTCCACACAGCCTACCTGGACCTCACAAAAGCCTTCGACACAATACCCTACTCGGGCATCATAAATAAGCTTACCAGCTTAAATATCAACCCCTATATCACAAGATAGGTTGCAAACTGGCTCAGAGATAGAACCCACATGGTCAGAATCGCAGGTGCCATGTCTGAATCCAAACCAGTTACAAGTGGCGTCCCACAGAGCTCAGTTCTGGGACCTCTCTTGTTCGGTATATACTTCTCTGAGGTTCAGGCTAACATGGGGGGATTATGGCTGACAAAGTTTTCAGATGACTGCAAACTGGGGGCCATAATCGAATCTCCAGCTGACACAAGCATCCTCCAAAAGGGTCTCACAGAGATGGATGCTTGGTGCCAGAGCCACGGCCTCAAGCTAAATGCTAAAAAGTGCATAGTCATCCCCTTTGGGAAAAACAAGGTGCCCACAAATTACCACATAGGTGGTAATCCAATAAGTACAGAAGAAGTAATTAGAAATTTGGGGACAAACGTAGATAGTAATCTCTCCTTTGATAATCACTTTGCCAAAGTGGTTAGAAAGACCTTCTATATAGCCCACCTTATCACGAAAGGGTTCGCATCTAGATCAAGAGAGGTCATTGTGCCCCTCTACTCATCACTCATCAGGCCCACAATTGAGTACAATGCCCCTTTTTTGGATGTACCTTACCCGACACCTGCAGCAACTGGAAAGACCCCAAAAGTACCTCACCAAGAGGATCATGGGCTACAAACAGATGTCCTATGCAGCTCGACTAAAGAAACTCCAGCTCTACTCAGTTGCTTACCGCCTACTCAGAGGCGATCTATGCCTGACGTTCAAAGCCATGTCAAACCCAGAATTAATGGACATGCTCCACCTCAAAAAATCCAAGTCCCTTAGAGCTACACGATCCAGGGACCTAAACCTCAGCACAAAAATAAATAGGACATGCTGGAGAGACAGATTCATTTCCCAGAGGCTCCCCTCACTCTGGAATAGAATCCCAATTCATATTAGACATAGCCCCTCGCTGACCCTCTTCAAGCGAAATCTGGATGCGTGGATGGGAGATCGCAAATTCACCCCTGGGATCTCTTCTGTGTCCCTGCTAGACAGAGGCACAGTAAACTAATCTTAAAAGGGTACCTTCTGTGACCTACTTTAAAGAGGCACAGTAGGCTAATCTAATAGGGAAGCGGACGCCAAATACACTCTGGCTTGGCTTATAAATGCCCTAGGGCAGATAGCCTAGTATCTACCTATGAACCTATGAACCTATGTTCTGTACCCTGGTAGGTTTTTTACAGTCTAAAGCAATTGTTGTTCCTGAATATACTTTGTGAATAATTTCCTTACTAATGCTCTTGAAACAATATTATTCCAGTCTCATCATCATCTTCTTTTGGCTGTTCGCATTAGGGGTCGCCACAGCGGATCACCTGTTTCCATTTCTTCCTGTCCTCTGCATCTTGCTCTGTCACACCAACCACCTGCATGTCCTCTCTTACCACATCCATAAACCTTATCTTAGGCCTTCCTCTTTTCCTGTTACCTGGTAGTTTCATCCTTAGCATCTTTTTCCCAATATACTCAGCATCCTTCCTCAGCACATGTCCAAACCAACGTAATCCTGCCTCTCTGGCTTTGTCTCCAAACCTTCCAAGCTGGGCTGATCCTCTAATATACTTATTCCTAATCCTGTCTAACCTCATCACACCCAGTGCAAATCTTAACATCTTTAACTCTGCCATATCCAGCTCAAACTCCTGCCTTTTTGTCAATGCCACTGTCTCCAACCCATATAACATAGCTACTAATATTATTCCAGTCTGTTTCTGGTAAATTTAAGTCCCCAGCCAATATTATTCTTCTCTCCTATGTTTCATACAAGAAATGCATGAATTCTTCTAGGTCATCTGCACTTGACTTTGGTGGTCTATACACTCCAACAATTGTTATATGTTCCAGGGTTGTCATTATTGTCACAGTTACACAGTCTATAGTAGTGGTGTTATCATTGAACATGTAATAATCGCAAGTCTCATAATTATCTTTAATCCCTATCATAACACCTCCATCTTATTTTTTGTAAGAATGTCTGTTACAGTAAAAACATTTATACCCTGACAGAACTGGTTTCTAGTCATTGTTTTTTAACCATGTTTCACAAACCATAACAACAGCAAACTTGTGTGAACATAGACAATTTTCCAATAAAAAAACTATTATTAATGTTCCTAGCATTAACAACCATCAGGGATGAATGAAATGTTATCTGTGAACTGTTAAATTTTCGCCCTAGCAAAAATCTTGCCTAGCGTTTGTCAAATATACTGCAAAATATCTGCTGCAAAAATTCTACACTGATTTTGACAGATGCACTCCATCCTGTCTTAACATGTGTGCCCAGAATTAGGCTTGGATGCTCTGTACATTTCCATTTTTTAAAACAGGGCATTTTTTCCATGTAGGTATTTACCCCCAAATCTTTTCATTCACAGTAACCTTATTATTCTTTTTATAGGTGATTTGTGAAAAATATGTCCTAATACCAGTACAAGCTATACTATCTAAGAGGGCTGTCAGTTCCCTACTAACAGTCAAAGAATCCTTGCAGATGACATAATTTGTACCAACATGAATAAAAGCGGATCCATACTTCCTAATATTAAAGCATTCCAAGGCTTGTCTCACATCTTCTATTTTTGCTCCTGTCAATTATAACACAATTCAATGTTCATTATCTTCTCTGCAATTATAAGTATCAGTTCCTCTAATAACTGAGTCTCTATTTACAAGAATATCTTTGCTGGCCAGCTCTGAAGAATCTTCAGCTTCTAATACAGTAATATCTGTTCTATCAGTTCTTATGAAGGCTAGATCTTCATCACCATTAGTCTTATTAATCCCACTGTTTTCATTGTGTATCAAATTCTCATCCAGCTGGTATTGTAAATCCACAGCTTGAGCCAAGTAGTCAACATCTGTCTTTGTCTTCTTTTTTCTTACAGTAATGGTTTTCAATCCTTCCATGTTCAATTTTGATTTCTCCCTTTTCACCTGCCTCTTATCTCTTTTTTCTACCTTCTCTGTTGGAAGAATGATGCCGTTTTCTGTAGACTGAAGGTTTTCTGATAGAAAAATATTATCATTCCCTGTAACCTGTGTGTTACATAACAAAGCAGTGTCCTTTTTACAATGTATTCTTTTTCCTTTACAGTTATTAATCAGTTTATTTTTCTTCCTTGTTATTTGTTGTGAACTTCTTCCTTTCTTTCTTTTTTGTTTCCTTCTAAACAAACTGGATCCTCAGATTGCTGAATACTTGCATCCAGAAATCCAAAGTTGTCAGGCATATCATCTTGTTTCATAGGGGTTGAATGATCTTTGCAGATGGGTCTACATTACAAGATCAAATGCTTAGGTGATAGAACACCTAAACATTGAACTTGTAATATCGAAAGCAAAAATCAGAGAACAGACGATTTAATGCAGGGAAAGATTTCCCTTGGCTGTTCACTGGATTTTGCCGTTTTGTCTACTGTAGAGTGATCTCAGAGTTGGTATATTTACTTAGGGGGGGGGCACAGCCCCCACTTAGTTTGGGTGTAAAGTTATTTTTTTCCCCTGTGGCCAGCCAACATATTTTCCTGCGCCGTTCAACGTTTTTGGGTTCGATATTACAAGTTCGATGTTTAGATGTTCGATCACCTAAGCATTCAATCTTGTAATATAGACGTTTGTAGATAATAAATGCATCATTTCCTAAATGTGTTCTATTTGTTCTATACCTAACATTATTTACTTCATCAGTCCAGTCATTAATATATGAAACAACAGTTCTCCAAGCCATGCCAATTGCACAAGTGCAATCATTATCATTAAGTATAGATTTACTTCTAACAATGGTAAGCAAATCATCCAACCTTTGATACAAGGAACATAGATCACCAGTGTTATCATCTGTTACCTTTAAATATGCATAGCATTTATTACACTGTACAAGATATTTGTGCATTAGCAAATTGTTAATTGCATGCTCATTTAAGGAATCCATATTTGGCTTCAAATGAATAAAGTATTGTAAAAGAAAAGAATATCAAAATCAGTAACCATAGAATTTAAAGAGAACTTAAATCAACTTCTATGACAAAAAATCATAGCAGCATTATACAACTAAATAATAAAGTAAATACAGTAAAGTTGTTCTGACCATACAAGTTCTGCAAGCCAATCACACCTCTTTTTAACAGTAAAGATCATTAAATCACAAACTAAGCTAGGATTGTTTAGATATGCTTGGGATTTTCCTCTCTGCAGTCTGTGTGAATTTATAGCTGTCCAGGCCCTTTGGGGTGGCTAGAGCTTGACTGTCTAAAACCTATCCTTTTCTAACAACCAATAGTGAAATTAAAGGTAAAACAAAATATGAATCAAAATAAATCTTGTTAACAAGCTATTCCTTCCTACCTACAAACAGTTAAAAACAATGATAAATACAATATGAATTCAAATACAATTTATCTTACCAGTTAACTCCACAGTAAATCATAAACCAAGGTAGGATTGTTTAGACATGCTTAAGTCTATGATCTTGTTAATATGGAGTACCAGATGGACAGGTCTATATATATATATATATATATATATATATATATATATATATATATATATATATATATATATATATATATATATATATATATACAGGTGTCATGCATGCTAGAAACAGTCTACATATATATATGTTATCTGTTGTGTGTTGCAGGTGATGCTGGATATATTATAGAGTCCTGGTTGATAATTCTGATATATAGGAAATATCCTACAATGCAGACCATGTAGAAACCTGAAACATAGCTATGTGTATATTCAGAGTACAGAAGGAACATTTTGCAAAGTTTAGACATTTCAGGAGAGGCACTGTAGCAGACTATAGACATATGATAAATAATAATATGTTTATTGCATATGCCTTGCTCCACAATGTGGTACTGTAAAAACAAATAGAGCTGCAGGTGAGTATCAGGGCGGGACCTTCCATACAAGGCACATCTGCAGAAAAATTGGGCAGACAGTCAGGGGAGACACTTGCAGCAGCAAAACCACAGCCAAGGCAGAGCTGAGCACAATACTTTGTACAAGTTTGGAAAAGGGACACATTACTGCAGCACTATGATGTAGGTCAATGTTACTGGAGGTGAACGCAGTTGCCATGTTTTCTTGAAGGTTGTGGGGAGTCAGGGATAACACCCTCCAGTGGTGGAGTTGTGCTGCCATAATGTGACCATTGGTGGTGTCCACTGTGTTGATTTGTGGTATTAGGAAATGATCCAGATCATATTAGGGAAGGGTTAGAAATATGAGACCATGTATATGTGCACAGGATCTGGACAATGCCCACAAGTACCTGTATATGATACTAATCCTGTCTCGTCAATGATCTATGTAACCTAACTTGGGACAGTCTGTTCCTGAGAAACTCACCGCCTGTGCACCCCATGATCATGGACTGCACATCCAGTGGAGATAGAATGGAAGTCTTTGGTTGAAGCATGTTTCATGGATGCACCTATGGAGGCCACATTTGGCACCAGTGACCTTAGCAGCACTTTTTGCTCCCTGTTCGTATACTTCAGGGCACTGTGCAGTTGACACATGTCTTCCCATAAGCCACAGAGCACACTTTGCCATCTCTTCAATGTCTTCTGTAGCAACTGTGTGGACCTGGATTACTAACCTACAGATGTGATAGTTGATTCTAGGTGTTACAGCTATATCAGGGACAGTCCTGTATTAATGACACCACCCACACTGTCTCATGGCTATCTCTCTCACTGAGGGTATGTGCACCTCACAGTTGCTGTGTGTGTGTGTCATATGCTGTATGGGTTAGGAATATTGGTAGACCACATGTAGGACTCATAAATGATGGATGTGGATTACCTTCCTGTAGTGTTGCAGACAGTGCACTGTGCCATTAGATTGTGCATTTTGCATGTTACTGTCATTATAAGTCACAGGTGTCTTGTTGATATCAGCTCTGTTATGTGCTGTTGTGCTGGACTCTCCACCAGTGGATCCTGTGAGAGCAGGAAATTACCTGATACCACTATCAATTGCTACACACCTACCTCTGTATTGTCCTGTGACATGCATACTGGTACACATGGAAACAGGTTGCACAGTATAGTTGAAGACATGGCCAATATCCCTCCTAGATAGGAGCTCTGTTTTTAGCACTAGCATAAGCAGCCATGTCCTCTCAGTAGGGTCTCCTTGAGGAGCAATGTGTTAGCCTTATAAACATTTTTGCACATTGGTGAGTTATGTGTCATGCAGCATAGCACTGTACAGCATTGCTATATGTGTACACATGCTGTACACATGCTGAATGCATGAAAATATAAGTCATATGCTTCATGCTAAACATGGCATGTATCTGTTCTTCCTATACTGGACTATTATGCAGCTCCTGCTGGGCCTCTATGACATCTTTGTCAAGAAGGCAGATGCCTGGTTGGAGCTTGCACAGGTACTGAGCAATACCACTGGCATTACCCATTCTGAGCAGCATTATTATGATCACTAAAGGTAGTGCCATCTTGACATGCTCAGGCAGTTGGGGAGAAGTTCAGGAAAGAGAGCCAGAAATGTACTTTGAGCATTTCTTGTTTAGGCAATGCTGTTGTCTTGTCCTCTGTACAGTAGAAGTAGAATAAATGAACGAAAAAACTTTTTAGTGGAAGCGACAGCTGATTTAATTAATACATAAACGCGCAAACTCCACGGCGTTTTCATCCACTGGATTTCATCAGATGTATCAAATACATTAAGCTGTAACTTGTCTATTTATAACCCTTTCCACCATTAATTACTTAACAATTTAATAGTTTAATTCAATGACTAGTTAAAAACAATTGAAATGAAATCATCTAACATCATTTATTCCTGTATACACCTACTTTAAAGTATAATATTGTAATATAAACAAAGTATATAGAAACTTTCCGCTTAAACACCATAGTGGACATTCATGTAAAATTGTATAAAGTTAGTAAACACATTAAAATGCTAAAAAATTAAAAAAAAGAAAAAAACATAAAATAAGATGACCTTAAATACTTGAAATGGTAAAAATGTTAGAATAAAAATTTTAAATGAAAAACTAATGCATTTGGAATATCCATACATGTTTCCTTGAAAGTTAATCAAAAAGACAGCTAAAATAAATTTAAAGCAAAAAACTTGTTAAAACATATTCCTATTGATATGCTTGTCCTTGAAAATGCATACAAAATATTAATATTTAAAACTTTTTTTGTATAAAACAGTGAATGGAAGGAATACATATATCAGGTTTGTGTAACAAACCCTATAATTTGGCTGCCCTCATCTTTAAAATGGGGGTAATGGATATATGCTCATTAAGACCTGGGAGTCTGTTAGCTTCTAACAGTAACTGCCAGTATACTTCTCTGACCTCTATCCTGTTTTCCCAAGGTCCCCCCTGTTGTCTTGATGTATCATTTCGATAACAAAAAAAAAAAAAACATTTTGCTCCAGCACATGTCAAAGTGTGTTTGTATATTGCATTATTGTCATCATGTGTCCTAATGGCATTTAAACATTTGTATATTCTTCTTTTCAGTTTCCGGGCGGTTTTTCCAACATAGAACACACCACATATTTTACATAGGGCTAAATATATCAAGCCTTCACTATTGCAATTGGAAAAGCTGCCACTCCTAATCACATATTGCCTATCCGGGATGTATATCGAGTCCTGTCTCAAAATATATGGACATTGGGCACATGTTCCACACTTAAACGTACCTAACTTTTTTCCGATAGGTCTTTTGTAATTTTTCTCCAACAATTCCTTGAGATTTTCACCTTTTTTGTAGGTAAATCATAATGGATTTTTAAATTGTTGTTGTTGTCTTTCGGCTTTTAGGGGTTAGGGGTTGCCACAGCGGAACTCCGGTCCGCTAATGATTGGCAGTTGATTTTGAAGAACGCCAAGGTGCCAGCTCAACGTTCAACCTTCAACGAAGACACTCCTATTTATGCATGTCTTTCGAATGCCCACCCAACCGTGGGGAGTACATGCAGATTCCACACAGAAGGCACTCCCTGCACTCCAGCCGAGAAACGAGCGGGAGAACCTCTTGCTGTGAGGCAACAATGCTAGCGCTGCACCACCGTGGATGTCACCGTAATGGATTTTTAAATAAATTCTCTAATTCTGAGTAGCAGCTAAACCTATCCCAATGTTGTGTAATAATGTTTCTAATCTTAGGGGTATGCTGATTATAGTACAAAACAGAGTTGCCCCCAACTGTCCCCTCAGTCTTCCATCCTTGTTGTACCTCAGCCTGTTCAGATCCCAAAATGGGGGCAAATCTAGATGTTCTACCATTTTTTTACTTCCACCATAACTTCCTTGACCATCTGTGCAGGATATTTCCTAGCCAAAAACATGTCCCTCACCTTCTGACTTTCCTGTTCAAAATCCACCTCCTTAAATGTCATCCTACTGCTGCGAATGACTTGTCCTTTGACAATACTTCTTTTTTGTTTATTGGGATGTGAACTACTAAAATATAAATAAGAATTTGAGAAAGTATCCTTCCTGTATACTCTTGAGGTGTACTGTTGTAGGGCTATATCCTTCTTAATAGAAACATCTAAAACGTTTATCTCCTCCCTAGAAATGTGATGGGTAAATTTTAAAAAATCAGTGGTCCGATTTAAATATTGTATAAATTCCATTAACTTGGCCTCCCCACCCTTCCAAAATATGCATATGTCATCCAGGTAGCGTTTATAATGTACCCAATGTTGTGCGTATTCTGATTTAAACACAAATTTCTCTTCCCACATAATAAGAACTACATTAGCATAAGTGGGGGCACAACATGACCCCACAGCCACCCCTTGTATCCACCTAAAAATTCACCTGAAAAGAATATAAAATTTTGTTGTAAGACCAAATCCATAAGCTCAGTATATACCAAAAAGGTATTATGGTCCAAATTCCCATGTTTATTAATAGCATCTTGAAACCATTCAGAGCCTATAGAATAAGGAATAACATTGAAGAGGTCCTGAATGTCCAAGGTAACAAAAATAATCATAGCCTCACCTCAGGCTTTGTGCCTGCTGAATAGCACACAGCGACGGTTATCCCACTCCACAAGGGGCGAGCCACCACGGACCCTGGAAACTACTACCCCATTAGCCTGATGAGCCAGGTCTGCAAGGCCATGGAACGTATCATCATGGAACTCATAAACAAAGACATTGGTAATCTCCAAACTCTGGACCCCACCCAGTTCGAGTTTGTAAAAGGCAGATCATGTCTTCTAAACCTGATAGACTTCTTTGAAGCAGTCACCAAAGCCGTAGACAAGTGTAAGGTGGTTCACACAGCCTATCTAGATCTCGCCAAGGCTTTCAACACCATCCCCCACTCTGGAATTATAGATAAACTCACTAAACTAGGTATAAATCCCTATGTCACAAGATGGGTTGCCAACTGGCTTACTGACAGAACCCACACTGTGAAAGTAGCAGACTCCAAATCAGACTTCAGACCAGTGACAAGTGGAGTACCACAGGGTTCAGTCCTGGGTCCTCTCCTGTTTGGTAGCTACTTCTCTGAAGTACAGACTAACACAGAAGGTCTTTGGCTAAATAAATTTGCAGATGACTGCAAACTAGGAGCCATAATCGAAACTCCTAAAGATGTGGACATCCTACAAAAGGGCCTCACTGAGACAGATGCCTGGTGTCAAAGATATGGTCTCAAGTTCAATGCCAAAAAGTGCATTGTCATCCCCTTTGGTAAAAACTCTGTACCCATGAACTACCACATAGGCGGTAGTCTACTTAACACCGAAAGTGTGATAAGAGACCTTGGGACACAGGTGGACAGTAGTCTCTCCTTTGATAATCACATCGCCACAGTGGTCAGGAAATCCTTCTACGTGGCACACCTCATTACAAAAGGTTTCTCATCCAGAAAAAAAGAGGTCATTGTTCCCTTCTACTCATCACTCATTAGACCCATTATAGGCTACAATGCCCCTTTTGGTATGTACCTCACAAGACATCTACAACAGCTGGAAAGGCCACAAAAATACCTCACAAAGAGGATTACTGGCCTCAAACAGATGCCTTACGCAGACCATCTCAAAAAACTCCAGCTTTACTCCCTCGCATATTGCCTACTCAGAGGCGATCTCTGCCTAACATACAAAGCTATGTCAAACCCAGAGCTGTTGGACATGCTCCACTTAAAGAAATCCCAATCCCTCCGAGCTACACACTCTAGGGACCTAAACCTTATCACCACAATAAACAGAACATGCTGGAGGGATAGATTTCTTTCCCAGAGACTTCCCATATTCTGGAACAGACTACCTATCTATGTCAAACATAGCTCCTCATTAGCACTCTTCAAGAAAAATCTTGATGATTGGATGAGTAACAGGAAATTCACCCCGGAGATCACTTCTGTGGTTCTGCTTGACAGGGGCACAGAAAAATAATTTTCTTGGGTGGCGAAAGCCAGGGTTCCATTTTGGCTAGACTTGTATAGGCCCTAGGGCCAATAGCCTAGTACCTACCTATGAACCTATGAACCTATAAACTAGGTATAAATCCCTATGTCACAAGATGGGTTGCCAACTGGCTCACTGACAGAACCCACACTGTGAAAGTAGCAGACTCCAAATCTGACTTCAGACCAGTGACAAGTGGAGTACCACAGGGTTCAGTCCTGGGTCCTCTCCTGTTTGGTAGCTACTTCTCTGAAGTACAGGCTAACACAGAAGGTCTTTGGCTAACGAAGTTCGCAGATGACTGCAAACTAGGAGCCATAATCGAAACTCCTAACGATGTGGACTTCCTACAAAAGGGCCTCACTGAAACAGATGCCTGGTGTCAAAGCCATGGCCTCAAGCTCAATGCCAAAAAGTGTATTGTCATCCCCTTTGGTAAAAACTCTGTACCCATGAACTACAACATAGGCAGTAGTATACTTAACACCGAAAGTGTGATAAGAGACCTTGGGACACAGGTGGACAGTAGTCTTTACTTTGATAATCACATCGCCACAGTAGTCAGGAAATCCTTCTACGTGGCACACCTCAACACAAAAGGTTTCTCATCCAGAAAAAAAGAGGTCATTGTTCCCATCTACTCATCACTCATTAGACCCATTATAAAGTACAACGCCCCTTTTGGTATGTACCTCACAAGACATCTACAACAACTGGAAAGGCCACAGAAATACCTCCAAAGAGGATTATTGGCCTCAAACAGATGCCCTACGCAGACCGTCTCAAAAAACTCCAGTTTTACTCTGTCGCATATCGCCTACTCAGAGGTGATCTCTGCTTAACATACAAAGTTATGTCAAACCCGGAGCTGTTGGACATGCTCCAGTTAAAGAAATCCCAATCCCTTTGAGCTACATGCTCTAGGGACCTAAACCTTGTCACCACAATAAACAGAACATGCCGGAGGGATAGATTCCTGTCCCAGGGGCTTCCCATACTCTGGAATAAACTACCTATCTATATCAAACAAAGCTTCTCATTAACACTCTTCAAGAAAAATCTTGATGATTGGATGGGAAATAGAAATTCACCCCGGGGATCACCTCTGTGGCTCTGCTCAACAGTGGCACAGGAAAATAATTTTCTTGGGTGGCAAAAACCAGGGTACCTTTTTGGCTGGGCTTGTATAGGCCCCAAGACTGATAGCCTAGTACCTACCTATGAACTTATGAACCTATAATAGAATCAGAATACATATTGCTGTTAATACTTCTTAAAAAGTCCCAAGAATCCTTTAAGATTCCATTAGAGGTTACCCATATATTCTTTAATTTGGTATCTAAAAATTTAGCCAAGGGATAGGTTTTAGAACCATTTGCAGCTACTATTGGTCTCATTAGGGGGTCTTCCACATTCTTATGTACCTTGGGTATCCTGAATATGGCAGGGATTCTGGGTTTTTCTACACTAAGGTACTTATAAGTATCCTGATTTATTAAATTATCATCCAACATATCTTTTAAAGCAAAATCTATTTTGCGATAAGCTACGTTAATTTCATTCCTTGATACCCTGATGTACCTGGTTGTGTCATTTAACATACTCATCATTTTACTGGAGTATAGAATGCTATCCATAAGAACCACCCCACCTCCCTTATCAGGTTGCATCACCTTAATATAACAATTTTCCTGTAATGATCTAAGAAGTTCCATTTCTTCCTTAGTGAGATTTGATTTGCCTTTCCATCTTTCCCTAAATTCACCTCTAATCTCCTTTTCTATCTGCCTTTCAAGTTTTTTTAACTGGGGATGCATGGGTGGGTTAATGGTGCTAGGTCTTCTAACTTCAGTATTACCTCTTGTATTTTGTTGTCCCTGAAACAGGATTTCCACATTTTTCTTCCTCAAAAAAATTAGTCAATCAAACTATCCACCATGTTTCCCCTACTAGAAGGAATAAACTTAAAACCTTTTTGAAAACAACATGAAGTGCTGAATATTGATCTCTACACCACTATAATTGTAAATGCTAAAGTCCTGGAACGTGTGATATGGTACTTGAACTCCTATGTCCCCTAAATGTTCCACAGAGTCATGTTCCCCTTCACCGCTGCTTACTGTTATTATTTCCTGCCACTTGGGGAACCCCTGGGAAAATACTGTACAGGTGATTTATGTCTCAATCTGTCCAACCTCCTAGGTTCCGGACAGTCCACCATCCCTTCCATGTTTAATTCTGTACCTACATTATTACCATAATTCTCATCCCTATAAGGTGGGTCCCAAACATTATGTGCCCCATGGTGTTTAAATGGGGGACCTTTATTGGTTTCAAAATTTCTAGTATAATTTCTAAAACCAAAATTTTCTTTCTTGGGGAAAGGGTATGCTTTCTTCTGTTAGTATTCCTTCAGGTCCCTGTCAATTTTTCCACATTTCCTTTTAAAAATAACCTGACATTTGTCTTCCACTTGTTGTTTAAATTGTATTTCCTTTTTTCGTTTTCAATATAAAACATTAAATCAGTAGTCACCATTTTATTTAAGCATTCAATTTTTTCATACAATATTTGCATAATTCTCTCATTCTCCTTAATGAGAGCTCTCATTACATCAAACCCACTATGGTCAAATATTCTTAATAATTCTTCGTGGAAGATAGAACCTTCTACTAGATTGTTGGGGTACTTGTACATCCACAACCCCTTTGGGACAATACCCCTAACAATACAATCCTTTAAGTAGTTATTGTCTATACCCAAAACCTTATGTCTAAAAATGAAGTCAGACAACTTTTTGACATTGGCCCCATAGGAAATGTCAGAGTCGGTCATTTCTTTCCCATCCATAGGAAAGGTAGAATCTATAGTACCTTTGTAACTGGAAAAAGAGTTGTATGTAACCAGCCATGAAGCCAGTGTATCCGTGTTCGTCCACTCATCCAGCCTGTAGTTGTTAATGTGATGGTTAATAGCTGATGTACCCCTTTGGTGTCCTAATGGTTAAGGTGTTTGCCTTACAAACACAAGGTACAGGGTTTGAGTCGCACGAGGGATAATTGGCTAGGCTTAAAATGGCTCACAAGGGCAATTAGCCTAGTACTAATCTATGAACCTATGAACCTATGAACTACCGCTACCTTGCATCAATAAAATATCCTGTCCATTTGGACCAGTGACCGTATTTAAAAGCACAGCATTTGTATTGCAAACTTTAGGTACCGCTCCATTCCCGTTTACCACCATAGCCCTGGTTTCTCTCTGAAGTTTGTCGGTTTTTGATACCGTCACTTCCTTCATGGCATGATCGCACTGTCTAGACTGTGCTTCAGCCTCCTGATTGCAGGCTAGTGTGGGTGTGCAACCCGAAAAGGTATTCAAGTTGTCCAAACCAAAATCCACTATGGCGTTGTTCATGCTACTCTGAGAGTTTCCAGACATCAAGGAAATAAGTTGGGTGGGCTGTCCTTCCACCCGTAACAAATGTTCATTAATATCCATTATGTTCTGGGCTTCCACACCTTGGAAGCTTTCATTTCAATTGTTTTTAACTAGTCATTAAATTAAACTATTAAATTGTTAAGTAATTAATTGTGGGAAGGGTTATAAATAGGCAAGTTACAGCTTAAAGTATTTGATACATCTGATGAAGTCCGGTGGATGAATACGCTGTGAAGTTTGTGCGTTTATGTATTAAATAAATCAGCTGTCGCTTCATTTAAAAAGTTTTTTCAGTCATTTATTCTACTTCTACTGGTGCCTGTTTTTGTTTTTGAAATTGGCTTCCAGGTTTTACTCAGGCACCTTACCTCGATTTGATCCTCTGTACAGTGTTACACAAGTATGCTTAACAATATGTACTTTGTTTGGTTACTGTGGAGGAGCTTCATATTAACATGGTTTGGCTGCCACAGGAGAAAGGAGTGCCCCTCCAGGAATTGGGGCATGCTTGTGTTCTGTGCTAATCTGCTGTACACCAGCCAGTGTGTTTGCATCATGTTTTGTGTGTACTCATGTCTTGTGCTTGAGTAAAAAATTTCTCCAAAGCCAACTTCATGCTTCTTAAGACAGAAGTGGCAAACTTCACGACACCCATGCAGATGGACAATATAAGTACAACTGCTGAATCCTATACAAATGCACTTTATAAGCACTTACACGAGTGCATGGATCGTGCAATCCCTAACAGAACCAAGATGCTATCCTCCAACAAAAGGAAGCCAATCTGGTGGTCCCCTGCCATA
Organism: Protopterus annectens; assembly: GCF_019279795.1. NCBI lineage: Eukaryota > Metazoa > Chordata > Ceratodontiformes > Protopteridae > Protopterus > Protopterus annectens. The sequence goes on along the minus strand of NC_056745.1, from coordinate 687,986,227 downwards.
AGCAAACTCTTCAACAGAAGAAAGAAACTGTTGCAAAAAAGAGTAAAATCCCATGATTGGAGGAACTCCTCAGTCAGCCTCAGCAAGAAGCTGAGATCCCTCATAAAATCCTCCAAAGCTAGTTACGAAAACAAAATCACCACTGATTCTAAGGAGAACCACAAAGCATTCTATAACTATGTCAAGAATCTCAGTGGTAATACTCAGATCTGCTCTGAGTTACAGCACAATGGCACTAAATATACAGAGCCAACTGATATTGCCAACATCCTGGCAGATAGGTTCAGTGCTAACTTTACCCCCCTCTCACCCCCTAAAGGACCCATCTCTATACTGGAAGAATGCAAAGTTCCTGTAACCATGGCTGTACAGGTAAAAAGAGTCTATATTATAGTATCGAAGTTTTTAAACTTTGAATGCTATAATATCAACCTGTTTTTGTCGAAAACTCAAAATAGCAAAGCCATGGAACTTCGAAATCTTACCTAGGGTAAGATTTTGGTTGTCCATTCCATGGCTTCGCAATTTACTCTATTGTGGTGGGAAGGTTACAGACCAGGGTAAGGTAACTATGCGAATGGAGGTTACGGACTGGGTTAAGGTAAGTGTGGGAACAGATCGGGGTAAGGTGAGTGCGATAGAGGCATTAGGGTTAGGGAGTGGGTAAGATGAGTGTGCGATAGTTAGGGACTTTATGGTTAGGGAGCGGGTTAGGTGAGTGTGCGGTAGTTAGGGGATTTAGAGTAAGGGAGCAGGTAAGGTGAGTGTGCAGTAGTTAGGGACTCTAGGGTTAGGGAGCGGGTAAGGTGAGTGTGCGGTAGTTAGGGACTTTAGGGTTAGGGTTGAGCTAAGGTGAGTGAATAGGTAGTAGTGTAGGATTAGAATTATGGTTTTGTTAAGTGTATGTGGGTGGTTTATTTATTTTGGTGTGCTTGTGTTGTGTGATTGTGTTTCGGAACAGCTAATTTTTTCCCTGGGAAAAAAAATTGCTGTTCTGTATGTTTGATATTTTGTGGTTTAGATATTTTAGGTACAATGAAATAGAGTTTGCTATTTAAATTGTATGATAGGGTAATATAAATGCAGTAAAAACCACACTCTCCAAAGCCAAGAACACAGCATCCATGGGACCTGACAACATCCCAGGCTGCGTTCTACATGAACTACAGAATGAACTGGAACCCCAGCCAAGTACTATGTTCAGTTATAGCCTTACCTCAGGCTTTGTGCCCACTGAATGGTGCACAGTGACGGTTATCCCACTCCACAAAGGGGGAGCCACCACGGATCATGGGAACTACCTCCCCATTAGCCCGACAAGCCTGGTCTCTAAGGCTATGGAATGTATCATCATGGAACTTCTAAACAATGACATTGGTAATCTCCATAATCTGGACCCCACACAGTTTGGGTTTGTAAAAGGCAGATCCTGTCTCCTAAACCTGATAGACTTCTTTGAAGCGGTCACCAAAGCCATAGATGAGGGTAAGGTGGTTCACATAGCCTATCTAGATCTCGCCAAGGCTTTCGGCACCATCCCTCACTCTGGAATTATTGTTAAACTCACTAAACTAGGTATAAATCACTATGTTAGAAGATGGGTTCCCAACTGGCTCATTGACAGAACCCACACTGTGAAAGTAGCAGACTCCAAAACCTACTTCAGACTAGTGACAAGTTGAGTACCACAGGGTTCAGTCCTGGGTCCTCTCCTGTTTGGTATCTACTTCTCTGAAGTACAGGCTAATACAAAAGGTCTTTGTCTAACGAAGTTCGTAAATGACTGCAAACTAGGAGCCATAATTGAAACTCCTAATGATGTGAACATCCTACAAAAGGGCCTCACTGAGACAGATGCCTGGTGTCAAAGCCATGGCCTCATTCTCAATGCAAAAAAGTGCATTGTCATCCCTCTTGGTAAAAACTTTGTACCCATAAACTGCCACATAGGCGGTAGTCTACTTAACACTGAAAGTGGACAGTAGTCTCTCCTTTGATAATCACATTGCCACAGTAGTCAGGAAATCCTTCTATGTGGCACACCTCATCACAAAAGGTTTCTCATCCAGGAAAAAAGAGGTCATTGTTCCCCTCTACTCGTCACTCATTAGACCCATTATAGAATACAGCACCCCTTTTTGATATGTATCTCACAAGACATCTACAACAACTGGAAAGGCTGCAGAAATACCTCACAAAGAGGATTACTGGCCTCAATCAGATGCCCTATGCAGACCATCTCAAACAACTCGGCCTTTACTCCATCGCATATCGCCTACTCAGAGGTGATCTCTGCCTAACATACAAAGCTATGTCAAACCCAGAGCTGTTGGACATGCTCCACGTAAAGAAATCCCAATCCCTCCAAGCTACATGCTCTAGGGACCTAAACCTTGTCACCACAATAAACAGAACATGCCGGAGGGATAGATTCCTGTCCCAGAGACTTCCCATACCGTGGAATAAACTACCTATCTATATCAAACAAAGCTCCTCATTAGCACTCTTCAAGAAAAATCTTGATGATTGGATGGGAGATAGGAAATTCACCCTGGGGATTACTTCTGTGGCTCTGCTCGACAGGGGCACAGGAAAATAATTTTCTTTGGTGGAGAAAGCCAGGGTACCTTTTTGGCTAGGCTTATATAGGTCCTAGGGCCAATAGCCTAGTACCTACCTATGAACTTATGAAAGTTTTGCCTATCTGTCATACTTCCACAGGCTGTGCATCTGTTACTGGGTCACAAGGGACAGCCATGTCTACCTGTCACATGGAGGACAATGGTCACTCTGCTAGAGGTGATCCTGAAGGGCTGAATGGCAATCTCAGTATCTGCCTTTCTAGAAGAGTGAAATGCTCCTCTACTGAAGGTCGACCAGAAGCATCTCCACTGGTATCCTGGCATCAGTTGCAGCAGCTGGTCACTGCAGAGGTGCACATGCAGTTGAATGCCCACCTTGGCAACATAGAGCATTTTCTGGTGTTATTAGCAGAGTCATGTGAAAGACAGGCCCAACCAAATGGGCCTATGGAGTAGCAGTAGGCCCATAACATCTGCCACCCAGGTGTGTGATGCCTTGGCTTGCTTGTTCTTTGGTCAAACATAGCAACCAGCCATTCCAGGAGCCCATCCTGTCCACTTCCCAGCATGTTCCCTATCATATGTGTGATTTCTTGTTCATTGTCCAGCTCTCCTCATCACCAGTTGCACAGCATCTGTAGCTTTGTGTCCATCTGCTGTTTTCTCTAACTTTTATGTGTACAATACCCGTTTGTTCTTGGTTCTATTACACAATTCTTAATTTTACTACAGTGCATTTATTATTCTGCAGCATTTGTGAAAGAAGTTTAACTTTCAATGCCAAATACATTTTCTACCTGTAGCTGGACAGTTATAATAATGAGGGCATTCCCCACCTCAGTTTCTAAAAACAGAATTATTACATTTTTATGAAGAAGTAGTAGATGTTTTATGGAGTTTGCATTTCTAAACAGTAGATATGGTAATGAAAACAATATACTTTCGATCTGTGTTATCTGAACACCTGCAGATCAGACACTGCCTCCCTTCCCAGTGCTGAAATGTACTGCATATACCTCTGTCTCAGCCATGGCACTTATTCTGTGTGTTTTGTCTACAAGTCTGTACCTTGTCTTCCTGTTTGTATAATGCCATGTTGTGCAGTATATATCATACACAATAAAAATCTTCTGGTAGAGGTCATTTATGTATTGCAGTGCCTTTCCTGACATGTATAAGCAGTAGGCATTTCTGTGGAGTAGCCCAAATATCCACTCTACTCTATTGCACATTTATGCATATGCTGTGTTATAGGCCATTTCCTGCACATTCTGGCGGTTATGGATAGGGGTCATCATCCAGAGCTCTAAGGCATAGCTAACATAGCCTGCAACACATAGCAAACATATTATATCTGTCCTGCTGCCTGCTTGCTTGACCTCTTGTCATGAGTTTGTAGCTGTCAACCAGATGACCCTATGCAACTTCCCCTTGGAGATTTATGCCAGATGACTGACTTCTGAGCACTGCATGGATGGTGCACAGAGACATGATAAATAATGCCCGTGGCTTTACAGACTAACTGGAAATTTAGAGAGTGAAAGTTCTTCTTTTTGATGTATCTCAAGCCCTCTGGACTGGATGGAGTCTTTATGGCAAAATGAGTGCAATCTATGGCTCACAAGACCCCAGGGAACTAGGCTATGTCATAAAAATATACAAACGTAAAAAAAACTACTTCAAATGCCTCTAAAAAGGTGAATCAAAAAAACGAAGGCAGAAATCACTAAGATGGAGCGCAAAAGAGGACTCCACTGAGACACGTAAAGCAATTTTAATGACCAAAAGGTTAAGCGCTTTTGATCTTACATAAAGGCCTTCTTCAGAACAAATGATTTCAATACAAATGAATATTAATATACCCCTACTAATTGATAAATCCAGCAATCAAAAAATAAATTAACAATTCAATTAAGAAAAGCAACCCTTAAAAAAACCTTTAAAAATATGCCAACAAATTTCTATGTACAAACCATGTCTAAAATTTCTGCTTACAAATCACATTGCAGACGACATTAACTTTGTAAATATTATTATAAAAAGGGGGGTGGAGGGGAGAAAATATGTAGTGAAAACTTTTCATTTACATTTGTCATAAGATTTTCTGTGTAGTATTATTTTATAATTAACACCAGCATTTAAACCAGGTGGATTATAAGCATTAAACAATACCTGCCACCTAAGTTCTCTATAGTCTAACTCCCCTTCCCTGTCCCCATTCAGGGCCCCACATCCCTGACTACTGCTCAATCCATCCACAGTTTATCAAAACTATTAACATTTTCATTATTTTGAGTTACTTGGTCATCCTTTTCTTATAGGACTATTATGTTAATGGCATTAGTTATTAACTTTGTATTAAGTCTTTGGATGGCTTGAATTTCATCAGTTCTTTTCAGTTTTGATTGCTTTGCAGCACTGTGTGTAGAGAGTTTGTATAATTTGTAGGATGTATATGGGAACAGTTTTTTCCTCAGTATGTTTACTTTTCATCTTTCTAGATCAACATTTTGCAGTCAGGATTTTTTACTTTCTGGGTTTGGGAATGTAAACATATATGTTGTTTTGTTGTATTAATAATGGATTTAATTTTATTGTTTATCTTTTTTCTTGTATGAAGTTGTGAAGTTACTTTTTTCTTTCTTACATTGACAAGAATCTGAAATGAGGTCCATGTTTTACTTTACATTTTCTTTTGCCTTTTCCAACTAAGTGCAGGTGTGAGTTGGTGGCTGCTTTAGCAGCACTACTAGGTTTAGGGAATGGATATGTGTACATGTTTTGTGGGTTTGGAGTTTGGCATAATGGTTTACCTCACAAGATACGTGGTTTGATTCTCACCTTTTGAAGAGAAACCCTAGGCTTAAAATGTTTTGATGATAGGTGCTTTTCTGGCTAGTTGTGCAAATCTAGTTTGTGTTTATACTGTAGATCAAGTAGAGTTAAACAGGCTCTGTTGTGTTATGTGAACAACCAGGGCAAGACATACTAGTACCCCCAGTACAGAGACAGATGTCTGGTCTAGTGGTTTTCTGTGGGAGTTATCCCTTCTCAGCTATTCACATTCCAGGATAACAAAGTGACAGCCTCAGTTCCTGTCCTTTTCTGAAACTGAAAATATAAGAGACCTTCCTAGTAAAGATCTGGTAGTATGGCACTGTAAATATTTCCCAGTTTGCCATAAAGGAGAGTGAAGTTCTCCATGTGTTGCCCTCACTTCAGTATGGCAGAGGCTGCTCATTTTGAAAGACTTCTCACTTAAGTATCAGGGAAAAATGTATCCCTCTTTATGTGAATCTGCACCTGCTTGCCTTATTCAGAGTAGAAGTACCAAAGCCTATCTTTTGTCTCCTCTAAGCTTTGGTGGTGAAGAAGGGTCGAATGTTAGGCTTTCAGCTCTCTGTGGTGTAATACAACAAAGGAGAGATTAGATGAGTAACTGCTGATGCCACCTTTGTACTTAGTTGCTTTCTTGGACCCTTAGGTCCTGTCAGACTTTATATTGGAGGTCTTTAAAGTGACAGAACTTAACAGAAATGATACTACTACTTTCTAGTTTGGTGTAGAGGTTTTTTCCAAATCCTTGAGATTATAACTAATTTTCAATTACTCAGAAATCTGTTTGACTTATTGAAATTAATTGCTCAGATGAACCAATGGAGTGACAGGGAAGGGATGGACATGTCCAACTTGGAGTGTGGGTAGCTACGGGCACATTCTCAGGTACGATTCCTGGCAAATTCTAGGGATGTTGAGTGAGATGGCAAAAGTAGGAGGGGTAGGGGGTGGGCATAAAGCTGAGCTGCTGCGAGGCAGCAAAACACCACATTATCCCCATTGCATGCCAGCCCTGCAGTATTACCACAATGCCACAATAGGAATTTTGAAATCCCTGCAACAGAATGTAGATTCTTGTAGGTGGCTTTTGTCTTTGTCTGCCCTTAAAGAAACTTTTTCCTAGGAACTTGAATTTCCTGATTGACAGGCTTATTTCTCCTCTCTCTGTTTTAAAGCAGTTATCACTGCCCTTAAGATCTCAGAGCTTCAGCACATATTTGCCTAGAATCCTTTTTGGTCATTCACAAGGATTGTATTTCTCTTGGGATGCATCTTCCCTAACAAAATAGTTTCAAAACTTTCCCTAAACCACTCCATGTGCTTTTTTTCTCTCCTCTAAACAAAATTCACAGGCAGTGTGGTGTCTTTTCTTCTTGGTGGTGTACATTGCAGTTGAGATTTTACATGAACATGAATGAGTCCCTTTGCTGTGATAGAGGTCCTAGGTTTATCTAAGTAAACCTTACTTAGAGTGACTTCTTTTCATTTGTCAATGGATAATCTTCACCTCTTGGGCAGTATTGGAAGGTCACTACTTTTGTGATGTGGTTGTTTTCAGTGCATTTGTTATGAATGCAAACGTGTGTGAGGCAACTAACTCATTGGATGAATCGGTGTCTTGATTCTCATCTGCTTCTCTTGACTCTATGGGCAGGCTGAGACTGACTGCAGGTTAATGGCTGGTTCTGTACCTATAAGTAAAACATTAGTTTTATCAAGTAGAAGACAACATCTGCAGGGTCATTGCAGTTTATCGTTATCCCAACAACTGTACCTTGTGCGATTTTGCAGATAATAAAAAAAAAAAAAAAAAAAGGATCACGGTCACCCCAACCGCCATGTTTGTTTTAATTGTTACCCTTCAGGAAAGTCTGCTCCTTGTACATTTATGGGGGCTTGTCTCAGGAAATAAGTTGCCAGTACATATGCTTCTATTTGTGTTGTTTCCTTGGAAGAAAAATAAACCACAGAGCAGGGCACATTTTATTCATAAATTCCCAGAATATCCTAAAGAGGAGCACAAGTCTGTAATTTCCTTGATATTTTTTGGCAGCGTAGTAGCTCTTAACAGTTTATCTGAGGACTTAAGGACAAAGCAAACAATTTGGGGAAAGAATTTCAAGTTAGAAATACTACTGTTAAACTAGAAAGTTAATATAAAAAGATATGTGACTTGGCACATTTTCTAAAGTAAAAAGTCTGTAACTGTCATTTACAACAATTTTAATTAAAAATACAGCTGCAATATGTAGCCATACATATTTGTGATATTTCTTATTGTCACAAATGTACTTATTGCATAGCTACTCTTATACTTTCTGTGAACTGTTAGGGTCGTGAGGATGTCTGGATTTGTTTTTGCCTGCTCTTTCTTGTGTAGCTGCTGTTAACCGGGGTTGCTAGCTATTGTACTGGATTCTTTGATCTGGTGTTGTGAGAATGTCTGCTTTTTACCATTTATTTCTCTGGGGGTCTAAGTAGCTGCTATAAACCAGGAAGAGGGGAGGTTGCTAAGCACTTTGTTAGGGTGGTGAGAATGTAGACTATTTGTCTCTGGCTGTAAGTGTAATGCATCTGGAGTGATTGAATTTGCAAAAGATGTAGAGAGGCTGAATCCAAGCAGTCTGTTCAGAACGGATGCACAACATGGCATTTTTTGTGTTGGTTGCTGTATGTATGTATAGGTAAAATGCAGGTTTGTTGCAAAACTAGTTTTTTGTAAGGAAATACTACTAGCCCTTGTCATTGTCATGAATAATTGCCTGTGCTTTGTAGTTCTTGTGTGTAAAAAGAAGTGGAAAAAGTGTGTGTGTGTGATTTTTAAACTTGGTGGGCATAGTAATTAAGTAGCAATGTAACAAACAAGACCAATCTCACAGTGCCTTTAGTGACCTTTAGTGACTGTTGCCATTTGTTGTATGCCCGTAATCTGGTGTGTATGATTTTGTAAAGAATATTTTGTCCATTTTCATCAAATTGTGTTTTTGGCAAAATTATGGGTAACATTTTAAGACCGGGTTAGGGAAATGCTAGACATTTGAGTTTTTATCAGCTTTCTAGTTTGTAAGATTTCTTGCTCTAAGACATTTGGCCAGTGTATGAATGTTGGAGAAAATCTTTGATGGAAAGAAATGCTAAGTTTTCCTTTTCCTTCTGTTACAATTGCAGGCAGTTGCATGATGTAAAAAAAAAAAAAAAAAAAAAAGTGGTCTACAACACTGTGTTGTGTAGTGGGTTTTTTTTTCAAGTTCAGTTTCTTTTATTTTTATTTTTGGTCTTTGGTAGAAATAAATGTTGAGGTCATCATCATTCCTTTCATTGCTAGTTTTTAATTTACATTCTATGCTGTGGTCAGTTTTTATATCATGAGAATAGTGTTTATGTACTTTGGTAACTGCTTATGTCATACAAATGAAAACTAAGCATGATAGACATTATTAGTTATGCATTATAATGAAGTGCCACAGTCTGTCTCTGGAATAATCAAATAAGTAGGTCTATGCCCAACTGATTTAAACCTATTAAATAATAGCCCATTGTTATAACATGTAGCATTTTCTATTGTGTTACCTTCCATTATATTACTGTTGTATCAGTTTGTACCATTGATGTCATAGTCTATGTGACAATTATATTGTACTTTTGGGTAAATTTTAGCTGTTTTATATTTGTCTATAGTGTGATATTCCTTGCTGTTAAAATAGCTTTCCATTTTTAGTTTTAATTTTGTGTTGTGTGATAACTGAGAATTGTAATATGTTTGCCATTTTTTGGTTCTATTTTAAGAATAGTTTTAGATTGTAGTTGAATATAGCGCTTGCCCACATATATACTTTTTGGGGCAAAGGAACTGAAGTTGAATTATTTATTAACATTATGTATACTTAACAAGCACTGGAGGCACTAAGTCAGTTTTAAATTTTGTAAATCTGATTGCATGGCTTAAACCAGTATAGCTGTTACATTTCATTGTGTTGCATGATACAGTACTTGGGTCAGTGTGGTAGTTAAGAATTGTCCTTCCAGTGGCACAAGTTAAAAGGTAATCTTATGTCAAATTGTAACTGAGATACATGACAAATAGGGCTGAGTCCTAAGTATAAAGAAATATATTTTAATCACATTGATCAGCTTAGATGGACTTTAGTATGCTGCAAGGAAAGTGTTCCACCTTTGCTTTTTGTTCCACATTGGTACAGTTGAGACAGCAGGAGGGGGTTTTTTGTCTCTCTTCTTTAGGAAAGCATTTTCCATGGATTACCTTTCTGCTGGAATACCATTGTATTGATTATTGAGTGTGTGCCAAACTAACCAGATATGCTGCTGTTTTTTGGTGATGGATGACACAGCATCGTATGTAAAAGGTGAGCATACATATCCAAACTCTAAAAACTGTTGTGCTCATCCATTAGTAAACCTCTTTGCTGTCCCTTATTTCTCTGACAGAGAAGATTGCTGTCTATCTCGTGCATTTTGTAACTATGTTTATTGCTACATATTTCATTACAGTCAGTCAGTTGCCCAGTGTGTGTATATGCTGCTGGTCAGTATGTGTGTGGTGTGTAAGGCTTGCTCCCTTTGTTTATGACAATGAAAAATTTGATTTTTTTTTTTTTAAAAAAAAAAAAATAAAAAAATGACTGTTCAAATAGGGGTGTTCTTGAGATTCCCTGTCCCCATTAAAATTACTAGGTACATGATCAATGACAGCAAAATAAAATCTGTTACAACATTCATTTGACAGAGCATGTTTTGCCAATGCATTGTCAACAGTCATTTTTAATGGCATATAAGTGTTCATACATTCTCTTTAACTGTCTCTTAGTCTTTCCTATGTAGAATGCAGTACACACTGAACATTTCACCAAATAAATCACAAAGGTGGAACAACAATTAAACAATCCACCACTGACAGCAGAGCTATTAGGGGCATTATGAGCAACAATTGGAGGATTTTAGAAGCCCACAGTGAATTGAAGTCCATTTTGGGGTCAGGACCCCCGTTTATTAACAAGAGAGCGAAGAGTTTCAAAGAATTGTTAGAAAAAGGACATCAATGACTAGAGGATGGAGGGACCACGGGTACTTTTAAATGTCTGAACTGCAGTTTTTGTAGCCATATTAATGTGGGTCCATATTTTGAGGTTAGTGTAAATGATAGGATTTGGCAAGTTCCCGGATTGTTTAACTGTGGTTCCACCTTTGTGATTTATTTGGTGAAGTGTTCACTGTGTACTGCATTCTACATAGGAAAAACTGAGACAGTAAAGAAAGAGAATGTATGAACACTTATATGCCATTAAAAATAAGACTGTATGAACACTTATATGCCATTAAAATTGACTGTTGACAATGCACTGGCAAAACACGCTCTGTCAAACAAATGTTGTAACAGATTTTATTTTGCTTCATTGATCATGTACCTAGTAATTTTAATGGGGACAGGGAAGGGGAGTTAGACTATAGAGAACTTAGGTGGCAGGTATTGTTTAATGCTTATAATACACCTGGTTTAAATGCTGGTGTTAATTATAAAATAATACTACATAGAAAATCTTGTTATGACAAATGTAAATGAAAAGTTTTCACTGCATATTTTCTCCCCTCCCCCTTTTTTGTAATAATATTTACAAAGTTAATGTCATCTGGAATGTGATTTGTAAGTAGAAATTTTAGACATGGTTTGCACATAGAAATTTATTGACATTGTACTTTTAAAGTTTTTTTAAGGGTTGCTTTTCTTAATTTAATTAATTGATTTATTTTTTGATTGGTGGATTTATGAGTTAGTAGGGGTATATTAGTATTCATTTGTATTGGAATCATTTGTTCTGAAGAAGGCCTTTATGTAAGGTCAAAAGCGCTTAATCTTTTTGGTCATTAAAATTGCTTTACGTGTCTCAGTGGAGTCCTCTTTTGTGTTCATTTTGGTGATTTTTGCTTTCCTATGTCATAAAAATGCCTACATGGTGCTTGTCCCCCCTTCTGCAGTCTTAGGGAACTAGATATGCTACATGCTGTAACATAATGCTGAAGATCTAGTTTAGGATTTGTGAGGCTAATGCCTACAATATCCCTAATGTACACCAGCAGGTACTCTCCAACTAAGATGGTTAAAGCTGCACATACTTTAGTATCCATAGGAATGAGCATATAATTCAGCCCCATCAGTTCTGATTGTTTGCAACACAGTCCAGCACAGTCACAAACAGTCTCCATGTCCACAAGGACATGGGCCACAATCTGTTTGTTACTGAGCTGGTGGTATATCACTAGTGCAGATGGCCATGATGCACAACATTGTGGGTACTGGGTTTGATGGTGGCTAATAACAAATGCATACTATTATTACTGCTAATCCAAGCACTGCTCTCCTTGTGCATACCATAATTTTTAGTATAAAATATGGGTATGTGACATGGCACAACTCATGTTATATGTTCTGAATTGGTCCACCATTTTGGATGACATAATTTGTATTTGCTTTGCAGGACATTTGCATGGTGTCTCTCATTTCCATGTCATTATGCACTCATTTGCATGATCTGCTTACCACATTATATTGCCCCTCGCAGAACCATCCTATCTGTGTCTTAGTTTCATATGTTCATAGGGATATACTAGGCTAATGATCACTGGTGCCTTTATAAGCCTAGCCATGAAACCCAACCCAATAGGATCTCCTTGTAATGTGTGCATCTTAATTGGGGGTTATGATTGTTTGGAGGGGTATGTTAATTAGGAGTTTTTTTTTTGTCCTAGCACCTGGGAGCTCTTATGGCCAGAGCAGTACCCTGAGGCTCTCCCTTGCGTGAATCTTGTGCTGATACCACCAAACCAATTTAGATGTTTGTCCGAATAGATTTAAGCTAATCAAACCAGCAGGTCAAGCTCCGAGCTTAACATAGATCTAAAGAGATTTTTATTTTTCAAAATACTGCAAAGGATTCTCCTGTACAATCAAAAAAAAAAAAAAAAAAAAAAAGACACGGTGACTCTCGGTTCTTCTTCTTCAAATGAGATTCTCCTTTATTGTGCAATCTTTTCAGAGGTTAGGTAAGCACACTTGTACTGATTGTACTGGAGAATCCTTTGCAGCATTTTGAAAAATAAATATCTCTTTAGATCTACAGTATGTTAAGCTCGGAGCTTGACCTGCTGGTTTGATTAGATTAAAGCTATTTGGACAGATATCTAAATTACTTAGGAGGTTGCTAAAAGGATATGTGTGTTTGGGGGGGCTCATGTTAGTTAGGGAATGTCTGCTATCAGCCTGCCTATAGGAGACATGGGAGCCAGCCTAGGGATGGAATTTGTGATTGTGCATCCCATAGACAAGGTTGCATTTGAATAGGATAAGGGACGGACTCTGGTTCACATGGATGGGAAGCTTATTTCAGCGCATGAGGATCCTTTAAGTCACATATCTGTCTTGCCAGCATGTTTTGTTTATGCCACAAGCAAAGTTCAAATCCCTGGATCTAGTGTTTCTGGTGCTGTTCATTTTGCAGATGTGCAAACGCTCCATCAGGGATGGATCTAAAGATGCTTTATATGTCAAGCACAGATAACTTCTCAACAACCTGTAGGAAATCAAGTATTAGAAACAGGGCTCTAAGGGCATCTGTATCGGGCAGTGTGTTAATACTCTGGATTCACTTGATGAGGAACCTCTGTGGGGAATCCAACTGTTCCATATGCCTAGTCAGGTACATACCAAAGGCATTGTACTTAATGATGGGTCTGATAAGGGATGAGTAGGGATGAGTAGAGTGGCACCATACCTTTCTTGGACCTGGATGCCATACCCTTACTTATAAGCTGGGTTGCATAGAATGATTGTCTTACTGCCCTGGCTACATGTTGGTCAAAGGCCAGATTACTGTTTACATATGTTCTCAAATCTCTAACTCCCAGATCAGCTCTTAGGGATGTTTTATTAATGGAGTAATTTGCCATTTTCCAAAAAGGTACTATAATACATTCTTTGCATTGAGTTTTTACCCATGTCTTCAGCAGTAGTCATTTTTCTGTGCTAGACTCTCTTGCAGGACATTAGTGTCAAGGGGGGAATTTATGATAGCTCCCAATTTGTATTCATCTGAGAACTTGGTAAGCCAGAGACCTTTGATATTAGCCTTGAGAAGTAGATGCCAAACAGGAGTGGGCTCAGCACAGAGCCCTGTGGTACTACACTGATGACCTGCCTTCTGGTGGTGGTTGCCTCACCAGTCCTGACTTCTTTGGTCCTATCTGTGAGACAGCTGGGAAATTAGCAAGTTGTGTAAGGATTTATGCCTAGCTTGGTGAATTTGTCAACAATGCCTGAGTGGGATATTGTGTCAAATGCCTCAGCCAGGTCTAGGTAGGTAGTATCTTAAAGAATTTTACTATATTAAGTAGGCATGACCTTCCTTTGACAAAATCAAGCTGGGATGCGTCTAGTGTCTGTAGGTTGCTAATGTCTTTGTTGAACATTTCCATGAGAATTCATTCCATGGCTTTGCATATTACAGTAGTCAGACTAACGGGACTGTAGTTTCCCTAGTCAGTTAATAGTACACTCTTCTGAAGGGGGGATAATGGTTGCCATTCTCCATTTGCTTGGTATGTAGCCTGTTTTGAGACTGTAGTTGAAAAACAACTAAAGTGGTCCTGATATGTCATGTTTCAGGCTATTTAGAAGGCAACCTGAGATACTGTCGTGTCCCACTGATGCTGTATTTTAGCCTTAGTGAGCACCACCATGACTTGCTCCCTGCAGATAGTTGAGGGGTATGCTGATAGGGATTTCACAAGGGATGGCAAGAGGGGAGAAGGGGTGCAAAATTCAAGCTGAATCTGCCAACCAGCAGATTCACTGTCACTATGCTCAGTGAAGATGGCACCATTTACTACTAGCTATGCACACTATTGAATGCCACCTTTTAGGTTTCGCACATAGCTGTAGAAGACCTTGTGGTTGTCTTTAGCCTGAGAATCTACCTTGACCTTTTAAATGGTCTTGTTGAATTTAATTAGTCCTCTTTTGTTTCCTGTTTAGTTTTATTAGTGCATTCTTGTCATTATGAGAGTTGCTCTTTTGACTTTGGCGATGACTTTTTCCCTTTTGTTATATACCCTGCTAAGATTAGGATTCCACTGGATTGTTTTGGGCTTATTTCTGGTAGGTACAGCAGTTTCTATGCAGCCATTTACATGCTTATGCAGTGTTTCTGTGAATAATGCTGCATAGGCTGTTGTGAACTGTGACTGGGTGGGGCATTGGATTTTGACAAACTGTTGGTTGATTGGATGTAGTCTGCTTTAGAGTAGTTTCTAACTTTAACAGGTATTCCTGGGTTTTACGAGTTGATTTTTATTTCAAATTACATAGCTTTGTGATCCAAATTCTCAAATGAGGATGTGACATGAGGGGAGCAGCACTATCCCATGTTGGTAAGAACAAGATTCAGTTTGTCTGAACATCCACTTGAAGTGTGCAGTAATTGATCAAGGGTATTTATGTGAATAAAGTCCAGTAAACATTGTGTTTGCATGTTGGATGCAGTGTATGTTTCCCAATTTATAGAGGGGTATTTAAAGTCTCTCAGGAATAGAGTGTTTGGTTGGAAGGAGTGTGCCTACAGTAAGTTGAGATAAGAGTTGGTGGATTCTTGAGACCTAAATGGTGTCCTATAGCTTGCTAAGATGTGATAAGGGACTCTTTCTAAGCCAATTTGCACATGGATGAACTCCAGAGTATCATCTTGTTTAACCACCCTTAAGGTATACTTGCTGCTAATTTAGATCAAGGTATCTCCACCTTTAGTCCCTGCCCATGTGGCTGATGGTCTAAATGTAGCCTTGCACTGCCAGAGTACTTTCTGTGGATTTAAACCATGTCTTGGCAACAGCACAGATGTCTATATTCTCCAGAGTGAGGAGAGCTCACATAATTTGGAGTTTCTTGTTAAAGCTCATAATATTAAGTGGTATCACCTTCAAGTTCCTTTGGGTTTACTATGTCAGTAGGTTTGCAATGTTGGCATTGCCTAAAAAAGCTCTAAGATGGTTGATAAAATCTTAGCCAAAATCTGGAAGCCAAGGAGGGATAGGGGCAGGCCATCTTTGGCAAAGAATGTCCTCCTAGGCTGACAGATATTGAATCCCCTAGATTGACACCAGAAAGTAAACCAATTGTTAAAGTCAATCATTTTTTTGTTCATACTTTGACATCAACCTTGGTGAAGCTAGAATGATGCTCACTGCAATGTGCATACTGGTCTGAAACACATATTTAGAGAGGGTCCATAATATCTGTTTTCATATAATCCAGATAGGTATGTCTCAGATCATTTACTCACACATGAACTATGATAGAATCATACTGGTGCCTAACTTGATGGATCCTGGCTCTAGATAAGAAATTGACCATAATCTTCTCCTTGTCCAGTTTGATGAGTGGGGCATCAGTGTGTCATAAAATGTATTCCACTATGACAAGACTTCTGGGTGAATTGTTTGCTTGCCTTATGTGCTTTGTTTTTGGGGACCCATTAGGCGTAGGCTTATGTGCAGTGTTTGGTATTGATTCTGGTACATTCATAGGGATTGTTGAGTCTAGGCATTGCTGTTTGCATGCTTAGGAGGTCTTTGAGGTTTGGGAAGATTGTGTTTTATTTCATCAACATAAGATGGTCTATGTGTGCGGACACTATGTGTGGTGGATGTAGTGTGTGTGTTCTTGACAGCCTTGTTTGTATGTGATAAGATTGCCTCCAGAACTGTCTCTTACAATCACCTTTCACATTTCCACTCCCCATGTTAATATGCACTGCACGTATTAAACTTCTATGAATCCATGGCATTGTGTATTTGTCATCAAGTTTTGTTAAACAATTCAAATCCAGGGATCTCACAAACCCAGTTGTTAGATGGTAGCCATTCTTTTGTAAAAAACATAGACATCAGCACATTCTTAACACAAAACTGCAGAAAGTGTGTGAATCACCTTGTCATAAAAAATTTCCTTTGCTGTATAAAAACATGAGTGCTTTGATTCATAAACTGGTTAAAAATGGTTTAGCATCAATGTATGAATCAACAAAAGTGGTGACTGTTTAGCAACCTGCATCCCAGTTTTCTGTACGACCTTGTCTGTGCAATATAAATGATCATATAGCTTAATGCAATTTGTGTTGCCATCTGAGAGCTTTAACTATTGTGATGAAACTGATCTCAGCTGAAGACTTCTAACCTGACAGAAGCTCTTCATGATATAATTACTAAGAAAATTATTATACCTTAGACACCAGTTATATAATCAGCTGTCAATATGACTTTCCCTGGATCAGTAATGATAACCAGGTAAAGTTATTAGTATTTCTGAAACTGCAAAAATGCAAGAAAAAAAAATTGCAATATATTAATCAGACTCATAAACCCCTGGTTAGTTCCAGAAGTAGTCACCTTGTGAGTAGTTATTGTCTTTGGGTACTAGTCACCTTATGAGGAGTTATTTTCTATGGGTACTAGTTACCTTGTGATTTCTATGGGTACTAGTTACCTTGTGAATAGCTATTGTCTCTGGGTACTAGTCACCTTATTAACATAGTTAATGTCTATGGGTACTAGTCACCTTATGAACAGTTATTGTCTGTGGGTACTAGTCACCTTATGAACATAGTTATTGTCTCTGGGTACTAGGCACCTTATGAGCACATTGTCTCTTGGTACTAGTCACTTTATGAACATAGTTATTGTCTCTGAGTACTATAATGATGTACTTGCTGGACTATTGTGCCAAAATCTTATCAACTGAATCACATTCTATTATTTCTATAGTACAACATAAGAAAACTCTGGCTAACAGTATGCCTGCTTGGTTTATATTTAAGGGAAATGTGTAGACAAACTTTCAAAACTTAGTTATATTAAATTAAACAGACATTGCTTTTCCTAGTTGTCATGTGATGCTAGCTTTGAAGCTCAAGCCTATTACATTTCCACTCCAATAAATCAATTTAATTGCACAAAACAACTTCTTAGCACCTTGCAAAAGCTTAGTGAATGAATGGATTAAGTAGGTTTATTGATCTTGAATACTTAGAAAGTTTTCAAACATGCCATTTTCTTTACTATAGTAGATTAGAGCAGAAAATAGCATTGATAATGCTGTGGGTATTTCCCATGGTTTCACAGAATACTTCAGTGTAGATCAATAAATTAATTCCCAACAGCTTCTGCCTACCTCACATAACGTAAGAGTAGGATTTGGATTTTATTCTTTATGCTTTCTTTGACATTTCCCACTTTTCCTGTGTTTCATGTTGATTTAGACATAAGTGACATGCAATAAGTATTTATTTTAAAAGACCTAAAGTGTTACTAATAGCAGTCTTTAGTCATACTGTTTTATAATAGGAAAATACAGAATGTTGCAACCGAAAAGAAAAACATCACCCAGACAGAATGCCCAGATATTTCCAGACATTTCTGTCTCTACAGTCTATATTAGCTATATATAAACCTTTGCAGTTTCCTGATTCATATGAGAAATTCTCACATGAGCATCAAGTAATTATACTGTTGCAGTAAGTCAGGTGAAAAACTTCAAAGCAGTTTAGGTTCTCCAATATAAAACCACCATTCCATATAGTGGCAAGTTCTGCCATCACCCTCTGCTTCTGGTGTGGGAAAATATTGATCAAGCTAGTTACACTTTAAATGTGGGTTCTTTATATGGGCACTCTGAAGCAGTGATATTGCACACAATCAGTTATTTTTTCTATCTTCATGTCATTAACACTTCTTCATCTCACATTTCTGCATTCCCTCTTTTTCAAGAAGGAAAAAGTTTTTGAAGCCCTGTAAGGATTTGTCAAAATCAAGATATTTTTTATTTTTTTATTTTATTTATTTGACATTTTTTACTGGGGTGGTCCAACTGGGTCTACAGAACCCATTTTTAGGGGAGGCCAGGGGAGAAAAGCTTCACATATAGTGCAATACAAATACATTATAGTCTAAAAAACAATACAAGTGACATGAGGAATACTATACAGAAATAAGCTGATTAAACGGAAGCTAAGTTACAAGATATACTACACATGTGGACAATTCTATAGAGTTATATTATTACAGACAATTTTAGTCATTCTAACAACATATACATAGCCTATGAGCAGATAACGTGTACAAAAGTGGTATGTTGGTAGTACTATGTATGACATTGGTTGTTATAGAACATGAAAAATAAAATGTTGGTTTCATTTAGGAAAATAATAGCAGAAGAGTTAGTGATGCAGAAAGATGGTGAAAGAGTTAAGAATAGGCATTACAGACTGAGCAGTAGTTTAAGGATATGGCATAGAAACAGAGAAGGAGTTACGAGAGACATTAGGATCTTGTAGGCTGTGAAGGAGTGAGATCGACAGAGGAAGAAGAAAATTAAGCTAGTGTGGGAATGAGGAAGAGCTGAGCATTAGGCTGGATTTATAGAGGAGCAGAGTCATGTATTTTTCAAACAATTTTTTAAAGAGGCTTTAAAGTAGGTTAGGCCAGGCATAGACCTGTTAGCTAGAGGAAGTGAATTCCATAGTTTAGAGACAGAATATGAATATATAGAGTGACCTGATTTTTTGTGGGTTTTGAGAAAGCTAAGAGATTTTTGTCTTCTGATCGTAGGGATCTATTTGGTATATAAGATGTGACTAAGTTGGCTAGCGCAAGGCAGGCTGTAGGCTTGAAAATAAGGCTGTGCAAAATGGATAGCTGAATAAAAGCAAGTTGCTTGGGAAGTTCAAGCCAGTTTAGTTCTAGTAGCACTTCACAGTGATGTCTGTGATATTTAAAGTTTGTGGTAAACTTAGCTACTTTGTTGTAGCACTGTTCCATCTTGCTAAGGGTAGAAGTTTGTAAATTCATTAAGACAGGGGCACCGTAAAGAAGGGATGGAAGTAAAAAGGTTTTTGCTAGGGAAACTTTGGTTGCTGTAGTTAAGAAATGTTTGTTTCTATATAAGAGTCCCAGTTTTTGATGAATTTTCTTTATATTTTGTTGTATATGGTGGGCGAAGGAAAGTTTATTGTCAATGATGAATCCTAGAAGTGTGTTTTCCTGCAATATTTCTATGACAGTGTTGTCAGATGCAAAGATGTTGAAATGATCAGTGACAGGAAAGTGTTTTTAGGGTGGAAGAGTACTAATTTAGTCTTCTTTGGATTAAGAAAGGCGGGAATATTTTAGCCAAGATTCGACTGCAGTAAAGGACTGTTGATTTTTTGAAAGCAGTTCTGGTAGTGATTGAGCTGTATAGATTATGGTAGAATCATCAGCATATTGAATGAGTGGTCTAGGGTGGGAGGAACTGTAAAGGTTGTTAGTGAAAATGTTGAAGAGTAGGGGTCTGAGGATGGAGCCTTGAGGAACCCCAGTAGTGTTGTGGAGGAAGGGTGAGAGTTTGTTGGACCATTTCACTGCTTGTTTGCAATCCTCGAGGTAGCTCTGAAACCATTTTACTGTGTTATGTGAGAAGCCTAAGTTAGACAGTGTGTTCAGTAGTAGGGGGTCAGAGACCATGTCAAAGGCCTTAGAGAGGTTAAGGAATACTGAGGCTGTATAGCATCCTGCATCTCTGACCTTATTCACTGTGTCTGTAAAGGATAATATGGCTGTAGCTGTACTGTAGCTGGGTTGGAAACCATGTTGAGTTTGGGTTAAAAGATTGTTTTGCAATAGGTATTGCATTATCTGTTGATGGATACATCTCTCAAGAATTTTGGATATGGGTAACAAGATGGATATAGGATGAAAATTTGTTAGTTCAACAGAGTTGCCTTCTTTGTGGATGAGGGTGATGTGAGATTGTTTTCATATGTGTGGTACTTCTGATTCAGATAAATACCTATTTATAAGGATACTGATTGGGTAGGCGAATGAGTTGGCAGCTGGGTGGAAGATTATCAGCCAATTCTTTTTTTTTCCTCTTCTGTCACTTTGATAGCTGTCCCAGTGCCCTTTGTCCTTTGCTGGGTCTACCAGCACTCCAGTCAAACCCTAGTCCAATGCCTAAATTTGAGAAAGGGCCAAAAAGGCTCTTAAGGGTGTCCTGGGGGGTTGTGACTGTCCATCTTTAAGGCAGGGGGTTATTGTACTTTATTTTTTTGATGTCCCCACCAGGACATCATCACAAGAGATGCCCACAGGACTGCCCACCTACTCAGGGTTGGTGACACCTATCCAACCACCTGTCTCCGTGTCAGTTGCCTGAGCTGCTAATCAAACCATGTCTGCTGAGCTGAGTCAGGGCTTTATCCTTCTATGCCACTGGAGCAGCAAATGACTGAACAAATTTGACTGAATACACATTTTAATGAAAATGAATTTCATTGAATCACATTTGACTGAAAACATTTATTGCACCTAATATATATTATAAGCCCTTTTTTTTTTTTTGCAGGGAGAAAGCCCCCCCTGTATCCCCTTACTTATATACACTAACATCATTGTTGCACAACAGTTGAGAAAAGATAAAAAGCAAACAAAGTAACTCACTGCTTTACTTTACAATTTTCAGTGAATCATTATTTAGTTAGATCAGTTTTCAGTCAAATGTGATTTGGTAACATTTGTTCAGTCAATTGTGATCAGTGAAACTGTGATTCAGGCAAAATAGCTGCTACCATATATATATATACACATGCATGAACAACACTGAATCAGTGATGTCAAGCTGCATTTAAAGTCAATACATTGAAAAATACATATTGCAACTGAACCAAGCTGTCAATCCCATTGAAAACACAGAAGATATTATTTTTACAGGTGGAAAACTCCCCTCAACACCCTCACAGCTCTTTAACTTTACATATATTAACTCTCTGATTGCACAACAGTGTGATGTCAACAAGTACCACTGATAACCATGCTGGCATATAAATATTTATGTAAGAACACAAGCCATTCCACAGTTGTATGTTGCCTTAGTAAACAACTTGTTTATCTCCCAAAACTCTTGGATCTTTGAATCTACTAACTCTGAGATCACTCAGCAGTATGGGTAAGAATATAATTTTGTACTGCCGCTGCTACACAATGTTACTAATTATAATTCAATGAAATGGTTTCTGACAATTCAATAGAATGCAGTTTTATAAACTGCACGTCTTCCTATTTAGCATTTTCAAGTTTTGCTAAGACAGGTTTTCTATTTTTTTATGCTATGTTCTAATGAGATACAGCACTACATAAACAGATGTACTCATATATATTTTATATCTATGTATATTTATCCATACCTCTCGAAATCTACCAATCTATTTCTCTGTACATATAGATTTTACGTTCACTTTATATAGCACTTTCTTGACCATAATATATGAAGACCACAATGTCTAACTGACATATTTTAACAACAGATTAGGATGTGGGCTAAAACATATCTGAGATTGTGGTAACGCTGACTTCCCTGCTCTGAGCCAGTAATCGAGCAGCATGAGTCCTCACCACTGACACTGGTGATGGATGTTCACTTGGAACAAAAATAGATAGCAAAGTATTTCCAGATGCATCTCTCTGCACCAAGCACAATTTCCCTTAAGAGCACACAGGGAAGACACTTAGTCCTGGGGCTGGGTTTCTCTTTCTCTCCAGGCCCCAAATAAAATTCCCTACTGACACAACTGTAGGGTTGAGTCCACAGCTGAGTGTTCCAAGCTAAGTCCTCTACCACCCTGTCTGTGTCCCTGCTTCAAGTAGCTGTCACACACACCCACTGAGATTTGATTTTCACACACACACACACACACACACACACACACACACACACACACACACACACACACACACACACACACACACACACACACCCCAGGGAAAGGTTGGCCCAGATCTACCAGCTATGCCCCTCTGCCCAGACTATAAGGTAGGTACTGCCATCAGAACACTCCAAAGCCAGCTACTCTAAGGGTCTTACAAGTGTACCCAATTATACTGAATAAAATTAGTACTAATAGAAATGGTAGTGTTTGATCAATGCTGATAGGCTTTCAGAAGTGGCCACAGTGCCACCAAATAAATATAAGTACTCTCAAATGCTAAACTATTCTCTAAAATATCAGCCACAATGAAAAGTTTAAATATATTTAATAATAATAATAATAATAATAATAATAATAATAAAATAACATAAAAATACCACATTTCTATTTACAATAAACACCAGAGTTTCATATCAAAGGAAAAATTAAAAATATCCAAATAGATTCACACAGCTACAGAAAAACAGTACTTTACTAATCTTACTATATTTTCCAGACTGATCTAAAGAATGACTATTCCCTGGTTACTTACTAAAGCAAAGCAAGATGACGTGGGTGAGGGGGTCCTTCTTTGTCAGTTTTCACAAACAGGCTGCTCTGAGACTTATGTCTCATCTAGTATTAAAACATCATTTCAGTGCTGCATTACAGAATGACATCACATACACCTGGTCATCTGACTCTGGCTCCCACACTACCTCTTTTACTCAAAACTGAACCAGAATCTAACACACGTGTTACCATACACACAAATATAGCTTTGCTGAAATGTGTTATAGCATCTAGAAGCTATAAAACCATTTCAAAACTTCCACCCTTCCAGGGTAGCAATTAGTTCACCCCTAAGGACAATAGAGTAGGATTCCTAGTCCTGGTTTTCACAGACATTTCATCTCTGACTGCAGTCAGAACTATAAGATACAATCTTTATGCCCTAAACCAGGTAATAAATAAATCAATAAAGGAGCTATAATGAGTGTGCCTGCAGAAGAAAGTGAATAACCCCATCTGTTGTTTCATCATAGCTAATGGTTATTGACCTTCTATATTGGAGACCCACCTTATACTAATTAGGCCCACCCATTCAGTAGCTTTCTGCACTCTTCTCTGACTTTAAAGTCATCAGCCAGTACTCAATGTAACCTATAAGGAAAAGGATATAATTACATTTCTCAAACAGTTCACTAAACCAATGATTTTTCTTTTAAGAAATTGTGGAACCAAAAACCAAAACGTGAATGTACAGCCAAAAAGAAACTCAAAAACCAAGACACCTGGCTCACGGCTCACATAGTGTAGAGGATGGATACCATATAGTCCAAAGACTTTTAAGAAATTGTACCTTTTCAAGTTGTTTTAATTGACTTGTTCCTTGTGGCATGGAAGAAACTCAGCAGATTGTGTTTGTTAATAAAGAGATATTTTTTTAAATGGCCTTGTATTATCAGAATTTACTTTTAACATCTTCTTGCTTTCTTTGAGCTTTTGCCTTGATCTGCTTTTCTGGCTCTTGTACTGACATAAAATAGTACCTTGTAGAGCAAAAGCAAGAAAGTGATATACTCCAGTGTAGTCGCAATTATTAATGGAAGCAACATAAATATATTCAGCCAAAATAAAATAACAAAAATGTAGTAAACAAAGTTTAAGAAGGATATGAAAAAAAAAAACAAAATAAAACAGAGTATGTATAAAAATGGCATAATTAACTCTATACCTATTTCATCACATGAGTTTCTTTAGTAGTAAAGAAATACAAATACACTCATAAATTCCTTTAGTGCAAGCAGTATTGGTAGGAAAACATCATATCAATTAACTTAATTATTGCCTCACTTACCAATGAATAGATAATCTCTAGCATGTACATACCTAATTCCTATTCTACTCGGGTAACTAACATCTATGTTATAGATCATAGGATCATAGGAGGTTACTAAGCTAACAGCCCCAGAGCCCTTACAAACCTAGCCAAGTTCAACCAATGTTCTCAAGGGGGTCTGGTTCAAGCAGACACTAAAATCAGCACCAATTGCCCCTGTTGAAGAGGGACACAGATGGAACCCCTGGAATGAATTTCAAGTTACCCACCCAATCATCCAAATTACATTTAAATAGGGCCAACGAGGGGATTTGTTTAGCATGGATAGAAAGCTTGCTCCAAAGGTAGGGCAACCTCTGTGAGACATATCTGTCTCTCCAGCAAGTTCTGTTAATATCACATACCAGATTAAGGTCCTTTAAACGAGTTACCCATGTGCTATTTCACTTGCCAATGTGCAGCATTTCCATTAAAGCTGGGTCAGGGATTGGTCTATATGCAAAGCACAGGTTGCCTCTGAGCAGTCTGTATGACACAGAGTAAAGTGACAATGATTTTAGTCTGTCTGCATAAGACACATCTTGAAGACCCTGAATTTTCTTTGCAAGGAACCTTTGTGGCCTCTCCAATTCCTGCAGGAATTTGGAAAGAAACATACCAAAGGGAGTGCTGTACTCTATTAATGGCCTGATGAGAGAAGCGTATGGGGTGGGGGTTATAACCTCTTTTTTTCTGGAGGCAATGCCCTTTCTTATGAGATGAGCAATATAAAATGCCATTCTTACCACTGTGGAGACATGGTGATCAAAGTTAAGGTTGCTGTCAACCTGTGTGCCCAGATCTCTCACCACTGACTGTGTGCTTAGGGTATTGCTATTGATGTGGTAGTTTGCAGGAACATCACCCTTGCTGAAGGGGATGATAATGTATTTTTTTTTTTCCATTAGGTTTAAGACAATTTAAGACCGTGACTTTGGCAATAGTCATTACTCTGTGTAAGACCTTCTTGCAAGTTGTTGACATTGCTAGGAGTTTCAATGATTGCTCCTAGTTTGCAGTCATCAGAAAACCTTGTCAGCCACATTTCATTAATTTTAGCCTGTACTTCAGAAAAGTAGATTGCTGCGGTGGTGGTGCTGCGGTAGCGTTGTCGCCTCACAGTAAGATGTTGTCCTGTTCGATTCTCAGCTAAAGCGTCTTCTGTGTGGAGACATGCATGAATGGGCATACCTTCGTTGAAGGTTGTACATTAGGGCTGGCAACTCAGTATGTAAAAATCTACTGCCAATCATTAGCGGACAGGAGTTCCGCTGTGGCGACCCCTAACTGGGAAAAGTCGAAAGATACAACAACTTCAGAGAAGCAGATTCTGTACAGTAGGCGTTTCAGAACTGATCCCTGTGGAACACCACTGCTTATGGATCTAGTGGAGGAGGTGGAGTCCTCTATTTTGACTGCATGAGTTCCATCAGTGATCCAGTTTGCAACCCACTTGACAATATATGGGTTTATACCAAGCTGGGTGAGTTTATCAATGATGTCTGAGTCAGGGATTGTGTCAAAGGCCTTGGCTAAGTCTAGGTGGGCCATATGCCCAGATTTGCCCTTGTCTAGAGCTTTGGTGGTTGTCTCAGAGAAGTCCACCAAGTTTAACAAGCATGATTTCCCCTTGACAAAGCCAAACTGGGCGGAGTCAAGCATTTGGAGATTTCCTATTAGGTTCATGATGATTCATTCTGCAGATAAGACTGGTCAGGCTAATGTGTCGAAAAGTTCCCAGGGTCAGTGGATGCACCGCCTTTATGCAAAGGGATGATGGTAGCTGTTTTCAATTCCATTGGGACAAAGCTAGTGCTTAGGCTGTGATTGAAAAGCATGCTCAATGGTGATGCTAATTCCTGTTTTAAGTCATGTAGAACACAGCCCAAGATATTGTTTGGTCCCATAGAGGCTGTGTTTTTGGCCTTGGAGACAGCATTTAAGACCTGCTCCTCAGAGATACTAGGTGGAGGACAGGTGTTAGGGGTGCTTTGGGCTATATGTGGCAGGGACAAGGGAGTGAAGTTTTCACTGAACTTGTCAACCACCAGGTTTGTTATATCCACAGGTTTTATATATGCAGGACCATTAACTACGAGTTCAGTGCAAATCTGGGCCTTACCTTTGGATTTGTAATTAGCTTTGGAGGGCTTCACTAGGAGTTTTGTTTGTTGTTTAAGTCGAGGAGGGACTGTTTACAGTTTTGAGTCCAGCCTTCCTACTATTAGACAGCAATTTCTTTCTCTTATTGTATAGCCTGTTAGTGGCAGTTTTGTTTTCCCTTTAAGATCTTGCTTGGGTTCTATCAGGTATGGCAGAGTCAATACAATTGTACAGGTGCTTGTATAAAGCATTAGTGTATAACACAGCATAGGTGTCTGTTCCATCAGTTGGAGTAGGGGCCATGAAGCTATTTATGCCGTCAGATAAGAGGTTGTAATTGGCCTTGGAGAAGTGTTTTAGTCTAGTTGTTGCTAAGGTGGGGTTTTATGTTGTTACTTCTAGCGAGACTGATTTGTGGTCAGATCTCACCAGGAATGGCCATGCACTCAGGGTGGAGCAGTGGTCTACCATGTTGGTGATCACCTGGTCCAGGATGTTTGAGGAGAATAGTATTTCCGGTTTTGAGCAGAAGAGATACACTTGTCTTTCGAGAGCATTAAATTTAAGCAGTGTATAAAGCAGATGATACTAGAATAAATAATAGATGGGCACTTGGTCAACATCCCAGGTAAACACCTTTTACAGATATTATTTAAGTTAGTAGACATAAACCTGGCAGATATCATAATAAATGACAGTGAACTGCTGACTTGCATAGTAGCTTTCCACATTTTTGTGAAGCAGCTTTAGTTGTAACAATATTACTGCAGATGAGTACTGAGGTTAATATCTCTTGGGAAGGATGGGAAGCTCTGTCCTTTCCAGGAAAGTTGAAGTGTCTGCAATTATGTTGTCAAACAATGTTTATAGCAAAAAGTGGATACTGATTCAGGTAAATGCATGCAAGCATATAAATAAAAAATACGATAGTATGAGATTATGACAGACAAAACTTTGAATGCCTGTCATAGTACTAAAATAGTTTGAATCACAAAGATTTGAATACACTTTACATTGCATTACAAAGATCCATACCTTTGCTAATTATATATATTAACTCTGAGATTGCACTACAGTGGGGAAAGGGCAAATTCTCCATTCCTGACTGTATTGTGATCTTGGACTGAAAAAAGGTCAGGTGGTTTGATTAGCTGTACTGGCTTTTTTTTTTATTTTTTTTTAAAGTTGATGCTTTGAAGGGTTGAAGGTAGCCTGTAAAAAAATAAATTATTGCCTTTATTTTTATATTCTTTAGAACTTTTTTTATGGTCTTTTTCTCCTAGAACTCCTGACAATTGACACCCCCCAGATGCTCCAATGAGCCATTTATATCCCCCTTTCTGTAACGAAATAGCATTTTAAATCTTATTTTGGGAGGTTTCATCCGTTGAGAGGGGAGTACCTCATGGGAGCCACAGTTTATAGTCCAGGCTTGTGGGCAAGAGTCGATCAACAGTGATCCATCATCAAAATTTTTTTTTTCTTATTAGGGCTGTCTTTCCCCTGGTGACTGATGTACATGCCTGTGTATATAAGTGTCTCTACATGTTCACCCTTCCTTCCTTTTCTTCTTCTGTTTATGCACAGATTTATTCTTGCACGTATACCACCTCAAAGGCTATTGTGCAGTCACAGCATGGAAAATCCAAGTACATGTCCCAACTTGCTGTAAGATGTTATCCCATTCACAACTGAGTGTCAGCATAGCAATGGACTGGACCACCTCCCTCCTCATTAGGTGAATAAGACAGTCTCAGTGACTCCTTCACTGTCTAGGTCAGTAACTGATATTGGGTCATCTGGGTCATAGACATGAGTTTATACTTCTGTGCCATTGAGTTGATTACCTACAAATTCATATAAGACCATTTTATGAATAATGAAAAGGAGGGAGAAAGGTAAGCTCCCTGCAGAATGTTAAACTGGTTATCTGTTATTCTTGAAATTTTATAAATTGTCTTTTAGAAGCAAAATTGTCTTCAAACTGTTTTGCCATATCAGGGAGAATATGATGAAAGAAATTGCCATGACAAGTTTATAGCTAGCCAAGTTAAACTTTATCTTCATAAATAAAAGCAGCACTAGAAGAAGACAAGGGCCAATTCAAATGTAGCTATACGCTTACCTAAAGACATGTTGGGAAAGGTAAAAACACTGAAAAAAATAATTTATCTGTTAAGAAGCTACATTTTTCAAAGAGTTTGATAACAGTCAGGAGAATTGTAATGTGGTCATAGTTAGCCATCTCCTGTCACCCTTCTGCGATCACATTTTTCACCCATTCTACTACAAATTGCAATTCTCTTTTTTGTTCCAATAGGACTGTTTCTCTCTATTTCTGAATAAACAGAATAATCAGGTATTCTCCACTTTCTCCCCATAAATATTTTATCAGTTAAATCTCCCTTCATTGTTTACTGTCTTTGCTAACAAAACCACCTACATATAGATTGTGCTTCTATTCTTCTCCACAATTCCAGCAAACTACTTAATCTTATAACCATTTGCTTTTAGTCACCTGAGAACAGGAGGTTAGCATAATGGTTAAGATGTTTATCTTACCAGGCACAAGGTCTTAGGTTTGATTCTGTTTGATTCTCACATGGACTAATTAGCTAGGTTTAAAATTACCCCAAGGGCATTTAGCCTAGTACTAATTTATGAACCTATGAGTGTCTTGTACCAATTATGCATCAGTATGAATTGCATTTGCAGACTAGTCCTGCTGGGTTCAGTTTCCTTGTCATAATCAACTCCTTATCCAAAAAATTTCTATTTCTCAACCCTTGCTCCTTAACCCATCTACTCTTTAATTTAGATATTTCCTCCACCCCTTCATCCTCCTACAGATCCCTTTATAAACTTTGTTTCAGCCCTTCTGAATCCTAAACCAAACTTTCTTATTTCTAATATTTCCCTTATTAACCTTCAGGCAGCTCCTTCTTTAACCTGCTTAAAAAGTTCAACTGTGTTAATCCAAATTTCTCTTTCACCTCCTGTAAACCTCTTACCCTAATCTTATTTCATCAGTTATTACTCTAGGAATGTTTACATCTCATTACCTTGGCTTACTAAAATTTCTTCCTTTCTAATATATTCCCTGTTCTGCTCTTTTCCAAAGCCAGTAACTGTATGCCCCACCCCCACTGGCCTCTATGTCTCTGTCTGTATCCTTTCAAACCTTCTAACTCATGCCATTTTGTCACCTGCTTTTTACTCCTCCATAAGATGCTCAATAAAAATGTATTTTACATACCCTTCATTTTCTGTGGCACATTTATTCTGCAGCATATATCCTAAAGTCTGACATATCCCAGCTTCTACTTCTCTTCCCCATCCTTAATCTCCACTTGCCAGTTCTACCTCTTTTTCCTTTCTGCACAAACCTATTACACACTCTTTGTATCTCTCACTGTCTTATCTTGTGGGCTAATTGTAACATCTCATAAAGTATAAAACCAATGAAATCATCATTCTAATGTCCATAATACTTCCCTCCAAATTATTCATGCTCCTGGGCTATTTATTTACCATTCTGTTCACATTTGTCTTACAAGGCTACTATATTTCTCTCTGCTATCTCCATGCAACAATAGATGTACTTTTATACCCAAATATTTGTAACCTCTAATGACCGCAGCAAGGCATTATCACCATCTCCATCCCTCCCCACCTTAATCACAACCAGCTTTTCTGGATAAAAACACAATACAGACTCTTTCTGAAACCAACAAAAAATCTCCAACACCCCGGGTAAGATCTCTTCCACATCTGATGAACTTATAGCCCTTTATATGATACTTTGTCTTTCATCCTACAGTTTGCTTTATTTTTCCTACCTGGTGCAGTCGTAGCATTGTTTTATGATTTAAGCTATTATATCCACATATCTTTCTTTTTTCTCCCCCAAAAATCTTAGCATTCTCTCCACTAACCTCTCAATCATCATCATCTTCTTTCGGCTGTTCCCGTTAGGGGTCGCCACAGCGGGTCATCTGTTTCCATTTCTTCCTGTCCTCTGCATCTTGCTCTGTCACACCAACCACCTGCATGTCCTCTCTCACCACATTCATAAACCTTATCTTAGGCCTTCCTCTTTTCCTGTTACCTGGTAGCTTCATCCTTAGCATCTTTTTCCCAATATACTTGGCATCCCTCCTCAGTACATGTTCAAACCAATGTATTCTTGCCTCTCTGGCTTTGTCTCCAAACCTTCCAACCTGGCCTGACCCTCTAATATACTTATTCCTAATCCTGTCCACCTGTGTCACACCCAGTGCAAATCTTAACATCTTTAACTCTGCCACATCCAGCTCTAACTCCTGCCTTTTTGTCAATGCCACTGTCTCCAACCCATATAACATTACTGGTCTCACTACCCTCTTGTAGACCTTCCCTTTCACTCTTACTGGTACTCGTTTGTCACAAATCACTCCTGACACTCTTCTCCACCCACTCCATCCTGCCTGTACACTCTTCTTCACCTCTCTTCCACACTCACCATTACTCTGAACTACTGACCCAAGTATTTAAACTCATCCACCTTCACCACCTCTACTAATTGCATCCTCACCATTCCTCTATCCTCCCTCTCATTCACACTCATATATTCTGTCTTAGTCCTGCTGACCTTCATTCCTCTTCTCTCTAGAGCATATCTCCATCTCTCCAGGGTCTCCTCCAACTGTTTCCTACTCTCACTACAGATCACAATGTCATCTGCAAACATCATAGTCCACGGGGACTCCTGTCTGATCTTGTCTGTCAACCTGTCCATCACCATTGCAAATAAGAAAGGGCTCAGTGCTGATCCTTGATGTAATCCCACCTGCACCTTAAACGCATCTGTCACTCCCACTGCAGACCACACTGCTGTCACACTACCCTTGTACATATCCTGTACCACTCTTACATACTTAGTCCAAACGCCTTTACAACCACCACGAACCACAAAAGAGAAAGAGCCCAGTCCTGTGTAACTATAAAATGACCACAATCGGACAGTAACTTAGTGCTTTCATCCACTTTTTATTTGTGAACTTCTTCAAATTTATAGTTTTGTTTAATTTTTCTAACACAAAAAATTCTAACTTTTTAAAGTCAGTGCATGTTGTTGCATGTCTGGCTAAGGAAGTTTTGTTATTAAGAAGTGGGGTGGCATCACCTATTTTACATTCCACAGACATTTTAGTGAGTCCATTGAAACAGATTACATCAGGAGAAACTGAAAAAGTAAAACAAAATGCAATAGAGAATGATATGAGTGCATTTCTACTTCCAATAGTGAATGAAATGTGGCACATTAAAAGTATTATAGAAAACAACTGGAAAGTTATTTTAGGAAATAAAGAACTAGTGACTACATTGGGATTGGTACCGAGATTCACATATAAGAAAATAACCAACATTAAAATGATGTTAGAATCTGGAAACAATGTTGTTACCAGTTCAACTAGGTTAAAATGTAACAAAAAGGGCACTTTTGCATGTCAGAATTGCAAACAGTGTAGGTTTGTAACTAATTCTTCATTTTTGACTCTTAGTCATTCCAACACTACTTTTTGGGCTAAGGATTATTACAACTGTAATAGTGAACATGTGGCATATATTGCTACATGTATGTCTTGTGAAAGTTATTATATTGGAAAAACGATAAGAAATTTAAAACGTAGAATCTATGAACACAACTTAAAAATTAAAAAGAAAGACAAAACTAATTCCTTAGCCAGACATGCAACAACATGCTCTGACTTTAAAAAGTTTGAATTTTTTGTGTTAGAAAAATTAGAAAAAGTGCCCCTGAATGGAGATATAAATAATACATTAGAGTGCAAGAAGGCTTTTTGGCAGCTATATTTAGGTGCAGATAATGCACCAGGTTTAAACGAAACTATAAATTTAAAATGTTTTTTAAAATATAAATGACAATATAGTCAGAAATCGAATAGGAATGTATTGTATACATTTATATTTCATTTAAATTTATATTATTTTTATTTATTTTTTATAAGCATGGTATTTTAACAATTATATTAGTTGTTTGTATATACGTATTGTATTTGAATTTTCGTTATGTCATTTCCTGTATTTAATTGATAATTAGTGATATAAAAGGAAGCTTGGGTAGGGCAATTTCATTTCTGAAGAAGTTCACAAATAAAAAGCGGATGAAAGCGCTAAGTTACTGTCCGATTGTGGTCATTTTATAGTTACACAGGTCTGGGTTCTTTCTCTTTTGTGACTCTTACATACTTCTCTGACACTCCGGACTTCCTCATACAATATCACAACTCCTCTCTAGGCACCCTGTCATATGCTTTCTCTAAGTCTACAAAAACACAATGCAACTCCTTCTGACCTTCTCTGTACTTCTCCATCAACACCCTCAGAGCAAACATCGCATCTGTAGTGCTCTTTCCCGGCATGAAACCATATTGCTGATCACTAATCATCACGTCCCTTCTTAACCTAGCTTCCACTCAATAAATATTGCTGGGGTGAGTGAGAAGCCCTGCCTCACTTTTCTACATTGTTCTACACAGTCTGTATTAGCCACAATTCTCAACCACCAAGGCACTCTATACACTGTTTCAACTTCATGTAATAGCTTACTTTCTCTAAAAACATGAAACACAGCTTCAAATAAAACCTTCAAAATCAATGCACCAAAGACCTTTTCAAAATCCATTAAGGATATTCATGCTTTTCCTTGCCCTTCTGGCTCTGTCCAAGCTACAAATTCAGTAATAGTCATTAGTGGTCTGTTGGACTCGGTCCCTTAACAAAGCCCACCTCTGAATGTCTTCAGTCATCTGCAGAACACACTCTCTCTTTCCTTGCCCCCGGCACTGTTTTGAAAAGCTTTATGACAGAATTATAAAGTGATATTGGCCAAAAGTTATCAGGATCCTCTGAATCCCCCTTCCCCTTGGCAAAATTTTCACTGACACTCGCCTTAGTCCCAGTAGTATCCTAATATCTATTAGTTTATTTATTACTCTTGTAATAACCTCACATAGCTTGACACCTACCACATTATAATAATCCACTGGAAAACTGCCCACTCAGTCAGCCTTCTTTCTCTTACTATACTTGATCACCACTAAGACATTTTTCCCTTTTATAAATTCATGAAAAGCTCACTTTCTTCTGAAGGCAATTATCTTTCTATTTTTAAAATACCTCTCCCATAAAATTAACTTTATTCTATGACTTCCCATAAA
The DNA here is from genome assembly GCF_019279795.1 of Protopterus annectens. Lineage (NCBI taxonomy): Eukaryota > Metazoa > Chordata > Ceratodontiformes > Protopteridae > Protopterus > Protopterus annectens. The sequence goes on along the minus strand of NC_056745.1, from coordinate 687,952,818 downwards.
CCCCCCTAAACACCTCTCAAATACCCTTACTACTACTTACTCTCTATCCATGATCTCACTTAATCCCTCTGATCCAGGTCTTATTCCTCTGCTCTTTTAACCCCCACACTAACAATTTAGTTACCAAATACCCTTTCTCTCAACACCTAGGTCCCCTCTTACCTCATCATTTTCTGTATATTGTCATGATATCTGAAATCTTTTTTCCAATGTCATTACTCTGTTCTCTCTCCTTCTTCTTCTTCTTATCTCCATGCTTCCTCATGTAGCTTTTTAAATTCTATCTCATCCACTTCAATCCTATTCCTATTACTTCTTTTCCTCTCCTGCTCAGTATCCCATAATCTTATAACTCAGTGTACCTTTAATTGATTTCCACTCTTTGAATCTCACCCTCCCACATTCTTGGTTCTTCTCTACTATCTACTTCATCATATCCCATCCTCTTTCCATTTCACAGGCATGCAACCCCATCTTTTATTCACCACCAGCTCTTCATGTCAACACATGTTATCTACCATATTATCTGAGGGATTTCTCTCTAAGATCTCAGCCACCAGCATCACTCACTGCCTTTATGCTCATCAAAAATCCATTTATCCTACTTTCCTGTCCAAACTAATCCCTACAAATGTTAACCATCTCCACTTAGAACTGCTCCTTCACCATATATCTACCATTTCTACCTCTTCTGTTCCCATAACTAATGTGTTTTGGCTTCCAATAATGCCAGTCCAACTGTGGGTCAACAATTAAATTAAAATCTCCTCCACCAATCACTTTGTCCCCTATTCTACATTTAAACATTCATGCAAATATCACCTTTATCTTCATGAAGTCCAATGCATTGTACAATTACAATACTCTTCTCATCCCACACACAGCATCCTGCCACCAGTTCCTATCTCCCCCAACATGTTTTAACATTCCCATCCTGTAAAAAAAATGATCAAATTTCCAACTGCTTTCCCCTTTTGTAAAGCTACCCCCAGTTCTGAAACCATTTCTTCTAAAATGTCTCAGTTCCCTAGCCTTTATTTTTAACTTTTGCAACAATACAATGCCCACCCTATGCACCGATATTGCAAGCACCTTCTTTCTCTTTATTGGGTTGTTGATCTTTCTCACATTCCACATTGTTAATTTCAGCTCCTCCCCCTCCTCTCCCCCATTCCTCCTTTGGAACTCTTGCTGCTGTGCCTAAAGAACTGGATCCCATGGGTTTTTGTTTGGGTAGGATCAAATTAATGTCTACACTCCCCCTAGCAGTGAGTGCTCTTGGCCACTAGCATCTATGCTTGCAATCATGCAGACTGCAATTAGCTCCTTCATAACATCTAATCACTCTCCCACCCCACCCATAAATCTTATCCTCTGAATCCCTCCCATCCCCCACCTCCTGCTTCCAACCAACCACCTCCCCCTAATTCCCAGACCCTGCATTACCTCACTGTTGCACAACTACTCTACTCTCTATCTTCATGATGATTTCCTATTCCCTCAGCAACCTTACAGTCACTGGTAACTGAAGATACTTCCACAGACCCTCACCAAAAGCCATCCTCTCTCCCTCTCTCTCTCTCAGTGTACCATAGGACCATAGGCTCCTAGAATCTTAGGAGGTTACTAGGCTATTGGCCCTGAGGTCCTAATAAGCCTAGCCAAGAGTTTAGCCCATATTTAGACAAGTCAGCACCTAAAGCCCCTGTCCAAAAGGGACACATATTTTTGATAATTAGTTATCTCACCAGTGCAACTTTTTATTCATTCAGTAACCTCAAATACCTATCTCCTTAGACAAATATAATCTAAAACATAACAATTAAAAAATGCTCCCTTACATTAAATAAGCAAATCTGTAGTACATATGCATTTCATTTCACTCACATTTCACCCATGTTTCCCCTTCATCCTCAGTGTAGCCAGTATTAACAACAACAGAAAAAGAAATATATTCGGATTAAGAAATCATTCAACTCATTACAGCCTAGTGACACCAACTAGCATTTCTGTAGTTACATCCTACTGAAGCCTCTGGGTGTCTAATATAGGATGTTCATATTTGTATTAATAATTCCAAAACCACTCTACATGCAAACTATTGAAATATTTCATCTTAAAGTTTACTTGATGTTCATGTACAATTTATTATTTCTGTTATAATTTTCTGTTTTTTCTACATACTTCAACAATCAAGTAATATAGACACAACATCATAACTTAATATGAACGTGCACATATGAACAAATAAAATGCTGCTGACAGTGTGTGCAACTTGAGTGATTACTGAATTGTACGTTATTCACAAAATAATACTGTTAATATTTACTGTTTTCCCTTATAAAATGTAGTTTAAAACTTAGAATCTAATGAACACTGCCACTGTATGGATTTGTGTTGGACAGTTTACCATTTATAGTTCTTTAGCAATCTAAATGGCTCTAAATATATAAACATTTGCTTCAAATTTGAGAACATAATTTGCTTTTGTCAAGAAGCCCAGGATGCAATTATTGGAAGTTAGAGTACAAACCTCAAGAGTCCCACTAGAATGATTAAGTTAACTCAATAACCTACACTTTGGTAAATGATATGTAACTTTATAACTTTCATGCAGGCATCAGGATCCGGCTGTGCAAAATTGCAGTTTATCAGCACAAAAACAAGAACAAGTTATATAGCAACATCTTACTAAATAAGCACTTCAAATCTGAACATTCTGCAGGAACTACAAGTCTGTAGTTATGTATATATCCAAACCTCCCTGGTTCTGAATAAAATATAGATATAAAACCCCACATATAGTATTTATTGTCTGGCAGTTGGTGCAGATGTTAATGTTGCAAGCTGGAGTTCCTGTGGTGCAGGATTTGATTATATCAGCCTATTGTGTGACCTTGAGCAAGTTACTTAACCAGACATTGCTGCCGGGTCACCGCCAAAAAGGGATTTTGTGTCCAGTGGGCCTACTCGGCTAACAAATGGGTATTATTATTATTATTATTGAATTTCACTGACGGATAGACCCTTCATTCCAGCATTCATATACCCACATACTCTCACAAAAAGTTAAAATATTCAAATACTATAACAGTCTGCTCATAACCATTTGTTGCTCAAAGGAAGTGCAAGTGTTCTAGTCACTGAATGCACTTTAACCTCTCACCCAGTAATCACCATTTATCCAGCTCATTCTCTACCATTGACCTCAGTTCATTTAAAGTGTCAGCCTTTCAACTCTCCTGCCCATGGTGCTCTGCTCCAATCTGGTTGTTCCATCATTTCCAAGTTATTCATGACAGTTCCACACACCAAGCTTGCCTTACAGATAAAGTAACAAAAGAAGAAAAAGAAAATGTATTCATGATTTGAATCATAGTATTAGACCAGCCTATATCCCTTATCCCCATTTACATGTTAGCTACATGAATGACAACTCACAGATGTTGCTGCTGCCCATCTCAGCTCCCTCCAGACCCACTTCATAATAGCCTTCTTACTCTAGCCCCCCTTTCACTTGCCTCTTATGGCAACTCCTTCCTGTAATACATGCCTGATTGCACCTCTGATCATGCAAATGCAATTTACTTTCTTTGATTTTTGCTCCATCTCATTTAAAGGAGATTTGTCCCTTATTCATTCTTGCATGGTTATTATTGTCCTGCTGGAGTTCTGACTCATCCACCTTTTGAGTTTTTTTTTCTTATGGTGTCTATCACTCTCCCAGCCCTATGCACTGGTACAACAACCAAGTCTGCCATTCCAGCAAATCATGAACTTAAGGTGCATCAGTGCTGAATGCATCCACCTGCTCAGGTGCATCTTTCTGGCCTGTCAGCTACCAAGCCTTATAATCTCCCACCTATGTCATAGCAAATCTTAACTACTTCTTCAAGTGACCCTTACCATTACATGGCACCCTGCTCAATTACTCAGAGCATTACTGCATACCCTAGTCTTATCATAGCCCCTTCTCTTTAGTGGTTTCAAATTGTTTTTTCTTCTGTAACTTTTTTTAACACCTGTATTGAATTATCACTTAAGACATAGGCATACATTTGTATAAAAGGAAACAAACCGTGTTAAAATGTTCACAGTTATAAAATTATACATCAGATGTGTGCTTTTATACAATTACAATTAATCCATTACACACATTGTTTAATTCTTGACTTCCCTAAAACCGCATTCTTCTTCCAAAACATTATTCTGCATGCATTGTTCCCACAATTTCCATTTTTTCTATGTAGTTTGTTCTTGCCCTTCTTTAAAGATCCCATTTCAGTTCTTTCATCTCTGTTACAATATTTACTACTTCAAATACAGTTGTTTTAGACTTTGATTTCCATTTTCTAGTAATTACTATTTTGGTAGCCACTGGAATTATACTCAGCAAGTCCTTAGTATGTCTAGGCAATTCAGATCCTATATTCCAGCTCAGAAAATAATTTCCTTAGTTGCATCCATTCGCTCACCCAATACTTCTGACAGAGTACTCTGTAGGAATTTTTAAAGTCTGCCAACTCATTACACTCCAGAACATATGCTTCTAGTTATCTCTTTCCTCCCTATCATAACTCCAACATTTGCCATCTACAAGAGGTAAATTTCTTTGGAGTTTGCTTGAGGTATAAAAATACCCATGCAAACACTTCCAAGCAAAAATCCTAAATCTTCTAGAGTTTGTTGCATGTTTGGGAGTCATACATATGTCCTTCCTTTGTTTCCTTGTGAATTACTCCTCCTATCTCTCTTCTTAATCTTTAATAACTTCCTCTGACTGATTCTTCTAATTATGGTGTAATATTATATATGCCCTACTAATTATCCCCTTTTTAACAGTAGCTTCTGTTCTAGAGTCAACTAAAAACTCTACCAGAGTAGGTCTTTCACTTAGGATTCCCCTAACCCTTTCTCTTTGACTGTACTCTAGCCTGCAGTCCAAATATTTTGTTGGCCTCTTCCCATTATGTTACCTTTCCTTCTCTAGTTATTTATTCCCTTTACCTTTTTTATTCCTTTGACAGTTTTCTCTAGTAAATTCCAACCCCCTTGTCTATTCTTTATACCTCTAATTGCAGTCACCCTATTTGCAGAGTCTTCTTTCTCCATTCTTGCATTGGCTTAGTTCTTTGAATGCTTTCTGCTACTTTATGAATGTAATATTCTGTATGGCTGTTGTTATTCTCCTCAAGGATCTGCATCCAAAATCCCACTCTCTCCTTATTTCTTGAATTTGCCCCTGCTTTATCATTAACCAGATCTCCTGATTAACTAGAGCTCCTCATTAGCACTCTTCAAGAAAAATCTTGATGATTGGATGGGTAATTGGAAATTCACCCCAGGGATCACTTCTGTGGTTCTGCTTGACAGGAGCACAGGAAAATAATTTTCTTGGGTGGCAAAAGCCAGGGTACCCTTTTGGCTAGGCTTGTATAGGCCCTAGGGCCAATAGCCTAGTACTTACCTATGAACCTATGAACAATTTTCACTTTGAATTATAGCTTTTCCTTCAAATCAGGTAATTCTTAACCACGTTGATCTATTGGAAGAATCAGCTTACCCACTTGACTCTTGCCCTCTTCTCCTCCCAAATAAAATCCTTCATATCTTTATTAATTACTATCCATAAGTTCCCCTCCAGTTGATAAATTATGCCTGAACTGAATATAAAACTAAAGGGGCTAAGAACATTTCCATTGCTTCTATCTTAATATCCATTTCCATAAACAAGAGCTTCCAGTTTCTCATTTTTTGTATTATCTTTTGTTTATCTCTTCCTCCTAACTGGAGCAGTGACATATAGGAACTAAGACATAGCATACAGTATTAAAACACACCACACACACATACACACACACACACACACACACACACACACACACACACACACACACACACACACACACACACACACACACACACGCGGCATACTTTATGCTAGGACACCAAGGGGCTCCCAGAGTGGCAGTACCAGCCCCAGCAGGGCAGGGGGGGTGCTGTCCACACCACATCACAGCAGGCCTCATGCACGTGGTCCTGGCCAGTCCCGGGGGGGCTAGTACTAGCAGACATTTGTCATCAGCAGATGAGAGTAGCACATTGATGCCTGTAACTAGATATGCCCATGGAACCCCTGGCAGGCACAGTCCACGTTTCCGTGGCTGGAGGCAGTGAACTGCACACCCTGCCAGGTATGGTCTGCAGCTGTCCATAAATACCTGTGTAGGGCAGCCACATGGCAGAACTGTGTGTATCCATACCCACACACTATACAAACACACATAGGGCAACCCCATACCTACACACACCACAGCACCACATGCAGCTCACTGCAATACACCCATCACCCACACACATGGTGTCAAATGTATGGCCCACCCTCGGCCTCTGGCAAACCAACATCACACTCTGTGATTATATCATCATACCTGTGCCACATCCCTGTCATCCATATCATCAATGCAGGGACAGGCTAATATGGTTCTGATGCACATGGTGACTGTAATACAGTGTACCACAGTACTGCAGTGTAATATGTTGTAAGGAGTAAAGTGTAATACATATATGGGAGGTAGTGTAGCTGTCCAACAATAATGCATTATAACTGTTAGCAACACTGGCTGATTGTGGTCTCTATAATGTTATTCATTTGTGTTGTAGGTGTACATGTGTCAGTACAAGGATGCCCTGTGCATATGATGGTACCTGTGCCACATCCCTGTCATCCATACCATCAATGCAGGGACAGGCTAATATGGTGCTGTTGCACATAGTGACTGTACTACAGTGTAACACAGTACTGCAGTGTAACATGTTGTAAGGAGTTAAGTGTAATGATATACGTCAGGTAGTGTAGCCATCCAGCAATGATGCATTATAGCTGTTAGTAACACTGGTTGATTGCAGTCCCTATAATGTTATCCGTTTGTGTTGTAGGTGTACATGTGTCAGCATGAGGATGGTCTGCAGTCATATTCCACAATGGGGTATGGCACTGTGGTGACACCATGGCTGTGACATATCTGGGGTACTGTTGAGCACATGTCACAGGTTACTACGCAAACCCACTTAAAGCTGCTCAAAACTGCCTTAACCATTCTGTATCCGACAACCCTTGTTCTGCCCACCAACAAAATGAACATCCCTTGCAGGTCTTGAACCCAGAACAATGTACACTACAGTCACAACACTTAACCACTATGCCATGACCACTGTGAAGACAGCTGTTGTTTTACCAATATAGCTGTCAATGCACATATTGAGTAGTATCGAACAATTGCCTTTACTTCCAAAATTGTGTAGTCCTTGTTATTAATATGACTGTTGCATCACTTGTGTTGTTTTATCATAATGTACACATAGCAGATATGCACGGTGAGATACATCTGGGAGGGTATACACAACTGTGAGGTTTACACATGACAGGAATATGGTTATATACATATAATAGGTCGATATATGTCTACATGTACATACACATGTATACTCATACATATGTCTGTATACACATCTGTATAGTGCAGCATATATGTGGCTATGTGTACATCTCTTCGTATGTACTCTTTGGCTCTTTTTTTGTACCTAGTATTAGGGAAGGAGACATTAGGAACCACACTGAGTACAAGGAAGCTAAATGGATTATTACCCTTAGAGCTGATAGGGGGAGTGGGCTGGATGAAAGAGCCTCTATAAACCCCCTACTTAGGAAACAGAGGATCCAGAGGGGAGTTAGGACTTGTATATGTTTTTTATACATTCATTTTATGAATATTTTATATAATATTTTATGTCTTGTTTGCATATATTGTATTTATATGTATACATACTTGCATTATCATGCTTGTCTTATATATATATGTGTAGAGGGTATGAATTTTCTTTTGCTTGTTTCTTTAAGAACTTCAATTTGTTTAGTGTCATCTTTGTGATTGGCTTAGTGCTTTTTGAATTTTTATAAAAGGATCATTTTTATTTTATGTTGCATGGTCTGAAGAAGCTTGTTAGCAAAAGCACTTACCATTTTGTGGCTTTGTAATAAAAGGTTTTATGCTTATATACTTCTTGGAACTGCGTGGTTGCTTCACTGTTATTTTTACAGTATTTATTGTCATTTATCTACTTTACAATGGAGCATTTGCCTCCTGGGTTGGTTGTTGTTTTATATGTGAGAAGAGTGTTGAATCCTGGTGCATATAGATTGGCTTTATTAAGCCAATACACTAAGGCAAGTAACCCCGCCCAATGGGGGATATGGGTATATAGGGATTTAACATCAAGTGTACACATAAGCCAGTTGGGTTCCAATTGAGAGTCCGAAATAATTTGTAAAAACTCTGTAGTATCCTTAATCCTTGTCCTGACACCTGACAATAATGGTTTTAAATAATGTGTAAAAAAGCAGAAATAGGTTCAGTTAAAGACCCCTGTCCTGAAACAATTGGTTTTCCTGGGGGGTCTACTTAAATTTTTGTGAATTTTGGGCAAGAGATAAAGGTACTGTCAGGTTGGATCCTGAAGCATGAGTTTTTCTTTCATCTTCACATCAATAATTCCTTCTTCCACTGCTTGATTCAAAAATGAATCAATTTCAGCCTTAAATTTAGGTGTGGGGTCTGTGGACATTCTAATATAATTCTGAGGGTTGGACAATTGTTCATTTCCCTCATTCCAGTAGTAACTGGTATCCATTATGACCACGGCCCCACCTTTATCTGCCGGAAGAATAATTATGTCAGAATTAGAATATAAACTTTTCAAAGCCTGTTGTTCCCCTTTCAAAAGATTATGTCTGAAGCCCATAGCGGAACTAAAATTAAAATGTAAATCCCTTAAAACAGCTTCCTGAAAAATACCCACATATTTGTTCATTGGTGGCATAAATGTAGATTTGTGAAAATGAAATTCAGATAATCTTTCAGAATTATTAGATGTACCAAAAAATAATTTTAAGTTCAAAACTCTACAAAAGGCAAAAAGGTCTGAAACAAAAGTATGTTCATCTACCAAAAAATAGGAACAAATCCTAAACCTTTATTAAGTAGGCTTTTTTCATCCTTTGTTAAAACATAATTACAAATGTTATGTACATTATAAAATTGAATCCCTACTTCATCATTGACTGTAATAGGTTTTCCAAGGCTGCCACCTTTGTACTTACGTCCACCCCTACGGGTTTGTCTCCTAAAAGGCCCTCCTGAATTCATACATTTTTCGAGTCAGGAGAGTCACTAATATAAATTCCTTCCATATCAGACATGGATGATTCTTCCCCTGAGGTACTGAGGCCCTGTGTGGTTTTTTTAGTAAAGATCTTGGTCTTTTTTTTCTGATATTGGATCTACTCTTGTTATCAGTAAATCTAACTCCCCTCTGGGACTCAAAGTGCTTGCCTCTCTCATAGTCTTCCACATCTCTATGAAATTTATGTAACTTTTTCTTTCAACCCATTCTCAAAATTGAGAAGATCTCTGGATAATTTTTCCATGTCCTGAACAAAAAACGGCATGCCCTCATATTTTTTCATATTTTCACATGTCTCTGTCACATCCTTGATATTTTGTTCAATAGTCCTTTGATAAAAGGACATTACTATATCCACAAAAGCCATAGTGGCTTTTTGTTGTGCCTTATGCCAATCCTCCATCAATAGGTCATCTGGCTTACCAACCAAGGGCTGAATTTTAACTCTTAAACCACGTGGAGTAATACCTTTTCTCTTATATGCCTTGAATAATTTCAAGTGCCATATATTGGTTCTTAAGATTTTCATCTCTTTGTTTAGTTGGTAAAATAGCCAGTTGCAGCTGTCATGAGAATCTCCTACTTTCTCACTTGGGACTCCATCCATATTGGTCCCAATACCAAAAACTTTTACATCATCTTAATCTGCACAGAGACCCTGCAGAATATTTTGGAGATCCATGACCATAAGCCCTAAACTTGCCCTATGTAGTTACATGACCCTAATCAATAATATCCAAGGAAATGTAGACAGAGGGTAAGCAATACCTATTTGATACAGGGCCTGGAAAAATTCCCCAGATTCACTATTCAAGAACTTAGAGATATCTATATGGGGAAAGGCAACTTTCCACAGGTCCCCAAAAAGTTATTATTAGATCCAAAAGCAGAAGAATATGACCTCACCACTACCAAAAAACATAACCACCTGACTATTAATTTCCTTCAATAAATTAAACCAAAAAAGCATAAAAATAATTATTATTATGCATATTGAAAACTGGAAAGGACACACATTCCCAAAAGCAGGGGTAAAATAATGTGAAGCATGAAAAGCTAAACGTTATAACTAGTACGAAGATGTTCCAACCACCAGTTGTTATTATAACCAATGTCATATATAAATGTAGTTAGAATAAACTTCACCTGGTGCTTATACAATTATTAGCATTCATAAACATATTGTCAGAAAAAGTGAACAATTAGTAACATAAAAACATTCTATGTGACCAATTATCAAATTGTTAAATACACTTTTTTTAAACTAGTGTTCACTTAATTCTTATCCAACTGTTTGCATATATATATATATATATATATATATATATATATATATATATAGATATATATATGTTTGATCTGAGTATAAGCAACCAACAAAATCTAGTCTTAATCACTGTTTTACCATTAGTTGCATTTATATTTATATATATTCTACTTGGCAATAAATGCAATTATGAACCCCGCCACCTTTTTATGGTGTTCATCAAAAGAAAATACTTTCAAAACCCATGAACAAAACATACCCCAGGATTCACTAATCTTCCATGTAAGACTAAATTAGTCTTACACGGAAGAGCCAGTCTAAGAGTAAGATGGCAGTGCACCATACATATTAATGAGGGTGCGCTGCCTCAACTCTAAAACTAACATGGAGCATGGACGAGTGTAGGGGGCGTGTCAGACTGCCGATCAGTCCAAAAATCCAAGCACCTGCAAGTTTGAAACATGGGAAATGTCTAGTTACATGAGCGAGTCCGCTCACATGTGTACATTCTAACACTAAACTCCCCCATATAGTAAAGCCCGTACAAATATAAAAAGTGAAAGGAATGGTTTTTTTTTAATTTCCTATATAGCTGCCCGTATTTGCGCGTGTTTGCCCATTGCTTACCTACAGTTAGCAGTCTAGACACTGAAGAGGATAATAAGAAAAAAATATGCAAATTAAGCAAAATAGCGATAGCTTAGTTGTTAGAGCCTTCGACACAAAGAGGAGGCATTTCAGGGTCGAGTCCCACCACTACACTTTTCATTCTTTGTTGGAAATCTGTATAGAGAAATATTTCCGGACATGTATTGTTTAAAGTTTTGTAAAAAGCATTGAAATGTTATATGTAGTAGTGAACGAATTTTATATATATATATATATATATATATATATATATATATATATATATATATATATATATAGGAAGGTGAAATGGTTATGCATACTGATGCATGAGTAAATTATTTTAAGCAATGTAAAGCACTGCTAAGCACATTTTACCAGTATTGAGCATATTTATATTTAATTGCTCGTAGCTGAGCACTGCGTTAACTAGTGCAATGTCTTTGTGCGGAGCTGCACATCATGTAAACTAGTGCAAACAGAACATGTTTGCATGTAGCTGTGTACCATGCTAACCAGTGCAACATCGAGCAATGTCAGGCAACATCAAGCAATGCTGAGCAACATCAGGCAAAGTTGAGCAAAGTCGGCTAAACACAACCACACCTCCTTCACTGTACCTTAACCATTGAGGTCTGGCCAATATGAAAATAAAAAACAGTGACAGGGCTTGAACTCGAGATACTGTGCACTATAGTCACAGTACATAACCACTAAGTCATGACAGCATTTCATAACCATGCACTTTCAACAGACACATATCTATCAAAGGGATATTAAACATTGTTAACATCATTCTTTCTCACCTTTCTGAACTAGTATAGTCCAGTTTTCATGTTATTGCTGAATCCAGGGTTGTGTTACAAGTTTCTGTGTTGCCATACCTTACTTGGACAGAAGGAAGTTTCTCTGTTCACCTGTGAGAGAGGGGAGCTTTGAGCAGGCTATCTGTCCCTGGAGGAGTGGTTTCAGCCCAGACGTTGGTAGTTTATTGGCCTTTTTGGGCTAATTTTGATTGTATCTGCTCTATTTTCTGAAAAAAAAAATGATATACGTATTTCCCACCTTTCTGAACTAGTATAGTCCAGTTTTCAGGTTATTGCTGAATCCAGGGCTGTGTTACAAGTTTCTGTGTTGCTATTACCTTACTTGGATAGAAGGAAGTTTCTCTGTTCACCTGTGAGAGAGGGGAGCTTTGTGCAGCCTATCTGTCCCTGGAGGAGTGGTTTCAGCCCAGAAGTTAGTAGTTTATTGGCCATTTTGGGATAATTTCTATCTCTTTCACTTCCCTGCTATAAAAACCTCATTTGCACAGTTTCTACGCTTGTATTCCGCTCAGCAAGTGCCTTCCAGGTGTTCTGCAGAGTCTACAGCAGCAGAGAGATAAAAGAGTGACTTTGGAGTGATTAAGTATCAGTTTTCTGCTTTTCTTGCAGTCTTAACTATTTCTGCCTAAAACGCCAGTTTTTTTTTTCTTAGCGAATCCGTAATTTAAAAAGTTTGTTATTGTATACAACTCTGCACAGCTCCTCGTGATGTCCTGCAGAGTGATACAGGCAACTGGTAGGCTACACACTCAAGTGCGCTAGCTGAATTAAAGCATTTACTGTGTTTCTGTACCTAATTTCTGTTACTTAAAAAAAAAAAAAAAATATCCAGTCTTCAGGTATTGCTGATCTCTGGGCTGTGTCATAGTTCCTGTGTTGCCCATATCCTTATTTGGATAGGAGGAAGCTTCTTTGTTCACCAGTGAGAGTGGGGAGCTCTGAGCAGCCTATCTGTCCCTTGAGGAGTGGTTCCAGCTCAGTAACTTGTAGCTTATTGGCCATTTTGGGCCATTTCCTATCTCTTTCTAACCCCCTGCTTTAAAGCCAGCTTTAGCCCGCTTTTGCGCTTGTAATTTAAAGTTTGTCCTGTTTGTTGCATTTACCTGTTGAGGCTACACACTCAAGTGTGCTAGCCTGTGTTACATATTCATTGCATTTTCCTGCTGTTTGTTGCAAAAAAGAAGAAAAAAAAATATCCTTGTTTCCCGTCTTTCCTGACCTAGAGTAGTCCAAATACAGGCTTTTGGAAAGTTCCTGTGTTGCCCATTTCCTTTCTTGGATAAAGGGAGGCTTCTTTGTTCACCAGTGGCAGTGGGGAGCTTAGAGCAGCCTATCTATCCCTGGAGGAGTGTTTCCAGCACAAGAATCTGGTAGTCTATTGGCCGTTTTGGGCCAATTTCTAGCTCTTTCATGTCCCCCTGTATAAAACCCGCTTTGGCGCATTTTTTTGCGCTTGTTACTACTCAGCCAAGCTCCTCGTGGTCCTGCAGAGTGGTGCTAGCAGCAGATAGGCTAAAAGAGTGACTGCTAACCTGATAAAAGTGTTTTCCTGCTACTACCTGGGCGACTGTCCGATCTAGCTAAACTGCAAGTATTTCTGCTTCTCGAACTGTTTTAAACTGTTTAAAGTTGTTTTTGCACCTGCACTTTTAAATTTTGCCCTGTTTGTTGCATTTACCTGTTGAGGCTACACACTCAAGTGTGCTAGCCTGTGTTACATATTTATTGCATTTTCCTGCTATTTGTTGCAAAAAAAAAAAAAAAAGTATCCTTGTTTCCCGTCTTTCCTGACCTAGAGTAGTCCAAATACAGGCTTTGCTGTATTCTGGGCTTTTGGAAAGTTCCTGTGTTGCCCATTTCCTTTCTTGGATAAAGGGAGGCATCTTTGTTCACCAGTGGCAGTGCGGAGCTTTGAGCAGCCTATCTATCCCTGGAGGAGTGTTCCCAGCACAAGAATCTGGTAGTCTATTGGCTGTTTTGGGCCAATTTCTAGCTCTTTCAAGTCCCCCCTGTATAAAACCTACTTTAGCGCGGCTTTGCTCGATTTGGCGCATAGAGCAGCATCGGGCAACGCCGCTTAATTGGGTTTAAACCATTCTCGGCTCCACAAAGTCTGCTCTTCACTTTTTCCCTTAGAACTGATCTAGTTCTCATAATAAACACCCTATTCCTACTCTAAAGCCTGGCACTTGCTCACTAAAGCAATTATATAATTCAGCACTAAAAAATTAAAAGCACTACACCCTCACAAACTCCCCTTGAGTACCTTGTTCCCCATTGGCCCTTTTTTCAATTATAAAGGAATTCCCAATACTATTCTAGCATGTCCAAAGGTCAGTTGTCAATCTCCTCTCCGGTCCAGCTGGTGAATCTGGGAATCTTGAGGCAATGTTACAACTGCCTCATGTACACAGACAACCCTCTCCTCCTCCCAACAAATTCCAACACATGTGAGAGATGCAACCATATAGCCAAACTGGAGGCTAAGCTCTCTCAACTCAGTACTGGCGTAACCAGTCAGGAGGAGAAGGAAACCACACTCACTACAATTCCAGTCTCACATAGACCTACCATGACAGCAAACCAAACACATAAACACACAAAACATACTGAGACTCTAAATAAAAATCTGCCTAAGCAGCAGAGACCTCCAAAGCAGACACCCAAGCAACCGCTACCCCAAAACAAAACACATGCAACACATAGCTCACAAAGCCAGTGTGCCGAACAGTCACAGCCCTTAAGGCTAAACAACACACCTGATACACTTGTAATAGGTGACTCTATTGTCAGGCACACTGATGTCCCGCTCACCAGGCTGAACAAGGAGAAGGTCACGGTGAGCTGCGTGTCGGGCGCTAGGATCTGCCACATAACACAAGCACTCAGGTCACTCCAAGGCAAGTACAAATATGACTCAGTCATTGTCCATGCTGGTGTGAATGACCTGAGATGTACCTCCCTGGACTAAATGAAAAGAGACATAGAGGAGCTCTCTGAGCATGTAGCCCAGGCCAGTATGACCCTGACCTTGAGTAGCATCTTACCCTCACCAAGAATGATGCCACAATATGAAGACAAGATGATCAATTTCAACAATTGGCTTAAGTATTGGTGTCATTCAAAGGGCATCCAATGCCTGTCAGCCTTGGATGACATGCTCGACAAGCCACGATGCTTCGCTAGGGACAGCTTGCACCTGTCACCCCTGGGCTTTTGGATAGTGGCAAAGGCTCTTGCCACCCCCATAGTGCCTTTTTTAGGCAAGGCTCAAAAGACAAACCCACCTCCATAGGTATCACAAGGGATAAGAAACTAAGAGTAATGCTACTCAATGCCAGAAGTCTAAACCTCAAGATGCATGCACTCGAAACTCTCCTTAGCATGGAGAACATTGATATCTGTGCAGTAACAGAAACCTGGTTCAAGGTTCCCGAGAGAACCCCAGCACTACCAGGTTATACCTCATACCATATTTTTCAGCCCCAAAACTTGGACCGAACCACAAAAGGAGGGGGAGTATCAATATTCGTCAAAGATACCCACACCTCCAGGTTGGTAGCACAGCACAAAGCATCAGAGACTATCCATGTGCAACTAACAGTGGGTAAAACTGCCTTCAAGTTTATAGCCTGCTACAGACCACCCTCCCAAACCCAGGAACCACACTCAGCCTTCCTGAGAACACTGGAAAATATGAAGGTCTCTCCAAACACCATTATATTGGGCGACTTCAACTACCCAAACATAGACTGGGAGCATTACTCTAGCTCCAACACCCTAGCCCAAAGGTTCCTAGAATTTATAAACTCAAATGCTATGGAACAGCTTGTTACCACTCCCACAAGAGGGGAAAACATACTGGACCTGATCATCACCAACATGGGGACTCTATGCTCCAGACCAGAAGTGTATCCCTCACTGGTAAGATCAGACCATAAACTAATCTCACTAGATATTCACATCCTGACCCCAGCCCCTGCCCAGAAAACCACAGTGAAAAACTTCTCTAAAGCAAATTTCACAATCCTCAAAACCGAGGTGAAATCCTTCAAAACCCCCAGGCCTGTGGAAAATACGGCCCAGACCGCAGAATCCTTTATAAACACATTCTATGAACACCTTCAGGAATGCATGGATCATGCAATCCCAAACAAAACCAAGACTCAATCCTCCAAAGGCAGGCGTCCTGTCTGGTGGACCCCAGCCATAAACAAACTATACAATAGAAGGAGGAAGCTACTACATGATAGAGCAAAATCCCAAAAAGGGAAGGCATCTCTGATCAGTATTATCAAAAAACTACGGGCACACATAAAATCATCTAAGGCCAGCTTCGAGAGAACAATTGCACAGGACACTAAGGATAATCACAAGAATTTCTTTAGTTATGTTAGAAACCTGGGTGGGAATTCCCAGATATGCTCAGAATTAGTCCAAAATGACAAAAAATACACCAAACCCACAGACATTGCCAGCATCCTAGCTGACAGGTTCAGCGCAAACTTCTCCCCCCCTTCCCCACCAAAAGGGCAAATATCTATCCCAGCAGCGTGCTGCCCCCCTGACATCTCTGATGCTCAGGTAAGAGCCACCCTCTCCAAAGCAAAAAACACAGCATCAATGGGACCAGACGGTGTCCCGGGCTGCATCCTACATGAACTCCAAGAAGAACTAAACCCAAACATAAAACTACTGTTCAATCTCAGCCTTACTACAGGATATGTACCCAAAGAGTGGTGTACAGCAACAGTGGTCCCTCTCCACAAAGGTGGTGCCTCAATGGATCCTGGAAACTATCACACCATAAGCCTGACTAGCTTGGTCTGCAAAGCTATGGAAAGGATCATTATGGACCTCATAAATAAAGATACTGGGGACCTACAGACACTGGATCCTACCCAGTTCGACTTTGTTAAGGGCAGATCCTGCCTCTTAAACCTGGTTGATTTCTTTGAAACAGTCACCAAGGCCATTGACGAGGGGAAGGTGGTCCACACAGCCTACCTGGACCTCGCAAAAGCCTTCAATACAATACCCCACTCAGGCATTATAGATAAGCTCACCAGCTTAAAGATAAACCCCTATGTCACTAGATGGGTTGCAAACTGGCTCAAGGACAGAACCACATGGTTAGAATTGGTGGAGCCATGTCAGACTCCAAAACAGTTACAAGTGGCATCCCACAAGGCTCAGTACTGGGTCCTCTCTTGTTCGGTATATATTTCTCGGAGGTACAGGCCAACACAGAAGGACTGTGGCTGACCAAGTTCACAGATGACTGCAAACTGGGTGCCATAATCGACTCTCCAGCCGACACAAGCATCCTACAAAAGGGCCTCATAGAAACAGACAACTGGTGCCGGAGCCATGGCCTTAAGCTAAATGCCAAAAAGTGTATAGTCATCCCCTTCGACAAAAACAAAGTGCCCACAAATTACCACATAGATGGTAATCCATTAAGTACGGAAGAAGTAATTAGGGACCTGGGGACCCAAGTTGATAGCAATCTCTCATTCGACAACCACGTGGCCAAAGTGGTTAGAAAATCATTTTATATAGCACACCTAATCATGAAGGGATTCACATCTAGATCAGGGGAGGTCATTGTGCCTCTTTACTCATCCCTCATCAGGCCCATAATTGAGTGCAATACCCCTTTTGGGATGTACCTTACCAGACACCTGCAGCAACTGGAAAGACCCCAAAAGTACCTCACCAAGAGGATCAAAGGGCTCAAACAGATGCCATATGCTGCCCGGTTAAAGAAACTCCAGCTCTACTCAGTGGCATACCGCCTGCTCAGAGGCGATCTGTGCCTGACGTATAAAGCCATGTCCAACCCAGAATTAATGGACACGCTGCACCTCAGAAAATCCAAATCCCATCGAGCTATGCGCTCGAGAGACTTGAACCTCAGCACTGAAATAAATAGGACATGCTGGAGGGACAGATTCATAACCCAGAGGCTCCCTTCACTCTGGAATAAACTCCCAGTCCAGGTTAGGCAGAGTCCCTCACTGACTCTCTTCAAGAGGAATCTTGATGAGTGGATGGGAGATCTTAGATTTACTCTGAGTATCACTTCTGTGTCACTGTTAGACAGATGCACAGTATACTAACCTCGAAAAAGGGCATAGCAAAATTCATTTTAAAATGGGTGGCGAAAGCCAAATACACTCTGGCTAGGCTTGTAAATGCCCAAGGGCAGATAGCCTAGTATGAATCTATGAACCTAAGCAGGTGTGCCTACAGCTGTGTTTTTTCAAAACTGGCCAATCACAAATAAGTGTGGGAAATGAGGCATTTTTAAGCTCCACAGGTGGGAATACTTGCCATAACTGGTTGTAGCTCCCTTCTGCAGTCAGCATGGCCGGTGTTCGAGAAGGCACTCGATTTCGAGTGCAACATTGGGGCATTGAGGAGACCAAAGTAATGGTTTGGCTCCTTGCCCACAATCACGAGGAAAGACTCCTGTGGGGCCAGTACCAGGGCACCCAATACAAAACTGAGGCCTGGAACTGTCTAGCTCATGATCTCACCAGTGCCACTGGTGTTCCTCGGACTGGTGAGCAGGTCAGACACCATTACTCTGACCTGAAGCGACGCAAGGAGGATCAACTGGACCAGTGGATCCAGGAGGCCCATGGGATGGCAAATGCCCCAGTACTGAGTAAGTAGCCATTGTATTAAGTATTTAAGAATTGCTATTCTTGTCTATACTATGGATAGGTATGTCTCATTATCACTGCATTTACTTCACAGCTGCAGGTGTCCGGGCTATGAATCAGCAAGCCCATGAAGATAGGCTGCAAAGGCTGCATCACCAGACAGGTTAGTAATTATTCTGCATGTACTGTTATATAAAATAAATGAGAGAGCCTTCACAAAAGTGTTTTAACCCATTAAATAAAGGTATAATAATTATTTAATAATTATTCTACATGTACTGTTATATAAAATAAATGAGAGAGCAAAGTGTTTTAACCCACTAAATAAAGGTATAATAATTAATTATTCTATATGTACTGTTATATAAAATAAATGAGAGAGCCTTCAAAAAATCGTTTTAACCCAATAAATAAAGGTGTAATAATTCTTTAATAAAGATGTAATTCCTGGAGTGCATCTGTGTGATTTTCTTTGATATGTTGTTGTACTGTTGCATTTTAGAAATAGTACTGTTGTATTAAGCAGTGTTAGTTAACCCACACTTGGGTAGGCCCGTATAAAGTGGATGAAGGGAGTGCCAGTAGCTTTTATGCATATTTACAGCCCTTAACTGTTGGTTCATGCCCAGCATGTACAGGTTAATCTGGCACATGAGTAGCTTGGTATTGTGTTCCCCAGAAATGTCAGTGTGCTGCCAGTAATGTAGGGAGCTGTTAACATATAACTGATAATTTCACCTGAACATATCTAGATAATTATATGAAAGTAGAGCTGTCAGTGTACCATCATAGCAGTAGTGTGTGTGAGCAACTCTCAAAATATGTAGCAGTAACATCTGCATCCTGGACAGTTTGTATGTCAAATACAGCTCATGTATATAATGATCTAGTAAAATCCAATTGCACAATAGAAGGACATTGGGTAGTATAATAATACATGTAAGGGACATATAACTGCAGTTAATAGGAATGTAGTGTAAACTAGAAGGATATATACGTTGTTAATTGAGCTATCTTTTCCACCCTACTGTATGTGCATAAAAAATTCAATTCCACACCTCAATGGGTATGTCTAATCTCAAAACATTTGTTAGGACAAATGTCCTATTGGTTTATAAATATTTGCATTCATTTCTATGCATGTGCCTTGTTCAAATACCACAGTATTGGTGGCCTGTTGCCATCAATTAAACCTGCATGCTGTTGTAATGTCCACTATTGTTCTATATATGCATGTGCTATGCTTGCTTTTCATCTGTTGAAACTCTGGTGTGTTGGGTTAATGGGAATACTTCTGCATGCTGTTATAACTAACTGGGAATGCTGTTGACTGTTACTAACCCATATCTTTATTAAATTTTCCGAAACATAGTTCGTATGGGAAGACCGGTCCCAGCAGACCCACCTGTCCCACCTCAGATGGCCATGACATCTGGCAGCAGCAGGTCCGGTGCCCAGCCTGTGACCTCCTCCTCCTTTGGCCCTGTGCCACCTTTGGGTGGAAGCGCTGCAGGGGATGGGGCTCAGCCTCCCATGCAAGCGTGGGCAGAGGAGGGTCACCTATCACCCTTCGAACGGTCTGGGCTGTGGTGCGTAGAGAGATTGAGCGTTCTGTTGCAGAACTTCTACGCCAGCTTGAGGCACAAGTGGCGCAACTCCTGGGTCAGCCTGCCCCTCCTACACAGCCCCCAGCACAGCCACCCTCTGGGCTGTGAAGGTGCAGTGGTGACTTTTCATGGGTGGGGATCTCAGTTCCACTTTTGCCATCTGTGGGCTCATGGGCTTGCGATTTCCAAACATCCCTCCCTGTCAATGGTGTTCACCCACCACATGTGTCATATTCTGCTCCTGTATGCATCTTGTTTGTGTTGTCTGTTTACCTCCCCAACCTACCTCCTCAAATATACCTACTTCCCCTACCCCACATTCCACTCTCACCTGAAAAAAAAAAGGGCAATCTGCTCCCCAAAAAAAAAAATTACGCCCCATACATAGCTGCCCATTTTGAACATATGTTCCCTGGACACATAAAATGTATTTTAATTGGCATTACAACATACTTTGTTGTCCTCACCCCTCTCTCAGGGGTTGAAGGTTTTATATTTACCTCCAAATGTATTCCATATGCACAGCTGTTGCTGTTAAAGAAATAGGCAGCTATGGACCTTCCCTACACCCGTCCTGCACATCCTGAGCTATTTTCCCTACTGTCTTTCCCTCTTTGTGCCCCTTTTTCACCACTTTCCTATCTCCCCATTTTCTTTTCTTTCAAAGAAATGAGTGAGGGGGTTAGCGGGAGTAAGCACTATTAAGCAGTAGTTAGTGGGTTTGCGCAAGTGTGCGCTTTTTTTCGCTTAGCTAAGCATTGCACAAACCTGCGCAAACCCACTTACAACTGCTTAAAAGTGCCTTAGTCACTCTGTATGTGAGGGCCCTTGTTCTGCTCAGCAGCAAAATAAAACACCTCTGTCAGTCTCGAACCCGAGACTTTGCACACACTACACTGCATGAAGTACCACTGAGCCACACAACAAGTTGGTGCTGAAATAAATATATCATGCATCAGAATGAGTGAATGTAAAGGAAAAATAGGAATGCCATACCACACAACTTGTTCTATGGATCTTTACCAACAGTTGTTGTGGGATTACATTACATGACTGTGATAAGAGAAGCAGCCATTCTAGCAGGAAATAATGTTACACCATCACTTTACAAACCCCACACAGTATCACAGCAAGACAAACACTGGCATATCTGTTTAGGGCAGAGGCCATACCTCCCAACTGTCCCTAATTTTCAGGGATGTCCCTGATTTTGAAACAAAATTTAGCTCTGTCCCTCTGAATCCCTCTGAAAACTACTGACTTTGTCCAGAAAGGTGGTGAATTACACATAATGAGTAATGACAATAATTAAGAGTTAGACACTTTTTACTTCAGAAAAGGTGTATTAATCCATATGCTCTGGTTCTCTCAAAATTTCAACTTAATGGCACTAATATTTTAAAGGTGTCCCTGACTTTTTCTCTACTTTTTCCCGAGTCTGTTCAAATATGTACCTGAGTGTTTGAGAGGTCTGGCAGAGGCAGAAACACAGAGGCATATCAGCTTTTCTGCTGTTACACACTGTGAAAATAGCTTTGGAAGGAGTTCTGGAAGCATACCCTTATGTAGGAATACAACACTGAAATACAAAAGGATGTAGCCATGTACTGGTTGCAACCAACTGTAACAATACCATTGCTCTAGTGCTGAAAAGACCTGTGTGGTGCACAGACAAAGAATAACAGGCTAATCTCTGGCTACCATGTGGATAGGTCCACAGTTGGGAGTTACGCAGACAGACTACTTGCCTTGATAAACTAACATGTACAAAGCAACCCTGTAAGTCCAGAAAGATAAAATTCACACAATAATACGTACGCTCTCTGTACTTCTGCACCCCTACCCAAATGTAGAATATACCTGTGTGTGCAGGGTCTACCAAAGATGTAGGTAAGCATACTCACAGTACTGACATGTGTCCAGTTTTCTTGAGCAGCTTGTGCTAATGTCAACAATAAAAAAGCACAAACTGTTTAGAACTGAGTAAATTAATATTCACAGTATAGTAGTTCACAAACAATTCTTGTGCCAAAGGAATACATCTTAATAACTAGCTTTGTATGGCAGTTAATTGTAAAATTTGAAAAGAAAGTACTTCCTCTCATGTATCTTGGGTTAGCATTTTGAGGGGTGAGTACATTTCTACACTGACAAGTGTGTACTGGAAGCAGCAACATTTAGGTCTGAGTACAAAATGTAAATCACTGGCTACACGCCTGGCTTCTGATATAAGAACTATACCAACCGTCTGTCTTAAACAATGATGTCCACAGCAAACAAGGATGATCTCCATCTTGTAAAGCTGAAAGGGCCATGCCTACCTGAGTTAGCAATTTATAGTACTGGGTTGCTATGACATTGATTACTGCAATTACTACAGGCTGCATGCAATTAGCAAATGGTGGCCACTAATTGGTGCAGAGGCCATCACATGCTCATGTGCAAATACCTACAAAAGCAGGCTGCAATCGCTGCCAACAAACTCACTCACTCTATTGCAGAGACTGACAGAGAGAGAGAGACAGAGAGAGAGAGAGAGAGAGAGACAGAGAAAAAGAAAAATAAATAATAGCAAATCATACATAGGAAAGGTATGTGACACATATGTATTTACTGGCATGTAGTAGATGTTTTTGAAGAGTAGTCTACATAATGTGAACCATTCATATGTGGCAGCAGTACTTATCTATGCACAGATGTCCTGCTTAACTACTGCTATGGACAATACAGTGTGTACCTGTAGGCAGTGGGACATACCTGTGAAATGTGTAGCTCAGTATTAAGTTTCAAAAATCTGATCCATGTTATCTGTGTTCTGTACAGTAGTGTGTCCAATGTCTGTTGGGGGGATTCGTGCTGCCATTATATAAACATGGGTGTGACAGAGCAACACATGCATGATAGTCATATTAAAGTGTAGCTTAGCATTGGCAACTGCTGTAGCAGTCTAGTATGCTTCTCTAGCATTTGAAGCTATATATACCCCGTCTAATGTTAGTGTGTGTTCACATGTGAGACCTGTTTGTGTTGCAGCAAGGCCCAACAGTTCAGCTGTGAGGTCCAGGGACTTACAACAGTGTGGACCTTGTGTGTGTATGCCACACACATACGGAGAAATATATATGTGTCGCATATATTCACATCTGTATATGTGCATAGAGCAGGGGACATATTGCAACTGTTTGTGAAGGGTGGAGATATATATGTTGGTGAAGGTTAGTATGCGCATATTTATATGTAGGTTTTAATGTGTGATGAACAAGACAGCATACAGTGCTGGTATATGACATGTGGTGGTTAAATAGTGTGGATGGTTTGTTCAGTTTGCAGTGCTGAAGCCAGTGAGGCCTGCTAAAGCTACCTGGGCTGTGAACACTTTCGATGCATTTATCACAAGACTGTGTGATATTATTACATCACTGTACACCTCACATCCTTTCATCCTTTGTATAATTGATATTCCCACTATGAAAGGTGAAATGTATATGTGCCTACATATATATGTATATGTACACCAATGGATGTGTATATGTATTTATATATATATATATATATATATATATATAGAGAGAGAGAGAGAGTTATATATACTCATACACACCTACATCTACTTGTTGTAATAGATTCTCTGTACTGTTGACTGACTGTGATGGTCAGTGTGTTTGTGAATATGTCAAATATATGTATTTGTGGGATAGCTTAGTGGGAAACTGTTTATGTCATGGTATTATGGGTCCTTGCTTTGATCCCAGCAAAAGCTGTGTATTCTGTTGCTAGGCAGAAAAAGTGCTATGGCATACAGTGTGATTAAGTCCCTTGGTTTTTATCTGGGGTGTGTCATTGGAGGCTAAAGCACTACATCTATGATTATTGATTGGTACTGATGTTGAATCCAAATCCTGTGTGTACTGTAGTACTACTTGAAGCTCTGGGCCTGTACAGCAAAGTATGGTGTATGTCCACATTGCTTGCATCCACTGTTTTGTGTGGTCCCTGTATAGTACACACGTAAAGCTTATCTGGGTTGCCATACCTTTGTGTCCTGTAATTATGTCTGATGTGTGTGTGGGTATGTCTGTAACATGTCCTCTGTCATATGTGTGGTAAAACATATAACTGCGTATCAAGCAACATTTATAGTAGACTACAGCAGTATGTGACCTATATTCCCAATTGTGCACATATTTTGGCCACGGGTTTGCCATTAACAAGTTGTGTGGTATAATAGTAATAAATTTACTGGACCTTACACTCATTGTGATGGATGACATATTTCTTTACACATCAGCTTGATGTATATCTGCTGTGGCTAGGTGGTGCATTGTGTTGCATACAGTGTGCCAGGTACTCTTGTATAGTCTTATATAGTGATTTTATTTTGTTGCTGTGCAGAACATGGTTCATTAGATAGAGTGAGCCAGGCACTTTCAAGCAGTTGTGGGGTGAGCAGTGATAAGTGGTAGTTAAAGTGTTTCACTCTCAGTTAGCTAATAGGTTGCTATATATGGCAGTTCAGTGATATCTGTACTGTATAATGTTTAATGTGCCATATGACTTGCTCAGACATATTTTTTTTTCTTTATGTCTTCCAGGGATCATGGCACATCACAGAAATTCCAGCTATAGTAGTGCTGAAGATGAGATCATTACTAGCTGTATGGTTCAGCACTACAGTCTAATGTTCTCACGAACCAGCCAGAACCAGCAGGAGTGTACTGCAATGTGGCAAGATGTTGTCCGGAGGGTAAATGAGGTTGGCCTGCATAACCGGACATATGAGCAGTATGCATTTACATGATATGCTATACACATTACTGGGATTTCACCTTTCCACAGGTATATTTGTAGGATGGTGACATCATTGGACTTGACAAACATGAGTATACCACTTTTAAGGTGTTTGAGTAGTCTCCAAAAATGCTGCTTCTCCCCAGGGGGGCATACATACACAGGTGGCAAGTGCAGGATTCAAATCCTGACCTAACAGCATTATGATACTACAGCAGTATGCATTTACACAACACACTACACACATTACTGAGGTTTCACTTTTCCACAGGTATATTTGTAGGGTGGTGACATCATCGGACTTGACACATACAGTTGGCAAGTGCAGGATTCAAACCCCTACCTAATTACATTATGATGCTACAGCAGTATGCATTTACACAGCGCACTATACACATTACTGAGATTTTTGCTTTCCACAGGTATATTTGTAGGATGATGACATCATCGGACTTGACAAAGATGAGTATACCACTTTTAAGGTGTTTGAGTAGTCTCCAAAATGGTTGCACCTCTCCAGGGAGGCACCCAGTTGGCAAGTGCAGGATTCAAAACCCTACCTAACTACATTATGACACTACAGCAGTACACATTTACACAATACACTATACACATTACTGGGGTTTCATCTTTCCACAGGTATATTTGTAGGATGGTGACATCATCGGACTTGACAAAGATGAGTATACCACTTTTAAGGTGTTTGAGTAGTCTCCAAAAAGGTTGCTTCTCCCCAGGGAGACACACACAGTTGGCAAGTGTGGTGTTCTTAATCCAAACTTTGTATGTCTTTACACTTCAGCAAGCAATATGGAGTTACAGGGTGCAATACAGACATTACTTGCTGACAGTTTGCACAAAGGTTTTTTTCACATTTGCTAACCTCAGCAGGCTTATCATGTTAGGTGTATTGTGAGTGTATTGTATGCATAGGCCATGACCATATCATATATGGGTTGATGCACCACATGCTGGCACACACAGGGTCAAACCTTGAGTAGCATCTTACCTTCACCTACATAATACTGCAATATAACAGAATGATAATAAACTTCAACAATTGGCTGAACTTCCGGTGTCATTCAAAGGGGATCCAGTCTCCGTCTGCCTGTGATGATATGATAGACAAGCCTTGTTGCTTCACTACAGATGGTTTGCTACAGATGGTTTGCACATGTCACCCCTATGCTTCTGAATACTGGAAAAGGCTCGTGCTGTCCCCATATTGCCTTTTTTAGGCAAGACTCAAAGGTTCATTGGTTCATAGGTAGGTACTAGTCTATCGGCCCTGGGGCCTATACAAGGCCAGCCAAAAAGGTACCCTGGCTTTTGCCACCCAAGAAATTTATTTTCCTGAGCCACTGTCATACAGAGACACAGAAGTGATCCCCAGGGTGAATTTCCTATTTCCCATCCAATAATCAAGATTTTCCTTGAAGAGTGCTAATGAGGAGCTTTGTTTGACATAGATAGGTAGTTTATTCTGGAGTATGTGAAGTCTGTGGGACTGGAATCTATCCCTCCAGCATGTTCTGTTTATTGTGGTGACAAGATTTAGGTCCCTAGAGCGTGTAGGTTCATAGGTTCATAGGTAGGTACTAGGCTATCTGCCCAAGAGCATTTATAAGCCTAGCCAGAATGTGTTGGCTATCGCCTCCCTTTTAAATTAGTTTCCTGGGCCTCTGTCTAGCAGGGCCACTGAAGTGATCCCACAGGTAAATTTACAATTTCCCATCCACTCATCAAGATTTCTCTTGAAGAGAGTCTGCAAGGGGCACTGCCTAACATCAGCTGGGATTCTATTCCAGAGTGAGGGAAGTCTCTGGGACAGGAATCTATCCTTCCAGCACTTCCTGTTTATTGCTTTGCTGAGGTTTAATTCACTGGAGCATGTGGCTCTAAGAGATTTGTTTTTCTTGAGGTGGAGCATGTCCATTAATTCCAGGTTGGACATGGCCTTATACGTCAGGCATAGATCACCTCTGAGCAGGTAGTAAGCAACTGAGTAGAGCTGGAGTTTCTTTAGTTGAGCTGCATAGGGCATCTCTTTGAGGCCCATGATCCTCTTGGTGAAGTACTTCTGTGGTCTTACCAGCTGTTGCATGTGCCAATTAAGGTACATACCAAATGAGGCATTGTACTCTATTATGGGCCTAATGAATGATGAGTAGAGGGGCACAATGACCTCTCTTGATCTAGAGGTGAACCCTTTTGTGATTAGGTGGGTCAAATAGAAGGAATAACTAACCACTTTGCCAATGTGATTATCAAAGGAGAGGTTACTATCTACCTGGGTTACCAGGTCCCTAATTACATTTTCTGTACCTAGTTGATTACCACCTATGTGGTAATTTGTGGGCACTTTGTTTTTTCCAAAGGGGATGACTATGCATTTTTTGCCATTCAGCTTGAGGCCATGGTTTTGACACCAGGTATCTGTAAGACGTAAGTCATTTGGGAACTTGGTCAGCCGTAGTCCTCCTGTTCTTGCCTGTACCTCAGAGATGTATATACTGAACAGGAGGGGTCCCAGGACCGAGACCTGTGGGATGCCACTTGTGACTGGTTTAGAGTCAGACATGGCACCTACAACTCTGACCATGTGTGTTCTATCCGTGAGCCAGTTGGCCACCCATCTTGTGACATAGGGGTTAATGTTCAAGCTGGTCAGCTTGTCTATGATGCCAGAGTGGGGAATGGTGTCAAAGGCCTTAGTGAGGTCCAGGTAGGCTGTGTGGACTACCTTCCTTCTTCTATGGCCTTGGTAACTGTTTCAAATAAGTCAACTAGGTTTAGGAGGCAGGATCTGCCTTTAACAAAGCCAAATTGGGTATGGTCCAGTATCTGGAGGTTCCCAATGTCTCTGTTTATGAGTTCCATGATAATTCGCTCCATAGCTTTGCAGACCAGGCTGGTCAGGCTTATAGGGCGATAGTTCCCAGGTTCTGTTGTGGCACCACCTTTGTGGAGCGGGATGACTGTTGCTGTACACCATTCTTTGGGTACATAACCTGTGGTAAGGTTGAGTCTGAACAGTGAATGTAGGTGAGGGTTTAGTTCCTTTTAGAGCTCGTGTAAGACGCAGCCTGGGACACCATCCAGTCCCATTGAGGCCCTGTTCTTAGCTTTGGAGAGGGCTGTTTTTACCTGCATGTCCATGAAGTCTTGGGCTCTGCATTCTTCTGGGATGGACATGGGCCATTTTGGGGGTGGGGGGGTGCAGTTTGCACTGAACTTGTCCACCAGGATGTTGGCAATGTCAGTTGGTTCAGTGTATTTTTTGCCATTTTACAGTAGCTGAAAGCATATCTGAGAGTTGCCACCTAAATGTTTGATATAGCTAAAGAAGGCTTTGTGGTTATCTTTAGATTCCTTGGCAATTTTTCTTTAGAAACTGGACTTGGATTTTTTTATGAGCGATCGTAGTTTCTTGCTAATAATGATCAGTGATGCCTTTCCTTTTTGGGATTTTGCTCTATCATGTGTTAGTTTCCTCCTTCTGTTGTATAGCTTATTTATGGACAAGGACCACCAGATTGGTTTCTTCTTTTTGGAGGAGTGAGTCTTGGTTTTAATTGGGATGGCTCGATCCATGCATCCCTGTAGACGCTCATCGAATGCACTTGTAAAGGATTCTGCAGATTGGATAGCATTATCCTGTAGAAAGGGGGCTTTGAAACTTTCCACTTCGGTCTTCAGAAGTGTGAAGTTTGCTTTTGAAAAGTTTTTCACAGTGGTTTTGTTAACTGGGGGGGGGGGGATGTGGATGTCCAGTGTGATTACTTCATGATCTGATATTACCAGTGAGGGATTTACCTCTGGTGTGGAACACTGATCCCCCATGCTGGTGATGATCAGGTCCAGTATGTTGTCACCTCTAGTGGGCATGGTGACCAGCTGTTCCAGGCCATTTGAGTTTATAAACTCTAGGAAGCATTGGGCAAAGGACTTTGTACTTGAGTAATTCTCCCAGTCAATGTTTGGGTAGTTGAAATCTCCTCATATCATGGTGTTTGGTAGGACCTTTATATTTCCCAGTGTTCTCAGGAATACTGAGTGAGGGTCCTGAGACAAGGTATGTGATCTATAGCAGGCTACGTTCTGATAAGCAACTTTGCCCAATGTTAGTTGCACTTGCATGGTCTCCAAGGCCTCGTGCTGTGCCACTAACCTGGAGGTGTGGGTATCCTTTATGACAATGTTTACACCCCCTCCTTTAATATTTCAGTCTGGGTTTTGGGGGCGACGCTTGGAGGGATTGGGATTTCTTTAAGTGGAGCATGTCCAACAGCTCTGTGTTTGACGTAGCTTTGTATGTTAGGCAGAGATCACCTCTGAGTAGGCGATATGTGACAGAGTAAAGCTGTAGTGTTTTGAGACGGTCTGTGTATGACATGTATTTGAGGCCACTAATCCTCTTTCTGAGGTATTTCTGCAGGCTTTCCAGTTGTTGTAGATGTCTTGTGAGGTACATAGCAAAAAAGGCATTGTCCTCTATAATGGAGCTAATGAGTGATGAGTAGAGGGGAACAATGACCTCTTTTATTCTTCATGAGACACCTTTTGTGATGAGGTGTGCCATGGAGAAGGATTTCCTGACTACTGTGGTGATGTGATTATCAAAGGAGAGTCTACTGTCCACCTGTGTCCCAAGGTATCTTATCACACTTTCAGTGTTAAGTATACTACCACCTATGTTGTAGTTCATGAGTACAGTGTTTTTACCAAAGGGGATGACAATGCACTTTTTGGCATTGAGCTTGAGGCCATGGCTTTGACACCAGGCATCTGTCTCAGTAAGGCCCTTTTGTAGGATGTCCACATCATTAGTAGTCCCGATTATGGCTCCTAGTTTGCAGTCATCTGGGAACTTCATTAGCCAGAGACCTTCCATGTTAACCTGTACTTCAGTGAAGTAGATACCAAACAGGACAGGACCCAGTACTGAACCCTGTGGTACTCCACTTGTCACTGGTCTGAAGTCGGACTTGGAGTCTGCTACTTTCACAGTGTGGGTTGTGTCAGTCAGCCAGTTGGCAACCCATCTTTTGACATAGGGATTTATACCTAGTTTAGTGGGTTTATCCATAATTCCAGAGTGGGGGATGGTGTTGAAAGCCATGGCAAGATCTAGATAGGCTGTGTGAACCACCTTACCCTTGTCTACGGCTTTGCTGACTGCTTCAAAGAAGTCTATCAGGTTTAGGAGACATGATCTGCCTTTTACAAACCCAACATGGTTGTGGTACAGAGTTTGGAGATTGCCAATGTCTTTGTTTATACGTTCTTTGATGGTACGTTCCATGGCCTTGCAGACCAGGCTGATCAGGCTAATGGGGCGCTAGTTCCCAGGGTCCATGGTGACTCCCCCCTTGTGTAGTGGGATAACCGTTACTGTGTGCTATTCAGCAGGCACAAAGCCTGAGGTGAGGCTATGACTGAACATGGTATGTAGGTGTGGTGTCAGTTCGTTCTGTAGTTCATGTAGAACACAGCCTGGGATGTAATCTGGTCCCATGGATGCTGTGTTCCTGGCTTTGGAGAGTGATTTTTACCTGTGCAGACATGATGACAGCAACTTTGCATTCTTCCGGTATAGAGATGTGCTCTTTCATGGGCGAGAGGGGGGTAAAGTTAGCACTGATCCTGTCTGCCAGGCTGTTGGCAATATCAGTTGAGTCTGTATATTTAGTGCCATTGTGCTGTAACTCAGAGCAGATCTGAGTGTTGCCATTGAGATTCTTGACATAGCTATAGAATGCTTTGTGGTTGCCTTTAGAATCAGTGTCAACTTTGTTTTTGTAACTAGCTTTGGAGGATTTTATCAGGGATCACAGTTTCTTCCTGAGGCTGACCAGGGAGCTCCTCCACTCATGGGATTTTACCCTCTTTTGCAACAGTTTCTTCCTTCTGTTGTACAGTTTGTTTATGGCAGTGGACCACCAGATTGGCTTCCTTTTCTTGGAGGATAGCATCTTGGTTCTGTTTGGGATAGCACGATGCATACACTCATGTAAGTGCTTATAAAGTGCAATTGTGAAGGATTCAGTAGTCTTAACAGTATTGTCCATCTGCATGGGTGTCCTGAAGTTCAGCACTTCTGTCTTAAGAAGCATGAAGTTGGCTTTGGAGACATTTTTTAACATGGTCTCCTTAATGGGGGGTGGGTCCAGAATGTGGATATGTAGGGTAATTAGCTTATGGTCAGATGGGACTAATGAGCCGTTGACTTCAGGTGTGTCACTCAGGACAAACCAAACCCCATAACCAACACAAATAACTACAAAGTTAGCTAAATGCTACTCATTGCCAGAAGTCTCAGCCTCTAGATGCACACACTCACGGCACATCTCAGTATGGAGAATATTGATATCTGTGCAGTAACAGAAACCTAGTTCAAGGCTCCAGACAGCACACCAGCACTACCAGGATACTACTCATTCCATACCTTCCAGCATCAGGACCTGGATCATAGCACATAGGGTGGGGATGTATCCATATTCATCAAGGATACCTACACCTCTCTCTACATGCTCTGTACAGGATATGTACCCATAGAATGTTGCACAGCGACATTCTTCACACTCCACAGGGGTGGGGCCACAAAACCCCTTGGCATTCATGCTCTATGAGCCTAATGAGTCTGCTCTTTAAGGCAATGGAGCCAATCATAATGGAAGTTAACAATAAAGATATTGTGAACCTTCACACAGTTGAGCACATCCAGTTTGGCTTCGTCATATGCAGATCACACCTCCTGAACTGGGTGGATTTCTTTGAGACCATTATCCAGGCTACAGATGATTGAAATGAGCTCAACACAGCCTACCTATACCTCATTACAGCCTTTGACACCATTCCCCAGTCAGGTAACATAGATGAACTCACCAACCTGGGCATGAATCCATACATCACAAGATGGATTGCAAATTGGCTCACAGATAGATTCCACAAACAAAGAATTGCTGGCTACATGTCAGACTCTACACTGGTAACAACTGGTGGCCCCCAGGGTTCAGTCCTGGGGTCCCTCCTGTTTGGTATAGACTTCTCAAATGTACATGCCAACACAGGAGGGTTGTGGTTGACTAGGTTTGCTGGGAACTGTAAAGTGTTTGCCATAATAGATTCCCCAGATGACATAAATATTCTCCAGTAGGGACTCTCTGAGATAGATGTGTGGTGTCAGAATCATGGCCTCAAGCTCAATGTGGAGGAATGCATAGTGACCCCCTTTGGTGAAAACAAAGTACACACAAACTACCACATAGGTGTTACCCTCTTAAAACTGACAAGGTAATAAGGGATCTGGGGACACAAGTAGATAGTCATCTTTCCTTTGACAACCATGTTGCCAAAGTGATTGGGAAATCCTATGTGGCCCACCTAATCAACAAAGGGTTTGCATCAGGATCCGAAGAGGTAGTGGTGGCCCTCTACTCTTAAGTCATCAGACCTATCATTGAGTACAATGCACCATTTTGGATGTACTTGACTATGCATATCCAGCAGCTGTAGAGACCACAGAGGTATCTCACCAAGAGGATTACTGGCCTCAAACAGTTGTGTTATGCAACACAACTGGTAACACTAAATCTGTTCTTCGTTGCGTACCGCTTACTCAGAGGCACACTCTGCCTAACATGCTTAACATACAGAGCCATGTCCAACACATAACTGCTGAGCATGCTCCATCTACAGATAACAAAATTGAGTCACCCTACACACTCCAGGGATATGAACCTCATCACAACAATGAATACAACATGTTGGTGGGATAGAGTACCATCCCAGACACTTGCCCTACTGTGGAACAGAGTCCCAATGTACATCAGACAGAGCCCCTCATTGACACTCTTCAATAGGAACCTTGATGAGTGGATGGGAAGCAGACAATTCATGCCAGGCATCACATCAGCAACCCCACTAGAAAGGGGCTTAGGGTACTAACTATTAGAACAAGGGCTTGGGAGACTACACAATGGGGTGGTGAAAGCTGCACAACTTGCTTAGGCTAACATATGCCTTATTGAGGATAGGTTCATAGGTATGTAGTAGACTATGTGACAGGTACATGTCTACAGATAGTAGATGTGTTCTTCATTGTACCATCATGTTTTACAGCAGGCACATGGACCGCATACACTGTGATGCTTACAGATACTGGTGGCTGTCATGTACACTGAGTGAGATGTGCACCTCATATCTTTTGTGCCATTGGGATGTGTGCTGGGTGGGATAGTCCTGGATGGCTCCCTGTCATGGTCACCCCCTTACACATATCTCTGCCCATCCATCTTTGGCTTATTATACTGTGTTCCCCCTACACACACACACACACACATATATATATATATATATATATATATATATATATATATATATATATATATATAGGTAGGTAATAGGCTATCTGCCTGAAGGCATATATTAGTATGGCCAGAGTGTGTCCCTAGGCCTCTGTGTAGTAGAGCTGATGAAGTGATCCACGGTGTGACAGTTCAGTTTCACATACACTCATCAAGGCTCCTCTGGAAGACTGTCAGTGAGGGACTCAGCTTAATGTAGGTTGGGAGGGAACCTGTTCCAAAGAAATGGAAGTCTGTGAGTTATTAATATATCCTCCAACATGTTCTATTTATTGTTGTGATGATGATATCCCTAGAGCATGTAGTACAGTGAGCTTGGGGTTACTTCAGATAGCACATGTACATCCATTCTGCATTGGACATGGACCTGTCTGTTGGGCAGAGATCACCTGAGTAGACATTATGCAACAGAGTAGAGATTGAGTTAAATTCAGTCTTGTTGCGTGGGGCAACTGTTTGCGGCCAGTAATGCTCTTGTTGAGGTACATCAGTGGTCTTTCCAGCTGCTGAAGGTGCCTAGTCAGATTTATCACAAGTGTGTTGTGGTACTCTATGATGGGTCTGATGACTGATGAGTAGAGGGAACCTCCTTTGACCTACATGCAAAGACCTTGGCAGTTTGTGGGAACATATAGCAGAATGTTCTAACCACTTTGTGAATGTGTTTCTGGAAGTAGTGATGACTATCCACATGTGTCCATAGAACCCTTATTATTACCTCCATATTTAGGGTGTTGGCACCTATGTGGTATTTGTATGACTGTAGCTTGAGCCCATAAGTTTGACACCACATCTGTCTGACTGAGACCGTTTTTAAGGATGTCTCTGTTGTCCCAAACATCGATTATGACAACCTTTTTGCAGTCATCCACAAACCTTGTTAAACATAGCCCTCGTGTTTGACTGTATTTCTGAAAAGTATACACTAGACAGGAGGGGTCCCAGGACTGAGCCATGGGGGTCGGCAGTTGTTACCAGCTTGAGCAGGAGACCACAGTTCTTACCTTGTGGGATCTATCTGTTCCCCAGCTGGCAATCCACCAGATGACATACGTGTTTATGCACAGGTTGTTGATTTTGTGGATACGACATGTGTGTGGGATGTTGGAAAAGGGCTTTTCAAGGTCTATGTAGGCCGTGTGTAGCTCATTTCATTGATGTGTGTCTTGGGTGACTGCCTTGAAAACTGTCTAGCAGGTTTAGGAACCATGATCTGCCCCTGACCAAACCAAAATGGGTAGGGTTGGGTGTCTGTAGGCTCTCAATAGCTCTGTTTATGAGTTCCATAATGATTGACTCCATGGCCTTGCACATCAGGCTTATTAGGCTTATAAGACAATAGTTCCCATGGTCTGTTGTGCACCAACACTCGTGGAGTGTGCCAAACATTGCTGTAACCCATTCAACAGTTTCATATCCTGTACAGACGGTGAGTCTCAACAGACTGTTCAGGTGCAGGGTCTGTTTGTTTTGGAGTTCACATATAACACAGCCAGGGAAACCATGTTATCCCATACATGCCATGTTTTTAGGTTTGGAAAGAGCTGTTTAACCATTGTATATGTGCTTTCTGGGTTTACACAATCTCCAGATATGATAATGGGGCCTTTTGTCAGTGAGAAGGGGGTAAATATGTATGAACCTGTCTGACAAGATGTTGGCAATGTCAGTCATGTACATGTATTCATTTACAGTTTGCACTGACTCAGAACATATATGAGTTTACATTGATATTTTTGGCATAGCGAAAGAAAGCTTCATGGTTCTCTATGGACTCTTTGACCATGGCTTGGATAATGTTAGGAGTGCTCATTGTTTCTTGATGATACTGATTGGAGAATTATTGATCTTCTTTGGTTTTTCACTTTCTTTGAACAACTTAAGTACTTGGAGTACATAGTTTGATTATGACAGGTGTCCAATATATTATATGGGTCTGTTTTCATATCAGTGTGTGCGCAAGGCAGGATTGGTGAATAGTGGCAAGTGTCTGGAGTAAGAACTGCAACTGCCAGATATGTGTGGCCGACTGCTGTACTCAGACATGGCCTAAGTGTGTGAGCATGCCCAGTATGACCTTTCAGTATGTTGCTGACTGAAATTTGCTAAATGTAAGTGTGTGAGCATGCCCAGTATGAGCATATATACTATATGTGCATGAAAATCAAGTTGTTTTTTACTTCAGGGCTCATGTCTGGAGTAATAACTGCAACTGCCAGATATGTGTGGCCCACTGCTGTACTCAGACATGGCCTAAGTGTGTGAGCATGCCCAGTATGACCTTTCAGTATGTTGCTCACTGAAATTTGCTAAATTTAAGTGTGTGAGCATGCCCAGTATGAGCATATATACTATATGTGCATGAAAATCAAGTTGTTTTTTTACTTCAGGGCTCATGTCTGGAGTAATAACTGCAACTGCCAGATATGTGTGGCCCACTGCTGTACTCAGACATGGCCTAAGTGTGTGAGCATGCCCAGTATGACCTTTCAGTATGTTGCTGACTGAAATTTGCTAAATTTGTTTAAGTGTGTGAGCATGCCCAGTATGAGCATATATACTATATGTGTGTGAAAATCAAGTTGTTTTTTACTTCAGGGCTCACCTTTTTGTTGTACATCAACAGGAAGCACAGTGTGCCTGCAGGGCTTCCATGAGTCATTCTACATACAGTGGGGACAGCTATTATTTGTACATTTCTACCCAGGGGGCACACCTGATTGTTACTGTGGGTGTACATATGATGAAGGGTTCACCTGACACTTATACACATTTGCTAGGCCTGCACTGCTATGTCAGGTACTCCATTTCAGTCTGTACTGTTGCCTATCGTACTGGCGTGAGGCATACCACTGCACTACAGACCTTAGCTTCCAATTACACGCATATTAGTTTGTGACTTCATAGCCTACACAACCCACATCACACTGCCTGGCCTGCTGTTATCTGTCTCCATACATCTGGGGAGAGGTTACTCATATACCACTTCAGAGGGCATGATACAGCATTTCTTTGTGTTTGCGTTTGTCTACATTTGTCCTGCTGGCTGTGACTGTTAGGTATGTGACCCCCCCCCAACTGGTATGTGTGAGTGAGTTAAGTTGTGTTTGTACCAGTGAAATGCTGTCATGGCTTAGTGGTTTAGTACTGTGACTATAGTGCACAGTATCCTGAGTTCGGGCCCTGTCACTGCTTTTTATGTTCCTGCTGGGCAGACCAGACTGCTTAAGGAACAGTAAAGCAGGTGTGAGCGTGTTTACCTGACTTTGCTCAACTTTGCCCGACCTTGCCGACTTTGCCCAACTTTGTCCAACATTGCCCAACATTGCTCAACGTTGCCCGATGTTGTGCTGGTTAGCGTGGTGCGCAGCTACGTGCAATTGAATTTAAATATGCTCAGTACTGGTAAAATATGCTTAGCAGTGCTTTATATTGCTTAAAATAGGGCACTCATGCCTCAGGTGATGCTGCAGGGCTGCCTGTGTTGGATGCACATAGTACACTCCCTATACATGTGTGAAAACAGGTAGTGTCAAGTTAGGCATCCCTTTTACTGTATGTGCGAGTCAGAGAGAGGTGTCATTTCCAGGGTTCCTACTGAGTCAGTGTATGTGCTATGCGTTGCCTTTTTGCCAAGGCCAGAGCATACTGGGCATGCCTCCTTCTGCCTACTGGGGCAGGCTCAGGTTGTTCCTCCTCCGAGTCACTCTGTGCCTGTGCAGGCCTTGGCAAAGGCGGGGGGCTGTTTGGCCCTGCCCCATGTTGTTCCTGCTGCAGCTGTTTTCACAGGATCATATTGTGTAGCATGGCACATACCATGACAGTTTGGGTACATGTAGTTGGTGAGTACTGCAAGGCTCCACCAGATGTGTCCAGGCACCTGAACAGTGACTTGAGCATCCCAAACACACGCTCAATAATGTTTCTTGTTTGTGCTTGTGCCTCATTATGGAGTTCTTGTTCGAGTGTGTGTGCATTTCTGATGGGTATTATCAGCCATGGCTCCAGTGCGTATCCAGCATCCCCCACTAGGTGACCGTCAGGGATGTCCCCATTAGCAAATCTCTGGTACAGCTGCATCAGATGACAGATGTGGGAATAGTGATAGCTTCCAGGGCAGCCAGTGCACCCATTCATTATTATGCCCTGGGCATCGCACACGACCTGGCAGTTGATGTAGACCCTAACCCGCTCACCTGGTGGTGCTTTGATGTGTATGTGCATGCAGTCTATTGCACCCACTACCTCAGGGTATTCTGCTATTTGGTGGAAAAGACGCATATTGCTGGCCAATGCCTCACGGGAATTGGGGAAATATACGTGCTCACCGACATGTGCTGACATGGCATCCAGGAACTTGTGCAGTACCCTGGATGCTGTTGCCTGTGAAATCCCCATCATATCCCCAGTTGGTCTCGGGAAGGTACCTGTAACTAGTATTCTTAGGCCAACACATACCTTGGTATCCAGTGGGATGGGTTCCCCTCTGTTGGTTCTGTGTGTGAGGCATGACCAGCACAGCTCAACAATTTGCTGCAGGAGGTCTCTGTCCACCCTATGGTGCTCCACTACCTCCAGCTCATGTAGCCCCTGGTAGGTTACCCTGGGTCTGTACACTCTTCTCCGTCTCCTCACTGTGGGTTACTCAGCAGCATTCACAACATCACTACCCTCAGCACCTTGCACATGTTGGTTTATGATAGCAAGAGCAGCCCCTAACATTTTGTTTGACTTTAAAGTTTTTAAGCTTTCCCTCTTTGTATACTGCAGTGTTGCAGAGTTCTTGTGAAAAACAGAGAAGAATGCTGCTTGCAGAGTTTAAAGTGCTGGGCTGGGCTGGGCTAGTCTGTGCCTGTGCAATTGGCTGATTCTGATATATTTCACCTGGCAGCTCTGCTAGTTCTCCTTGGTTAACGTCCTACTACTTCTTTTCCTTCCTTTTCCCTTTCTGTTTCCTTCCGGGGCAGAGCCGTGCAAACAAGCACAAAGACGTGCACACGCACACGTTGTGTGCCCGTTTGCAAGAAATTTCAGATATTTTCATGGCATACACCTTTGGTTTCTGGTTTTCAAAAAGGACAACTGTAAACACGCCTCTTGCAATCCTGAGCAGCTCAGGGCAAACACAGAACTCTGTGCTCCAATAAGCATACAGCCTTTCTGACACACACCCTCATGATGTCACCTGTCTTCTACTCTACTACTCACCTACTCCTACACTTACACTCTTGGGACATGGCTCACATGCTGTGGAAAACTGGGATTCACTATCCTTATCCTCATTTGCATAGGATTGCCTACTAATGCTTGGTTACATCTCTCACACTGAGCTTCTCCCCCTTAGCAATCAGTACTCAGTGGCCATGTTGTCTTCAGCCTGCCATTCACCTGCATGGCAGGATAAGCTTTTTAGTGAAAATGCCTATTTTTGGCTATTTTGAAATTATTTTATTGTTTTTTTAAGCGCCGCACGTTTGCGCGGCGCTGCGCTATGCTTAAACATCAGAGATCGGGGAAAATTAGATATTAATAATTTTAAACATTTAAAAATGCCAATGGCCTTATATTTGGCCATTGGCATGCTTCCTCAACTGGATGCATCCTTTATTTGGAGCTGTCATAGCTCCGTTTAGCAATTTGCAGAACGGTACTCTGTTACCAACGGAGTACATTTCTGCAAATAACACTACTCTTCCACGGACAAGTTAGTGTTTCCTGGATTGCAGATTTACCTCATTTGCATAGCTTTCAGCAGCAAATGAGGTAATTTGCATACCATGATGCTGTCCGTGCAAGAGTAGCTTTAGAAGCTCTCATGCACACCCCTGCTGGCTGTTGCTGGATCGCTAGGCAGACATATTGGCTGTCTGACATCTTACTCTACTCTACAACTCCATGCAAGCTTTCGTAAATCCGGCCCATACACTTTGAGTCCGTCCCTAATAACAATGTGCATATGCCCTACCAATGCTCAATAAGACTGTTGTAAATTATCATAATGTCAAAAGACAAACCTTAATGACCATAAAATTATATATGATAAACAGCATCAAATGTTCCCCACAATTCAACCTTCAGGGTTATATTATAGATTCACTCTAAAAATGAATTTAGTACAGAGTATTGAAATAATCGCCAAAGTTCTTCACTAAAAAAATGGCGATTGTACCTCTTACACCAAAAAAGTCATAAATATCGGATAGCCAAAACCTGTTCTTTAGGTACCTTGCAGTGTTCAAATAATGTCCACATCTTTAAACAAGAAAACACATTTGTTTCTTTAGATAATGACGTACAAACCAACAAAATGCCGTGGTGTATCACTGTCAGTCCCGGATAATCCTATGAATCAAAAATTAAAACACACAATCCGTTTTTTAAGAAATTGTCACTCAACAACCTCTTTAAGGCCTTTGAATATTATTTCCAGCCTTCTAACAATGACAAAAAATAATTTTCCTTTAAATAAGCACATTTAAAGTAATTTGTTTCCACCGGCCTGAAATTTATGATGGTATATCTGCTTTAAGCACCAGAAAATGTGCCTTTTGTATTCAAGAACGAACAATTATAGACATGTTGTAACACAGTCCTCCAAACAAAATATAGGAGCACCTTCAAAATTGGCACCCCAATAGCAAATCTTCCACACCTTATATTTTTCTTTGGCCCAACGGATACAAAAAAAAAAAAGTTCTTGTTCGTTGATATGCCCAGGACACCCACACAGGGCCTCAGTACCTCAGGGGAAGAATCATCCATGACTGATACGGAAGGAATTTATATTAGTGACTCTCCTGACTCAAAAAAAGTACCAATTCAGGAGGGCCCTTTAGGAGACTAACCCATAGGAGTGGATGTAAGCACAAATGTGGCAGCCTTGGAAAACCTATTACAGTCAATGATGAAGTAGGGATTCAGTTTTATAATGTACATAATGTTTCTAATTATGTTTTATCAAAGGATGAAAAAAGCCTACTTAATAAAGGTCTAGGATTTGTTCCTAGTTTTTTGGTAGATGAACATACCTTCAGATATTTTTGCCTTTTGTAGAGTTTTGAACTTAAATTTGTTTTTTGGTACATCTAATAATTCTGAAAGATTATCTGAATTTTGTTTTCACAAATCTACATTTATGCCACCAATGAACAAATATGTGGGTATTTTTCAGGAAGCCGTTTTAAGGGATTTACATTTTAATTTTAGTTCCGCTATGGGCTTCAGACATAATCTTTTAAAAGGGGAACAACAGGCTTTGAAAAATCTATATTCTAATTCTGACATAATTATTCATCCGGCAGATAAAGGTGGGGCTGTGGTCATAATGGATGCTAGTTACTACTGGAATGAGGAAAATGAACAATTGTCCAACCCTCAGAATTATATTAGAATGCCCACAGACCTCACACCTAAATTTAAGGCTGAAATTGATTCATTTTTGAATCAAGCAGTGGAAGAAGGAATTATTGATGTGAAGACGAAAGAACAACTCATGGTTCAGGATCCAACTCGACAGTACCTTTATCTCTTGCCCAAAATTCATAAAAATTTAAGTAGACCCCCAGGAAGACCAATTGTTTCAGGGCAGGGGTCATTAACTGAACCTATTTCTACTTTTTTTACACATTATTTAAAACCATTATTGCCAGGTGTCAGGGCAAGGATTAAGGATACTACAGAGTTTTTACAAATTATTTCAGACTCTCAATTGGAACCCAACTGGCTTATGTGTACACTTG
Organism: Protopterus annectens; assembly: GCF_019279795.1. Classification (NCBI taxonomy): domain Eukaryota; kingdom Metazoa; phylum Chordata; order Ceratodontiformes; family Protopteridae; genus Protopterus; species Protopterus annectens. The sequence continues at coordinate 687,911,680 of NC_056745.1, read as the reverse complement.
ATGTTAAATCCCTATATACCAGTATCCCCCATTGGTTAGAGTATTGGCTTAATAAAGCCAATCTATATGCACCAGGATTCAACAGTCTTCTCACATGTTTGGCAGAACATGTATTGACAAAAAATGTTTTCTATTTCAAGGGGGAATGTTACTGGCAACAGCAAGGAGCAGCTATGGGGGCCTCGTTTGCCCCAATTTATGCTGACCTCTTTATGGAGTATCTGGAAGATCAGATTATATATGATGTGATGCATAACATTTACCTTTCAGAGATGGATATATGGAGATGTTTTTTACATGATTGTTGCCTCGCTTGGTGTGGGGGTGTGGACTATTTGTTAGAATTTCTGGAATACCTTAATGGTAACTGGTGGGGGATTGAATTTACTGTTAATTATCACAATAATGAGATCAATTTCTTAGATGTTAACATTTTGAGACAGGGGGATGGTACACTTAAAACATCAGTATATAGGAAATACCCACAATATAATAATTTATTATATGCAACTAGTTTACACCCCACACACACCATCAACAATATTCCTAAATTGCAGTTCATGAGAATTAGGAGAATTTGTTCTGCAGACATGGAATTTCAGAATGCTAGGCATGACCTTGAGGGTAGATTTATTAATAGGGGTTATAAGAGATAAGTAGTACAAAGGGCCAGTGATTGGGCGGCCAATTGTGAGAGATCCAGTTTATTGGAGTACAAAGTTAAAACTCAAAAGGATGGGTCGGGGACCATGAGGTTAGTTACAACATTTGGTAGTAATACACAGTTATTACAGGATATAGTCAATAAACATTGGAACATTCTTTGGGCTAATGTAGATCTGGATCGATGTCTGCCTACTAGATGCCAATTCTCTTTTAGAAGGGGAAGAACACTTACATCTTATTTTGCTCATTACAAGAAAACTTTTTTAGATCATGTGAACCAACATCAGCTTACCCTAATGGGAGACAGGCTTGTTGGCTCACATCCTTGTGGACATTGCAGTTTGTGTAAACATATGTTTAAAACCACATCTTTCAGCAGTAAAAATACTGGCCAAATTTTTGACATTTCATTTTTTGGAAATTGCAGCTCTGACCGGGTAGTCTATTTGGCTACTTGCCAATGTTCTGACTTTTATGTGGGGCAGACATCTAGGCAATTAAGGAGTCACATTTCAGAACATCTGAGTGATTTACGTCTTAAAAAAATGACCAATGCATTGTATAGACATTGTCAGCTACACAAAACTGCCACTTTTGGATTTGTCATCATTGACCAGGTAAAGAGAAAGAGATCAACAAAACAAGGTTGGCACACTATACTAACTCAAAAGGAAAGAAAATGGATTATTAAGTTGGGTGCCCTATTTCATTCAGGACTTAATGATAAATTATGAGGTACTTTTTGTTAAGGACTCTTATTGGTAACTTTATATGTAATAATGGGTTATTAATGGAAGTTTGGCTTAACATCTGATATCACAAGTACATTGTTTATTTTGTTTAATGTTTTATATGTATTTGGAGGCTTAAATAGATAAATGGGAGAAGTGATGTCATAATTGGGGATATACAATATGTATAAAAACTGTTCCTGAATTATGAATGTTTTATCACTGAAAAAGGTTTGATACCAAAACCGGTCTGAAAGAAGGGAAGGAATAAACATTGTTTGCCTCTGAGTGCTGGCTTTTTCATTTTGGATATCAGTAACTCTCACGGCTCTCACCATCTACTGACTGCAGTCCTCACACTACCTTCTGCAGTTCACAGATAGGTGCTCTGTGGGTAACACAAGAAACAAAAGGCACCGTACACTGTCCAGTCTGCAGATGACCCTACAGATGGGGGTTTCCTCATAAACATAGCACTGACATGACAGGTATTAAAACATGTAGGACAGCCATATTCACACACACCCTGTTAAACCAACATTACTCCAAATGCAGTATAGCAGCACTTGCAGTCTGTAGTCAATTCAGGGACATCCCCCTCCTGTGTGTTGGCCTGTTTCCACAGTGTATGTTGTTAGAGGTAAATTCCCAATCCATCTGTGATGCTGTTTGCCAAACAACAGATCTAGTTCCTGCTCAAAGTGAATGAAAAGGCCCAACACCAACATGATGTTCCTAGATATTGGAGTATGTTTCCATGCAATTGGCTATGGGACTGTTACCACAGCTGTTCCACATGCAATCACCTAGAGGAAGGCTGCAATTTGTGCAGAGGCCATCAGCTGATCATGAGCATCACTTACAATACAAATGCTGCTGCCTAAGCAAAGCAGGTGTAAGTCTCCACATCCACCAGAGAGGGAGTGAGAGAGGCAAACAGAGGAAAAGATAAGTCAGGGATTGGTGGGAGAGTAAAACTTAAGCATGTTTGTGTCACACACCTACCAGTACAGGGTATCAAACCCCTGACTGACTATGTTTTGCTATCACATGTCTATGCAGTTATTGTATGTGCTACATAGGGTTCATGCTGAGGAGCTTTCCAAATGTATATGTGATGGTGAGTGACATCTGCAATAGTGATATGGTAGCTATATAGTAGGTGTAGTACACGTGCTTGTCCACATGTACAGGTGTCAGCGTCAAAACAGCCACACTCTCACAGGGACCCACACACATTGACATACTTGGCAGGGTCAGGAATACAGCTCATCACTAGTTAGATTGCCACAACACAGTACTGTGCAAGTATCACATGCACCAGAGGAGTTATACGGAGGTTATATGGGCAAAGGGTATGTGGAGGTGTCTGACATCAGACAGCATGCTTCAGTATGCCAATGAGGGTTGTGAGTGTGAATGTGGTCATAGGCATCATACACCACACACACAGACACAGGGTGCTAGGACTGACATGCATGGGTGCATTGCTTCACTGGTGTGTAGTGGTCAACTGTGCCAGATGGCTATACAAGGTTAGGTGATGGATATATCTTGGCATCAGGCCACATGACAATGGTCTGCATTGTGGCTCAGGGATCTGGATTTGCCCACACAGGTGGGTATTGTATTCAACATCCAGTCACCTGGGTAACTATTGCATGCTGTGCATTGCTTGCCATGTATGTGTTCCTTAGTCCACAACATGGATGATGACTGGGATGTGCACACCTCCTACATGCATGTACAGTGACACGTGGAACTGTACCTGGGGTGTCTGGCCCATGTTGTGTACACAGATTGTTACCATCAGATGGGCTAGTCCTGGCCTCATTTGGAGGGAACTGTTAATGGACAGCAGGTTGACCCTGCACCTACATGATACAGGTATTCTCTGGTGTCAGTGGCATCTGTCCATATAGGGCATGTGTTTCAGGCATGGTATGCCCTTTGTGGTCACATTTGATGCCACCACAGGTGTTTCAAGTGTCCAGTGGGGAACATAGGGAAGGTGAAGCGTCTGCATGTACTGGACTGATGGACAGGGTGCCATGCCCTCTGTAGCCCACTGCATTCACACCATGGTTACTATCAGTTGGCAATATGCAGGGTACTACCAACATAGCGGTTGTTGCCTAGGCAAGTGTGTGTGTGTGTGTGTATGAGACATGGGTTGAGAGTGTTCTCTGAGTAATACATGGGTTGCTAACTTTGTTCACCTAGCCTTGATATCACATGTAGGGTGATATCACATGTACGGGTATGGATTTGCACCCCAGCCTTATGGCTATTTCATATCTGTTATCCCTGTATGGTGGACATTGTGACATATACTAGGGCCAACATATACAAAATTTGCAAAACCTGCTCCACAATGAGTCCAGTTGTTACACACTCACAGCCACCTCCACACAAGATACAAATGACAGACACAGACACACACACACACACACACACACACACACAGACACACAGACACACACCTGTCATGTCTGGGATTAGAACTTCTACCTATCTAGTTTATTACATTACAGCACTATGCAGTTATAGGACACATCACAGAGATTATTGGAGTACTCATTCCCCAAAGGTGTATTTCACAGTGAATGACATCATCAGAATTGCCAAGGTAGGACATTTGAATTGTAATAAGTGTAACTAGCCTAAAAAGCATTGCTCCCTACACAGACATAGAAACACACACAAATATATCCAAAACTACCATGTGTGGGAATAGAACCACTACCAGAGTTCTATATCACACTACAACATTATGCTGTTATAGAACACGCCATGGGGATTACTTGAGTACTTCTTCCCCAAATGTGTATTTCACAGTGAATGACATCAGCAGGATTGCCACGGTAGGGCATTTGAATTGTAGTGAGTGTGACTAGCCTAAAAAGCATTTCTCCCTACACAGACATAGAAACACACACACAAACATCCACACCTGCCATGAGTGGGAATAGAACCACTACCAAAGCTCTATATCACACTACAGTATTACATGGTTATAGGATGCACCACAGAGATTACTGGGCTACACTTTTCCCAAAGGTGTATTTCACAGTGAATGACATCATCAGGGTTGCGAAAGTAGGGCATTTGAATTGCAGTGAGTGTGATTAGCCTAAAAAGCATTGCTCTCTGCACAGGCAGACAGACACACACACACACACACACACACACACACACACACACACACACACACACACACACACACACACGTGCACAGTTGCCATATCTGGGATTAGAACTCCTACTTAACTAGTTTATCACACTACAACAGTACACAGTTACAGGATGTGCCTCGGAGATTACTGGGCTACACTTTTCCCAAAGGTGTATTTAACAGTGAATGACATCAGCAGGCATGCCAAAGTAGGACATTTGATTTGTAGTGAGTGTGAGTAGCCTAAAAAGCATTGCTCTCTACACAGAGACACACATACTTGCCACGTCTGGGATTAGAACTCCCACCTAACTAGTTTATCACACTACAGCAGTACACCGTTACTGGACGCATCATGGAGATTACTGGGCTATATCTTTCCCAAAGCTGTATTTCACAGTGAATGACATCAGCAGCCTTGCCAAAGTAGGGTATGTGAATTGTAGTGAGTGTGACTAGCCTAAAGTGCAGTGCTCTCTACACAGACAGAGTCACACAGTTGTCATGCTTGGGATTAGAACTCCTATCTAACTAGTTTATTACACTACAGCAGTACACAGTTATAGGACACACCACGGAGATTACTGGGCAACACCTTTCCCAAAGGTGTAATTCAAAGTGGATGACCTCAGCAGGCTTGTCATAGTAGGTCTATGGGGAGGGCGGTGTGTGTGTGCATGGGCCATAACCCATTCATCTAGAGGTTGCACACCACATGTAGGCACATGCAGGGTTATATTCCACAGGTACGTGTATACAGCTGCTAGATGACTACTTCCTTGTACAGTCATGTTGCACAGCTAGCACTTGCACCACATAGTCTGTAATGTTGATGGATACCGGTGGCTAATGTCTACAGTGAGTGACATTTACATCTCATGTGGTTGTAGCCATTTGGCTGTGTGCTGGGTGGGACAGGCATCATAATGGATGGCTCCTTGTCACAACCACTCTCTTCCACACATCTATGTATGTCTAATTTTGGCTTATTATAGTTCATAGGTTGGTACTAGGCTATCGGCCTTAGGGACTATACAAGTCTAGCTATAACAATTCCCTGGCTATTTCTTCCCACAGTATTTACTTCCCTGTTGTCCTGTGTTGTCCTTGGATATATGTCTGTATTCTTATCCACTGTGTGTGCAAAGCATGACTGGTGCATACTGAGGAGTGTATGCACTAACATCTGCAACTGCAAGATATGTATGGTCCACTGTTGTTTGCAGACATGGGCTTCATTTGTTTAAGTGTGTGAGCATGCCCAGTATGACCTTTCAGTATGTTATTGTCTGACATTGCCTTCATTTCTCTAAGTGTGTGAGCATGCCCAGTATGCCCTTCTGTACTGAATGTGTGGATCAATTCCAGGTAGTTTGTACTCCAGTGCAGACCTTTGTGTTGTGCACCTACAGGTAGCAAACTGTTTCTGCAGGGTATCCATCGACCATTTGGCAATATGGAGACAAACTATGCAGGGGATAGTGTGTACTGTAGGTGATTGTGTCTGTGCTGCTTCAGATGCATGGTATTGCTGTTAGCAGAGATATTCAGACATGTGTACTGTTATACACTGTGATGTTTTCTGTCATCATGTACTGTCAGGTGGACATTCTTGCTCACAGTGATGTCTTGGGGGACAAGGATGACTGCAGCTGTCTCCGGTATTGTGGGCAGACACCTACATATTCATGGTAAGTTATGCCATTCTGGAGGGGGAGCTGCAGACACTTGCTGCTGGGTCTGTGTATCCATTTCAGTACCTTGGTACAGTGCTGGCAGATGATCCCATATGTGTACATCCATCGACATGACAGTATGGCCTTATCTTGATGTGGCAATACCTCACAGCTGTACAGATTTGCAAAGGTTACACAGAGGCAGGGGCCATGAGTCAGGACAGAACCCCTATTGTGGTGCATGGGCAGGTATGTAGCCACCCATTTATGTGTTTGCAGCCAGAGATAGTGTGTGCACACAGCTTTGTGTTGGACCTTGCACATTCCATGCTGACCATGCTCCCACACCCCCCCACTATTATTCTATCCTCTTTCATACATTATGCATACATTTTCTGATACTTTCCCTAAGGTTATCACCCCATCACAGCTGCGTGTTGGTGTTGGTCCACAGTTCATGCAGTGGGACATGCTGCACATGTTACTGTGGTTTGTCGACATGGCCTTGCATATGGCTTATGTGGAGTGTGTTATGTTGTTATTTGGTTGTCCATGACTTAACATGCATTGGCAGTACGTGTGAGACACAGGCCTTTGGCAGAGGCCTGTGGACCATTAGGTGTTGCTGCAGGCCAGATGTGGCAAGCCACTGCATTCTGTCAGTCCTACAGTCTCCAACCACCCTACAGTATATTCCCCTGGGTGACAGGGTAGGTGTGCTAGGTGTTCATGCCTATACCTTCTATCAGTCTTTATGAGGTGGTATGGATGCTGGCAGGGTGCTACCTATGGCTAGGGACACACCTGCATGTGTCATCTGCACTGCACGCTGCATTCCTTCACTATTGCCATATACAGGTGGGGTCATATTGTACCCATTCCCCACAGCAGGGATACGACCAGAGAGGTATCTGTGGGTGGTGTTTGCATGAGCTGGGTGCATGTGTGCTATGGACACTACTTACATCTGACACACAGATATGCATGGGGCATTCCAGTTATGCTGGCATGTGCAGGTACATCAGCTGTTTCCCAGTACATCAGTCCTACCTCCTTTGTGATCTGCACGTGTTCGGGCAGACAACACTGATATCCCCTACTACAGGACCAGATAATGTGATGCATACCTGTATGTACAATTCCAAGGGTGTCTCCATTTCACAGTGACACAATATATACTGTATGTCTGGGGTACTTTCCCCTGTGCACTGCTTGTATATCTAGCCCAACAGCCATGCCATGTCAGTCTTTCAGATGGTGACACATATTACCACCATACATTTACAATGGCTTACAGCTAGCATGTGTTATACTAGTGGGAATTGTCTTTGGCACTGCAGTTATGAGGACTTGTCCCTGTCATCAGCAATAGTGGACAATGGCCACCAGGTCTTACCTCAACATACATACATACTGACCACTCTTGCACATTATGAAACACACACCAACCCAACACACACATTCCTGCATATTGTGCAAGTGCTACAACCTATCCTGCTATCTTGGCCACCTCTGGGCATCTGTGCACCACTGTTATTATACCTACACATACATGTTACTACATTTCTACTTAAGGTTGTGGGGGGGCACACCTGACTTTTATGATGTTTGTACATCGGATTGGGGAGGCACACCAGACCGTTACTACATTTCTAAATAGGTTTGGTGGGGGCACACCTGACTGTTACTACATTTCTAAGTTGGGTTGGGGGGAACACACCTGACTGTTTCTACATTCCTACACAGGATTGGGGGAGGGGGCACACCTGACTGTTACTACATTTCTACGCAGGATTGGGGAAGGGGACACACCTGTCTGTTTCTACATTTCTATACAGTGGTTTGGAGGGGGCACACCTGACTGTTACTACATTTCTACACAGGATTGGGGGGGCAAACCTGACTATTTCTACATTTCTTCACAAAATTGGGGAGGGCACACCTGACTGTTTCTACATAGGACTGGGGGGGGCATACCTGACTGTTTCTACATTTTTACGCAGGATTGGGGGGCACACCTGACTGTTACTACATTTTTACACAGGATTAGGGGGCACATCTGACTGTTTCTACATTTCTACATAGGATGGGGGTGGCACACCTGACACTTGTACACATTTGCTATGACTGTACTGGTATATGCCAGATACTCCATTTCATACTGTATTCTAACCTATCATACTGACTAGAGGCATATCAGTGTACTGCAGTTCTTAGCTTTGATTGACCTACATATTAGTTTCTGACTTCCTACCTTTCAGAACTAACATCCCACTGCCTGACCTGCTGTAGTCTGTCTGTGTAGGCCTGGGGGAAAGGTTACCCATAGGCATCATTCAGAGGCCATAGCACAGCCTTTATTTGTGTTTGTCTACACCTGTCCTGCTGGCTGAGACTGTTGTTGGGTATGTGAACCTCCCTGACTGGCATGTGTAAGTCATATGGACACATATGTGGCCCAGCACATTTCCTACAGTGGGTTTTTTCACTCTGTGTAGTACTGGATACTATGGTTGATTTTTTTTTCAAGTGTTTTCCATGCCAATGGCCTTATAAGTTGGCCATTGGCATGTTTAATACATGATATCCACCCTTTATTTGGAGCTGTCATGGCTCCATTTTGTAATTTGCAGAAATGCACTCTGTTACTGGCAGAGTGCATTTCTGCAGATTACACTAGTCTTCCATGGCTAGTTTCCAGCTTCCTGGATTGCAAATTCACCTAATTTTCATGGATTTCTCCTGCAAATGGAATAATTTGCATACAGGGGCTGAGTCTGTGCAGGACTAGTGCAGGAGCAGTCGTGCATGCCCCTACAGGTTATTCCTGGATTGCCCGGCAGACATATTGCCTGCTGGAGCTCTTCCACTAGTCCTGCACACTGTGCAGGGCTTGCAGAATCCAGGAGAATATATATGTTCATAGGTTCAAAGCTTTCTAGTAAGCTTGCAGTCAAGAAGACCATTGATAAGGTCAGCCACAACACTTAGTATTCATGACAGACTAACAATGCCCCTCCCCCCTTAAGTAGACTTTTTTCACATAGCCTTGGCGAAATTTTAAATTCATCCATCCACTTTCCATACTGGTTTTAAAAATTGCTACGGAAGTAATCTGCTTGACAAGTAAGGGCAGTGTATTCCAGAAATGGAGGATATTTTGGTTTAGGAATCTTTTACACCATCTGGTATTGTTGATGTTGTAGTATGCGTTTAGGTCTCTATAGAGGGTGTTTGCTTTACCACTGATTCTAATTAGGCAAAAAAGTTCAAAGATTGCTGGTATTCATTGCAGGGAAGGTAGAGATCACCCCTCAGGAGTCTATATGACACTGAGTAAAGGGACAGGGATTTTAGTCAATCAGAGTAGCTAAGGGTACTGAGACCTGAAATGTTTCTGGTCTGGAAACACTGAGGTCTATCAAGCTGGATTAGGTGCATATTGAGGCACATGCCAAGGGGTGTATTATATTCAATGATGGGCATGATGAGGGATGAATAAATTCAGACTATAACTTCTTTGAACTTTAGGGATATACCATGAATGATTAGTTGAACAAAGGAGAAGGACTTTCTACCCATCACAGAGATGTTGTGGTCAAATGAAGGGTTGTTATCAACATACATATCCAAGTCCCTGATGCTTGTGTTAAATTTAACCATAATGTTAGCTATATTGTAAACAGTACTGATGCTAGATTTTCCAAAGAAAATCATGCTGCATTTCATGATGTCATGAATAAGCCCATTATTAATACACCAAGCACTGGTCTGTTCCAGCCTTGCAGGAGATTTTGAGTATCAGAATGGGATTTGACAACTGTCTCCAGTTTGTAAATGTAAGAAATCATGATTAACTATATACCCTTAATATTGGCTTTTATGTCAGACAAATATGTATCATAGAAGAGGGTGCCTAGGAAAATGAGGCCTGTGGGATACCACTAGTGAAATTTTTCCTGTTTAGAGCAAATGCTCACAACTTGAATGATATGGGATTGGTCATATAGCTAATTACCTGTCCAGTGATCTGCATATGGGCTAATGTTGAGCTGGGAGAGTTAGTCAATGATGACAGCATGGGGGGAGTGATGGTGTTAAAGACCTTTCCAAGGACCAGTTAAGCAGTATGAACTGCATGTCTCTTATGTATGGCTTCAGCAACACTTTCAAAAACCTCATCTAGGTTGAGCAGATATAATTGGCATGATTTGCCTTTCTCAAACTGAACTGACATGTGTACAGAGATATAAGGTCACCTATATAATTGTTTATTAGTTCAGCTGGAATATGTTCCATAGCCTTGCAAATAATAATGGTGAGACTAATATGTCTGCAGTTCCTAGAGTCAGTAGGGGTACCACCTCTATGCAAGGGCACCACAACTGCCATTCTCCACACCTTGAGGGCATAACCAGTGGAGATACTCAGACTAAAGATTTGATGGAAAGGATTTACTAGGTGGGACTTTACAATTTTCAGTAGACATTCAGGGATATTGTCCGGACCTATGTAAGTAGTAATTTTGATTTTAGAAAGTGTCAAAAGGACGTGGTCCAAATTGATCTCAGGAGGTGATGGAGTAGATAGAGGCGAGGGAAGATAGTGTGAAGCTGGAAGAAAAGTGGTCTGCAAGAATATAAGCAATATCCTTTTGGTCAGAGAAAGGGGTACAATTGCAAATAAGTTCAGTATTGAATTGTTGTCTACTTCTACGTTTCTTAATATAATTGATGAAGGCCTTAGACTTCTGAATTAAATGCATCCCTAAGTTCATAGTTGGCATTACATTTTTACCTTATGGCATATTTGAAACACTTCTAAATCACTTTTAATATGGTAATGTGGACATATTTTATTGATGGCCATTAGATTTTCCTTTTTATAATAGATTTGGTTGATATGGTACTTCTTCAGATGGATTTAGTTTTAAACTTACAATTATGCTTATGACAGATTGGTACAATTGTAGCTGTATCAATGCATCTATCCAACAAAAATTGGATATCCAGCAAGCTGTAAAATTCCAAGGAATAGACAACAGCTATATTTGCAAGGTTTGCTGGGGAGCTCTTCCATTTGTGATTATCAATAAGATCAGTAAACAGTAAATAAATAATTATTCTCAGAGTAATCCCTGAATATAGATGAGCTATTAGAGACAACAAAGCAGATTTTCTGAAGATCACAAGTGGGTCACATTTGATTAGAGAAGAGGTAACAAGTAGGATGGTAGAAGTGGGACAAATTTTTGAGAGAACAAGATCAAGAAGTTAACATATAAGACTTCCAAGGTGGCTGTACACTGCTCAACAGTATAACTTCAGCTCTTCCAGTGTGAAAACAAAAACTAGGAGAAAGGAATGCAATTGAAAGTGCTTTTTTTTGGTAAAATTCAGTTACTGGCTAGTAAATACACTGCCTGGATGCCAGCAAAGAAGAAATTTGGTAAACCTCAAAGAAAATCAACTAGAAAAGGTGAAGAGAAAACTCTGCCTGGGAAGGATACTGGAGCTATTCAGCAAAAAGGCAGGTCAAACTTCTGCTTTGGTTCAAGAGATGGCTTCCAGTAATTTAGAGGAAAAAATAAATCAAATGTACTCTGAGGTGATTAAAATAAATGAAATACAATAGAAATATATCAATGTACACAAAAGGCTTGAAAAAAATAGAAGAAGCTTTAACTATCCATTCATATGAACTGATAAAACTGCAAAAGTCAGAAGTTGACATGAAGAAAAAGCTGGCTGAATTGGAGTTTTCTCAAGAAGAATTGTTTACAAAAATAGCAATGTTAGAAGACAGAGCACATAGAGTAAACCTGAGATTTTCTGCTGTTCCAGAGAAACTGGAAGGAAAAGAGTGTATTAATGTTATGAAAGTACAAATAAGCAACTGGTTTGGTGACCCACAACAGAATTTGTTAATTGATAGGGCACATTGAGAGTATGCTCCAAACCTGGGCATGAGAAAACAGCCAAGACCTATATTAGAAAAGATGCAATTGTACCAGCAGAAAGAGTTGATCCTGATAAAATTGTGGCAGAAGGGCAAAATATAAAAAATTGGAGACAGCGATCAGGGAATGTCGAGAGTTAGGTGTGAGATTCAAGCTGCTGTATCCAGCTGTCTTCAAAGTGTTTTTTTTTCCCTGGTGGATCAGAGTCATTTTTTGATGCAGAACAGGCTAAGGAGGAAAGAAAAAAAATTATCCAACAAAATGTGAGTCAGCAAGCAGAAGGAGAGTCTGCTTCTCATTCTTCTAATGGTAAGGTTGAAAGAGAGACTTCATCAGTGAAACCTTTCTCACTGTTCCAAAGGAAAATGATTGAGAGACAGAAAAAAAGCACAGCTGTTGACTAGAAGAATTATCAGTACCTTTGACTTGAACCAGAGTCTGGTGTTGGGAGATGGAGATGAACAGGAAGAAAATCAGCAACTATGAAATTAGTGAATAAATGGAGGACTATAAAGCATCTTATTACATTTATGAAATATGGTTTTCCAATAAAAAGTGGCTGAAAAACATTGGACTTTTGTTGACTTTGTTAAACCTGTGGGTGGACTGTAAAGCATATACTCCTCTTTATATCATTAATGTTTAGAATGACATTAAAAGGGGGAAAACAAACTGTAAGTAAAACAATTTTTGTTCTTATTAGTATTTGTATAAAAGATTTCATGATATAAATAACAAATGTAAACCAGCACTAAAACACAACTGTTTGCATAAAAATCCAGGTTTATTATAGCAAGACAGGTAAGTGCTTTCACACATTAAATGTGCTTCTTCAGACAACATAGCAGTAAAATCAGGCACATTATATAACACATTCATTTACTATGATAAAATAATTAACCTATAAAAGCACCATTTCAATTAATCAATAAAACATTCTCACTCATTTAAAGAGGCCTCTGGCTTTCAAAGCCAGCTTAATACAGGCCCTTTCATTAATGTCAGGAAACCTGTCTGCCTGCATAATAATAATCCATGACAGTTCCCTTTCCTCAGTAAAATTTCTAAAGTCACCACCCCGAGTATTAGGAGTCACCATCTCAATTACCCTAAAACCAAATATATGCTCTTGTCCACATTCAACATAATATTTGGCAAGGGCATTGTGTACATCATTTTTATTTATATTGTTATCATGCTCTTTCATTCTTTCCAGCAAAGACCTGTTGGGCTTGCCTATGTAGAAACAATTCCACAAACAGTATCCAAAACTCCAGAAAAAGTGACAAGGATGGAAGGCAGCCACAAGAACAGTAATAAGCACAGTTTATTTGTAAATGGTACACAAGGTTAAGTGCTTACTTCCCTTAATGAATAGGGACTTCTTCAGAACACAAAAAACGTATACACACATAATCACAAAACTCAGCCTTTTATAATCAACCCTTAACTAAGACAACCAATTGAACAATTCAAGAAGTTTAAAAATTAAAGAAACATATGTATAAAAAATCCATGAACTACCTAATCATATATTAAGCACTAAAATATAAAACATTTTTACACACTAATTAATTAATAAATTTACGAATATCACCAAAAACACAATTGTGAATCCCAACATAAATAAACCCCATTTAATAAAGGGTTCAAGTAGGTCATGTTAGGTAAACAGCAATTTAATCAAATATATTGAATAAATATATTAATATAAAATCCAACTAATTGAATTAAAAAATTCTTATATGTAAAAAAATACCTTATATATAAGAGTTCCAAACTGTACCCCAATGAATACTATAAAAAATAATAAAAGGTTGCTGAAAGCAAACTGGTAATGACCTCTGTTCTCAACCTAAAATGTGTCTCATTTTCAGGACACTGGAAATACTAATGGCCTCATTTAAACTGGGGCTGTTGGCAGCATCTAATCTAAGTTGCTATCTTAATTCACTCATGTCCAAATGGGCATCTAAAATTCTCCCCTGTGGGTCCTTAATTAAATTCTGTATAACCAAAAACTGAAAATTATGATTACCCATTTGGTGAATGTGCCTTGCCAAAGTATTAGTTAATCTAACATGCTTGATGTCAGATAGGTGTTCCCCTATCCTGTTTTTAAATGATCTACTAGTTTTTCCTACATAAAAAGTGGGACACATCAAACACTTGGCCAAATACACAATATTAGTAGTACCAAAATTGTAATGTCCCTGAATATGGATAGTCCTTCCATTCAACACAAATTTATCCAGTCTCCAAAATACGTGGACAAAAATTACAGTGTTGACATTTAAAATTCCCTTTAATTCTATTTGAACTAAAATTGCTGTTTACTTTATGCCCTTCAAACATGTCTTTAAAGGACCTACCCCTTTTATAAATAATTGTTGGTCCTTTTCCTACTTTTTGGGCAATGTTAGGGTCAAATTGCAAAATATCCCAATTGTTGTAAATAATGTCTACAATCTTTTGTACATCTTGATTGAATCAAATAACGAAACCTAAACTACTAAAGGGTTCCATTGTTTGAGTCAGAGCACTATTACCATCTTTGCCATAAATCAAAATAGGTTTATAATGGCCCCTTTCTCATTTTACCAAAACTTCCTGAACAATCTGCCTTAAAAAGACTTCTGGATATCCCCTTATTTTAAACATGTTTGAAATGTTCTTTACTTCTTCGTTGAAAGTCACATCTAAACTAATCATCCAGGCTGCTTTAACCAATTGTCCTTTTACTATAGATTTTTTTCTGGCTCAATGGATGTGCACTTGTAAATTCTAAATATGAATTAGAAGAGGTCTGTTTTCGATGGATTCTTGATTCAGTATCACTCTTTTCTATAATAGTTAAGTCGACATCCAAGTATACAATGCTTTCCCTACTGTGTTGATGGGTAAATTTCAGAAAAGCTAAATGTCTCATTTATATAGTCATAGAATTGTTGAAGCTCCAACTCTGTACCATTCCATAAATTGAACAAATCATCCAAATACCTAGTGTAAAAAAACTATATTTGGTTTAAATACACTTTTGAAAACAAATTGTTGCTCCCAGTATGACATGATGTAATTAGCAAAGACGGGGGCACATGCTGCACCCATTGCCACCCCCATCGTCTGTCTAAAATACTGGCCCTCAAAACATAAATAGTTGTTCATGAGCACCACTTCCATGAGGGTAACGCATACATTTATAATGTCCTGGTCATATAACCCTGTATTCAGTAACTAGCTTTCTAACCAAACTAATCCTTCTTGGTGTGGTATCACCGTGAAGAGGCTTACCACATCTATAGTGACCAAAATACTATTCTCATCAATTTTGATTTTGCCCACTTTATCTAAGAACTCCCAAGAATCCTTATATATGTAAGAAAATGTTTTTAAA
The DNA here is from genome assembly GCF_019279795.1 of Protopterus annectens. Lineage (NCBI taxonomy): Eukaryota > Metazoa > Chordata > Ceratodontiformes > Protopteridae > Protopterus > Protopterus annectens. The sequence continues at coordinate 687,896,079 of NC_056745.1, read as the reverse complement.
CCAGCCTGTAATTTCTGGTCATAAATTTGCTAATAAAACAGGTTTTAGATCATTTGCCATCAACTATGGGCCTAAACTGTGGATTCCTAAGTCCCTTGTGAATTTTAGGAATTCCAAATATATTAGGCACCATTGGGAATTTATTAATCATATATGCATGCTCGTCCTTGTTAATTTGGCCCTGATACAGCATGTCATCCATTAATAAATCAATTTTTTTATACATGACATGTATTTCATTCAGGGAACTTTCAACATAAGTGGCATCCAATAATAAACCATTTATTGCATTCAAATAGTCAGATTTATCCATAATGACCATCCCATTACCTTTGTCAGGTTTCATTAATTGGATTCCACCATCGTATACTAAATCATTAAGCAAACCCTCCTCACTGGAGGACATATTTATTAAACATTACCCTGATCTTTTTTGCAGTGCTTTTCTTATTTCTTTTTCATATTTGTTTTTAAATAACCTGATGATATTATTTAATGGCGGGTTAAGCATACTATGTCTTCTAAGACGCTCATTCCTCTCCATCCCACCCTCCTAGGAATTGAACCAAACCTTAAAATTAAGTTTCCTGGTATAACTTTTTAAGTCAATTAAAGTACTATCCACTTTTGCCTTTCTATAGGGAACAAATGTTAAGCCTTTTGCTAAAACATTTGCATGCTCAATATCAATATATTGGGTGGAATAATTATATACTTTGAAATCATTTAATGTATTAAAAACTACTACTGGTTCCATGATTCTGAACCCTTCGTCTAAATGTTTCCCTTCCATATCAAAAGCACCATTTAGAATAGCATTTTCATTTTCAACATCTCCATTTTTGGCACAATTATAACAATCCAAGCCTTCAAAAATGTCACCATGAAAGTCAGTTAATGTCAAAGAAGAAACCAAATTGGTCTCCCTTATATCAGTCAAATTTTCGTCAAGGGATGCTTTACCACCTGATGGAGAATGGGCTGAAAATGAATGTAACTCTGTGTCTTTACTAGAGATAATACTTATGGAATTAATTAATTCTAAAGCCAAATCCATTAGTTCACCCGCTGTCGGCTTCTGCCTCTCCTGCTGTTGTTGGTGGTTATTTTTGGTTATGCTCCCTGTTCGACATAATCCCACTGACTTCTTGCCAAAAAACACAACTGTTGCTGCTCTTTCCCTCTCAGCCTTTCCAACCGCCTAACATTTTCTTAATTTGAAAAGGACTGCGAGTGATGCCTGTTGTCATTGACTCTGTCCCCATTCAGCATCACTCGTTCCTCACCATCTACTTGCTGATTGGCCTTGCCAACAGTAGATACACCTTCTTACTTTTGTATTCATTCACATCCCTTTTAATTTTGTTGTTTTTCCATATAAAAATAGTATCACAAGCTACAGTCACATTGGAAAAAGCATTGTTGAACAAAGTTTGATTATCATTAAACTGGTCATCATTGATAATAAGTTGATTCAACTCATCCAAATCCTTCATTGCCTTTTCCACTGTTTGAATGTTATATTTTACCATTAATCTCATCATTTATAATCCAGTGTTATCAAATAAACCATGCAGTTCTTTTAGTAATTCCACATTCCCCTCAGCCCCATTGGGATACCTCCAAAGTCTTAAACCATGGGGAACCATTTCTATTTCTATATTTTTTTGTAAATAAGATATCTCTAATTGTATCTTTTTATATGATAGCAGTTTTTTCTCAAATACCTTATTTTTTTCTTTTATAGATGAATTTTCCATTGGAACATCGTTCCCTGACCTTTTTTCGCCACTAAAGGTAAAGGTGTTGTCCTTCCATTTGGAAAGCCCTTTCCAAATGCCGTTCCCCTCTTCAGTGCTAACGGACCTTTCGCCAGATGAATTACCTTGCTGTTTATCTGCCCCATCAGGGCCATTAGAAACTGGTGTTGGCTGGGTTAAAGGGTAGCCAAGACTACCAAATACATCGTTTCCTTATTTTTTCAGTTAAAGACTGGATCTGCACAGTGTGTGCTGCCAATTGCTTTTGTATTTGCTGCAAAAGTTCAAAAATATCACCGTTCATCACTCCTGCCACCTCCATGTCCGTAGAACAACTCCACAAATAGTATCCAAAACTCCAGAAAAAATGACAAGGATGGAAGGCAGCCACAAGAACAGTAATAAGCACAGTTTATTTGTAAATGGTGCTCAGGGTTAAGAGCTTTCTTCCCCTAATGAATAGGGACTTCTTCAGAGCACAAAAAACATATACACATAATCAAAAAACCCAGCCTTTTATAATCAACCCTTAATTAAGACATCCAATTGAATAATTCAAGATGTTTAAAAATTTAAAGAAACATATGTATAAAAAAATCCATGAACTACCTAATCATATATTAAGCTCTAAAATATAAAAAAAATTTACACACTAATTAATACGTTTACGAATATCACCAAAACACAATTGTGAATCCCAGCATAAATAAACCCCATTTAATAAAGGGTTCAAGGAGGTCATGTTAGGCAAACAGCAATTTAATCAAATATATTGAATAAATGTATTAGTATAAAATCCAACTAATTGAATTAAAAATTCTTATATGTAAAAAAATACCATATATATATATATATATATATATATATATATATATATATATATATGGATCAGTCCCTCACTACCGCGACACTTACTACTACCTGCCATATATATATATATATATATATATATATATATATATATATATATATAAAAGAGTTCCAAATTGTACCCCAATGAATACTATAAAAAATAATAAAAGGTTGCTGAAAGCAAACTGGTAATGACCTCTATTCTCAACCTAAAATGTGTCTTATTTTCAAGACACTGGAAATAATAATGGCCTCATTTAAACCGAGGCTGTTGGCAGCATCTAATCTAAGTTGCCATCTTAATTCACTCATGTCCAAATGGGCATCTAAAATTCTCCCCTGTGGGTCCTTAATTAAATGCTGTATAACCAAAAACTGAAAATTATGATTACCCATTTGGCGAATGTGCGTTGCCAAAACATTAGTTAATCTAACATGCTTGATGTCGGATAGGTGTTCCCCTATCCTGTTTTTAAATGATCTACTAGTTTTTCCCACATAAAAAGTGGGACACATCAAACACTTGGCCAAATACACAACATTAATAGTATCACAATTGTAATGTCCCTGAATATGGATAGTCCTTCCATTCAACACAAATGTATCCCCTGTCTACAAAATATGTGGATAAAAATTACAGTGTTGACATTTAAAATTCCCTTTAATTCTATTTGAACTAAAATTGCTGTCTACTTTATGCCCTTCAAACATGTCTTTAATTAACCTATCCCTTTTATAAATAATTGTTGGTCCTTTTCCTACTTTTTGGCAATGTTAGGGTCAAATTGCAAAATATCCTAATTGTTGTAAATAATGTCTACAGTCTTTTGTACATCTTGGTTGAAACAAATAACGAAAAATAAACTACCAAAGGGTTCCGTTGTTTGAGTCACAGCACTATTACCATCTTTACCATAAGTCAAAATAGGTTTATAATGGCCTCTTTCTCATTTTACCAAAACTTCCTGAACAATCTGCCTTAAAAAGACTTCTGGATATCCCCTTATTTTAAACATGTTTGAAATGTTCTTTACTTCTTCGTTGAAAGTCACATCTGAACTAATCATCAGGGCCGCTCTAACCAATTGTCCTTTTACTATAGATTTTTTCTGGCTCAATGGATGTGCACTTGTAAATTCTAAATATGAATTAGAAAAGGTCTGTTTTTCGATGGATTCTTGATTCAATACCATTCTTTTCTAATAATAGTTAACTCAACATCCAAGTATACAATGCTTTCTCTACTGTGTTGATGGGTAAATTTCAAAAAGCTAGCTGTCTCATTTATATAGTCATAGAATTGTTGAAGCTCCAACTCTGTACCATTTCATAAAATGAACAAATCATCCAAATACCTAGTGTAAAAAAATATATTTGGTTTAAATACACTATTGAAAACAAATTGTTGCTCCCAGTATGACATGATGTAATTAGCAAAGACGAGGGCACATGCTGCACCCATTGCCACCCCCGTCCTCTGTCTAAAATACTGGCCCTCAAAACATAAATAGTTGTTCATGAGCACCACTTCCATGAGGGTAATGCATACATTTATAATGTCCTGGTCATATAACCTTGCATTCAGTAACTGGCTTTCTAACCAAACTAATCCTTCTTGAGGCTTACCATGTCTATAGTGACCAAAATACTATTCTCATCAATTTTGAATTTGCCCACTTTATCTAAGGACTCCCAAGAATCCTTACATATGTAAGAAAATGTTTTTAAACCAGCCTGCAATTTCTGGTCCAAACATTTGCTAATAAAACAGGTTTTAGATAGTTTGCCATTAAATTGATGTTTACCTAACATGACCTACTTGAACACTTTATTAAATGGGGTTTATGTATGTTTAGATTCACAGTTGTGTTTTTGGTGATATTTGTAAATTTATTAATTAATTAGTGTGTAAAAATGTTTTATATTTTAGTGCTTAATATATGATTAGGTAGTTCATGGATTTTTTATACATGTTTCTTTAATTTTTTAAACTTCTTGAATTGTTCAATTGGTTGTCTTAATTAAGGGTTGATTATAAAAGACTGGGTTATGTGATTATGTGTGTATACATTTTTTGTGTTCTGAAGAAGTCCCTATACATTAAGTGAGGAAAGCGCTTAACCTTGTGTACCATTTACAAATAAACTGTGCTTATTATTGTTCTTGTGGCTGCCTTCCATCCTTGTCACTTTTTCTATGTAGAAACAATCAGATGCTCTAAACTTGGCTAAGTAAACCAGAATTCTGCTTCTACAATCAGTAGTGACATTAAAACAAAACCTCTTATTAGTAGATGGATGAACAAATTCCACATATGGATCTATAAACATGCAAAAATTTCATCTCGAGCAGCAACGCATCCAAGGTCTGCTCATTGATTCTCCCTTCTCCTGTGTGGAATTTTTCTAACACAACTGTCTCTTCAGAAACTTTTTGTTTTTAAAACTAAACCTAGGGTATTCACCTACAATAGAGTGAATATCTTGGTCTAAATGTAAGATAGACCAATTGTTCTTAATTCCTATAATGTCACTGACATCACTAGTATAATAAAGAGACATAGGTAGTGTCTCCTTCTTTGTGGGGGTGCTTCCAATCTCATTAAATGAGTCCACTCTATGTGTAAAAAAGGGTCTACCCCTTCCCCTTCTATTTTCATGTGTAAAACAAACTGCAACAGCTACCTCCTTCCTCTTATAACCCCTATTAATTAATTCCTGTTAAAAACAATTAATATCTGCCTCATACAATGTATCTTCATTATTTAGTCTTGACAAGCGCATACATTGCCCTTTGGCAACATTCTTGAAGACATGACCCACATGCATACCATTACGTTGTAACAGTATGTTCTTTCTGCAACTTTTTCTATGTAAAGTAGTGGTCAAATGTCCCAGAGAATTAACAAAAACCTTTACATCTAAATAATCTATTTCTGTCACTGAAATTGTAAAAGTGAATGAAAGAAATGGCACAGTATTGTTTAAATAAGATATAAAATCAAAGAGTTGTGCCTCCGTCCCCCTCCAAACCTTGTCCACAAACCTTCTATACAGTACAATGCTCGATGAAAACCCAGAGTCAATAATGTATTTCTCCTCCCATGCAGCCATAACAATGTTGGCGTAGCTATTGGCACTAATTCCCATAGCTATGCCAACCTTTTGCAAGAAAAGATGTTGATTGAACATAAAAATATTATTTTCTAAGACCATTTCTAAAAATAAACATATAAGGTCAATAGTTATTTATTTATTATTTATTTTTATTTACATTTGTTTACCGGGAAATTCCGACTGGATGCAGATGCCCGGGGAGAAAAGCTCCACATCGTGTACATGATAAATGGAGATACAAAGTTGCAGCAATACTAAACAACATTACAGGTTGTTCATTTTAATACAATAACAAAATACTGATTATCAACAGTATATACAGTAAATGTTGCAAGCTAAGATAGTTTCTTGTCATTTATAATATTAGTAACAAAGTTGTCAGACAAGATTTTAAAGTATGTAAAGACAATTAGCTAATTCTGACTGTGGTTAGTAGTGGCGATAGTATAGTTAGGTTAAGAGTCTAGGTGGGGGGGGGGGTAAGGGTGGGGGTGCTAGTCTGGATTAGAACAAGGACAAAGCCAGTGCAAATTTAAGTGGAATTTGAGTGCAGTCTTGAAAAGACTGCTGGAAGGTAGAGTAGTTATAGAGGGTGGAAGATTGTTCCCAAGTTTAGATATGGTACATGAAAGTATGGCTTCTTCTGCTGAGTTTTTGGGTTTGATAACAGTGAGTTGATTTTTGTTGCTTGATCTTAGGGGCCTAGTGAAGTGATAGAGTTGGAGAAGGGTTTGAAGGGAAGGGATGTTAAGGGGGTGGTTAATAAGTTTATGAGCAAGGGTGATTTGATTAAAGTGAAGGAGTTGTGGGAGTTCTAGCCAGTTTAGTTCTTTAAGGGAGATACAATGATGGCTGTGGTAGGAGGTTCCAGTGGCAAATTTAGCAATTTTGTTGTAACAAGCATCCAGCTTGTGTAGGTCTGTCTGTCTAAGGTTGATAAGTATGGGGGATGCATAGAATAGGGTGGAGATTAGCTGGGAATTGGCTATGGAGATTCTAGCTGCCTTGGTTAGGAATTGGTGGCTTTGATATTATGCACCAAATTTCTTGTGAACTTTTTTTATTGTGAGAGATATGTGGGTGTCAGATCTAAGTTTGTTGTCGATTTCCACACCGAGAAATTTTGTGTGTTCTGATGGAGAGATGATGGTATTGTCTTTGGCGAGAATGCTGAAGTGGGGGGTGTTTTGAGTGGCTTTGGAAGGTTTGAACAGGAGAAGCTTTGTCTTACTTGAGTTGAGTAGGAGATGAGCATTGGATAGCCAACTTTCTATAGAAGAGAATGATCCCTGTGTGATTTGTTGTAGTTCTGGTAGAGTGAGGGCAGAGCAGATGAGAGTAGAGTCATCTGTATAAGAGATGCTTGTGTGGTGGCGGTATGTAGGTTGTTAGTGAAAAGTGAGAATAGCAGAAGGCCAAGGATAGACCCTTGGGGAACTTTGAGAGTAACTGGGAGGTGAGGTGATAGGTTATCATTCCAGATTACTGATTGCTGGTGTCTGTGTAGATAGCTGTGGAACCAGTTGCAGGCTGATTGTGAGAAGGAGAGGTTGGGGAGAGTAGAGAGTAGTAGCTCATGAGATACCATGTCAAAGGCCTTTGAGAGATCTAGAAATATGGCAGTAGAGAAGAGGCCATTGTCTTTGTGATGAAGTATAGTGCTGGTGAAGGAGAGCAGAGTGGAGGTAGTGCTGTGATATGGCCTGAAACCATGTTGGGTTTTGGAGAGGAGATTATTAGCTAGGAGGTAGTTGGAGACTGGGTGTTGATACATTTTTCAAGTATCTTGGAGAGAGGGTAGCAGTGGGACAGTAATTTGAGAGGTCAGTGGAGGGGGTGCCTTTGTGGAGGGGAATGATGTGGGATATTTTCCATATCAAGGGAACATAGCCTTCTGTTATGGAATGGTTGATTAGAATTGAAATTGGGTAGGCTAGTGTATCAGCTGCAATTTTTAAGTATTCAGAGGGGAGATTGTCAGCTGTAAGTTTGGTGGGTTTAAGTTTTGATAATAGTCTTTTTATGTTAGAGGTAGGTACTGAGGTGAAGAAGAAAAGAGCAGTGGGGGGTTTAGGGTTAGGAATTGAGGGGGCTGTTTTAGGGAAGTGTTGTTTGTTTAGAGATGTTATAGTTTCAGTGAAGTGTTTGTTGAAGGATTCCGCAATACTGCTGGAGGAGGGGGGAATAGATGGCTGCGGGGTATCAACCTTCGGTAGGTGGAGGTTGGTGTTACTAGTGGACCAGAATTGCTTAGGGCTGTGGTTGGTAGAGTTTAGGGTGATTTATAGTAGAGGGATTTGTCTAATTTTAAATTCCTTTTGGCTTTATTGTGCAGTTTAAGGAATGATTGCCTATCTGAGTTATTTTTTGTTAGTCGCCAGTGCTCCCAGGCCTTATCTCTGGAGTTCATTAGGGTTCTGGTGGTCTTTTTTAACCATGGGGTATGCCTGGATCTGACTTTGGCATTTCTTACAGGAGTATGGGTGTTAAGGATGGAGAGGAAGGTACTGTTGAAGAAGTGGACAGCCTCATCTAGGTTGAGGTATTTTAGTGGTGACCAGTTAATTTTTTGCAGGGAGGAGATGAAGGAGTTGTGGTTGAAGTTGGACTTGTTCCATATTTGTCTGTGGATAATAGGCTTGAGACTGTGTGTGTGGTGCCAAATTAGGAAAGTGGGGGAGTGGTCACTAAGACTGTCAGGTAAGCAGCCTGCTAGGTAAGAGTGAGGGGCTTTGTTGACTAGGATCCAGCCAAGTAAGGTATGATTGTTAGAGTTTTTGTTGATTCGGGTAGGGGATTGGATGAGTTGAGTGAACCCATGGAGATTAACTCATTAACACCGAGTACCATCACATGGCGCCTCTGCGCTTAAGCCCGAGTCCTCTGTGAGACACTACAAATTCTATGCTATTACACCCGAGTGCCTTTCACAGGCGCAAGTTACTTTACACACTTATTTCAGCTCCACTGTAAAAAAATAAGTTGAAAAGGTACCTGAACTTTGTCAGTTACCTTCTCAACTTATTTTTCATTGCGGAGTTGCCAGGTGCTTATATTTGAATTTTTTGAGAAAATCAGCTTGCCCTGCATGATCACAGCAAGCCGATCTTGAATGCATTTCTGCATACATTTTAGAAACAGCATTGTCTCTGTAGTAAGCGAAGCAGACTTACAGGGTTTTTATTGACTGAGCTGTTCTGTGGCGATAAGTAGAAAATATGGTAAAGACTATTAAGTGTAGAATGGTTTATTGGTCCTTGCTGTAATAAAACTTAGTTTTTATTTTTTTTTAACACTGGTTGAGATTCAGGACTGTGGTCTTATTTAATTCTAAGACCTTGTGGCATAAATATTTTAGCCAAAAGAATGCTGGTAGGAACTTAGTTTTGAGTGAGGGCTTCTGGACAAGGGCCATTAGCAATATTTAGAGACTGTTGGCTATTTACTGTTCTTTGTATTGGCGGCGGCATCATGAACTGTCGTTCTGAGGCACCGGAAGTGTCAGTAGAGGGCTGACAGATTGAGGAAGCAGTGCTGGCACTAATCCATACCATTCTTTTGCACCTCAGTACTGGCAAGTTTCATTTCCATTTTAAAAAGGAAGGCACATATTTGATTGGCACCGTGGGCATTCAGGACACTGACTGCAACTTCATTGAGTTCACCTATGTCCGTCTGACAACTGAAGAGTTGGATAGGTCCTTGTGCAAGGTAGTCGAAGAGTTCAAGGTAAATCAACAGGGTTTTCATAATGTGCAAGGAAACGAGATAGTCAAGCGCTGCATTATAAGTGTATACTTTAAGCATAACCTTATTGTTTGACAGATGTGACGCCTGCACAATACTGTTTTTACTTTTATTTGAAACCTGCTATTTTCGTGAGTAACATAACTTTTAAGAAGTAGTCTCAGTAGTTAAGCAATCACACAGAAGCAGGAGTAACTTCAGTTATTGTAGACATGGACCAGTGCCCTGATCAACTTTACCCCATCAAACTTTTTCTAGTGTCAGCATAGCACATTATAGAGTACTTAACTGGATAAACAAATCAGATTAAACTACATCTTTTTGTTGCATGTCCAGTTCTGTTATTCCAGTCCATGAAGAGTCTCAACAATATTTGCCTGTATAATGCGACTGACACGCCTAAAAGAATTGAGTTTAAAATTGAGTTTTGACAAAAAAGTAAGCCCTGTTCATGACTTTGAATTTATGATCTGTCTTTGTTGCCTGGGGATGTGGAGGTGAATGACCTGATTTTCACTGTAAGGTGGAGGTGGGCAGCAGGCAAAATGTGAAGGTGCTTATAAATCAGTATTAACTTTGTGAATTGCCATTTCTGGTTCTATCGCAGTCCCGTCTGTTGTAACATAATGAAATGCCAGTAATCTTCTTTAATCATGGGCTCTAAAGTTGTTGTATCAGGTTTGTATGTTACTGTTTTAGCTGGGTTTTGTTGCTGTGCCTGCTACTGTTGTGTTCTTCTTGCAAGCGGGAGTCAGAAGATGCCGCTGAATGTAAGTATGAGAGCAGGCTGCTACTGGTGCAACACTCCACAGTGACTGATCGATGTGAGTGCAGTACTGGGATTTAATGGTTGACATTGTGGCTCCTTATGTGAAAAACTTTAGTACCGTTTAACATTAGTACATGTAGTAAAGAGGTTGTGTAGGTTGTTTGCTACAGTTCAGAGTCTATGAAGATTTTTTTTTTTTGTAGCCTATGAAGAAATGTATCCACTGAAGAATGTATCTCTTTCTTTTCTGAAAAAATGTCAAGCAGGGGTCTTTATTTTGCCTCTGAAGAAATGTCACTGAAGAAAATGTCCAATAGTAGACCAGACAGACTCCGTACTACTGTATCTGTTATACTTTATTTGTCTCAGGACAAATTCTTACCAAACAGTTAATTCTGTCTGAGCTATTTCAATTCTATTATACAATGACCCCCCCCATTAATATTCCAAAACGTGCACACTGACCAATCAGTTATAAATCAGAGTTATAGTAATGGAAAAAGGTCCGGTCGCCCAGACTTTTTCCATTAGTATAACTCTTTTTTTTTTTTTTTTTTACAGCAACGGAGAACGCAAGATCTCCGTTGTTTGTTACAACCTGTCTCGTCATGTTAAACGAGTTTAACATAGCGAGACAGCTTTTTAAAAAAGCAACGGAGCATCTCCGCTGCTTTTTTTAAAGTTGTCTCGCTATGTTAAACCCATTTAACATAGCGAGACACTTTAAAAAGCAACAGAGATCTTGCTTTCTCCATTGCTTTTTTTCAAAACTGTCTTGCTATGTTAAATGGGTTTAACCTAGTGAGACAGCTTTAAAAAAAGCAACAGAGATTCTCCGTTGCTTTTTTTAAAGCTGTCTTGCTATGTTAAACCCGTTTAACATAGTGAGACAGGCTGTAAAAAGCAACGGAGATCTTGCTTTCTCCATTGCTTTTGCCCACAGCTCTGATGTACTGCGTAAATATATGCATGCACAGTACATCAGAACTGCCACAGAATACCCAGACAGCTGTGGAAGGGCAGCAAGGAGGCATTATACAATGCCATTATTTAAGAAAAGTAATTATTTTTTTTCTTAAATAATGTCATTGTATAATAGCAATAACACTTTTGGTGGTAATGCTGGATTTACCCATGGTTGGCTTTGTTTGGCCACTCGGGCTTCACCCTCATGACCAAACCACACCAACTGTGGGTAAATCCAGCATTACCCACACCCAGGCGTGGGTTATTGCTATATTATAACACAGCTAGACAGATGAATAGACTACAGCACACTTAGTCTAAGGCGTCACCCCCTGAATGAAACATACTGTCCAGTTTATATACTCTTTTCAACCAATGTTATTTTTACTATCCTTGTGACTTGTTCTTCTGGTTTCTGTCTGTGTCATGGAAAAGTCCATGGTTATTTTGTGCCCTTTTTGGACCTTGCTGTATGTGAAGACTTCACAAAAGTCTCTCCACGTTATCTTTGTGTCACTTGACCTGTCTGCATTTTATTTATTTAATTCTGCATCTGAAAGCCAAGAAAGTCAACTTCCTTTTTTTCTATAACAGGATGCATTTACAGTATTGCCCACAGCTATATGTTATTAATATCTAAGCTGAACACAACTGTTCTTGCAAAGCAAGCATATTATTTTGAAAACTGCTGTTTGGCCTTGCATATTTCCTTTCACTGTACACACAGTATATTGGGGAAAAGCATTTTAATTTACATAATATCTATCAATTCCCATTTTTTTTATTTAAGTCCCATGAAAATTGTAAGACAGTTTACAACAAGATATGATCTTTAGTACTTTGAATCCCTTGTCTGTTGCAACATATGAATCCCTTGCATTCAATGCTATCTCTTTAAAGAATGTTACATTACCAACAGCTGTCACTTGATTAATACTTTTATTAACACAAATCTTATAATGATGATAAGAGCCACCATAGACACATAGCCGTTATTACTTATCTATTTTTTAACTGTTTTAATGCTTCCTTAAGCAAGTTGTCAGTCTTGCAGTTACACACAAGCATTTCAAAATCTTGTCAAGTCAACCCTTGCTTTACAAGGCAAAACCTTGTATTAGAAACAAGCATATTTTTTGCACTGCATAATTTCATTATTGCTTTGGGAAAAGAATATTTAAAAAAAGCAATTGACAGGAAAATGTAATCCTCTGTACTTAACAGCTTTTTTTATTGTTAACAGCAGTTACTTGTTTGACAGTTTTAAAACACATTTGCTCTGTTATATCTGAGATAGCTCCATAAGTTGCATTTGCTATCAACTTTGTAACTTTTCATATTGACTTAGTGGCACCATGCCAGTGAAAAATTCAGCTCCAGAAAAACACCATTTCCTATGTCCAGCTGTTTTAAAATCCTTCCCTATTTTTTTATCATGAACCTCCCTCTTTTTCTGGTGATTTTCTACCATGTCCTCTGGTAATGTGTAAGTAATTCTCATTACTGGAACTGCATACTCTATGTAAAATTATTTTTTCTCTTTCATTTCTTCCTTAAAAGAAGTATTATGTGTTAACTCCCATGCTGTTTTTATTTTATACTCAAGTTTTTTTACATGACCATAGTTTTTATGAAAACAGAGTATCCCTTTTTCTATTTTTATTGACCGTAAATGTTTTTATGGCTGATTGTTTTACAACTTTACTTTCATAAGATTTTTTAAACATGAAACCTATATGTGTAACCTCTACAGGGACTGCATGTACTGGCATTTTTCCCTCTGTAAGAAATGTGGCTAAAAACCCAACAATTTGACTTGTCACATGCCTTTGCAAACAAATTTTGCATGTCCAAAATATATTGAAATCAAGTATCTGATCATGATGTCCCTGTTCTCATGATTTATTATTTCTGAGTATCTCTTCCCATTTTTTCTTTGTAACTGTTTTAGATTGCCTTGTATAGAAACACATTTAAACTTTTGTAAGACTGTTAACAGACTGTTACTGCACTGTTACTGTTTGACTTGCACTGATTTTTATGAACCGACATGCTGTGCTGCTTTTGCTTGGATTTTTATTAGCTGAAAAATGCCATTCGTCTAAGTTTTAATGACTCTGTACTTTACTACCTGTATGTATTGCTGTGTATTATTATTCAGATGGCAGTTACACCAGTTTGACTAATGTTTTTGCTATACTAGTTTATTTATAAGACTGTTTGCTGTTATATTTTATGTAATACATTCTTTTGAAAATATGACATTACAGTCACTGCTTTTTTACCAATATTGATCCTGTTTGCTGTATGCATAAGCTGCCTTTGGAGACATGCTGTACTTTTAATGGGGGGGGGGGTGACCCTCTTGTTACTATAGAACCTTTTTGTTATTTAGGATTTATCATAGGTACTGCCTTAAATGTTACTCCATTTCCAGATGTAGATGTGGACTTACATACCCAACATTTAATTGCATTGTTTAGTTTTGCATATACCATTTGCACTACTGTAAATGTATTTACTGTATTTGTATTAACTTTAACTTTACACTGTATCTGTATTAGCTTTAACTTTATGTCTGTATGGCTGTAGGTTATGTCTGTGTTTATTCTGAATCTGTCCTGGCTTATTAAACCAGAAGTATTTTTCTGTCTTTTACTGTGCCCTTTGTTTAATTAACATTGAGTTTTGTATACTAACATTGTCTTTCATTGCTTTAAAAGATCCCTGTACTTTGCTGCCAGCTGATAACCTGTAATTTGTTAATTTATTGCTTTAATATTTATTGCCTGCCATGATCTGGTATTTCATAGGGTATACTTTATTTTTTATGTATCCCTCTGTGTTTGTTCCTGTGACTGGTTGTCCCTTAATGTATTTTCTTTATCTTGCTTTCTTTCACTATTTTTGGGTTTTAATAAGCACTATTATAATGTGGCCTATTTTCTTACAAGTAAAACATATCACCTGTTTTTCTGAACTTGGTTGTGTATCTGTCTGTAACCCTGGTGGAACAGAAGCTTCTCGTGTTCCCCCTACGTTTGTTTTTTAATCAGACCATGTAGTACATCCCCTTCCTTTCACCACGTAGTCTGCAAGCTGTTTTCTATATTTCCTATGTGCATCTGCAATACTGCGTACTTTTTCATCAGACCATGTATTCCATCCCCTTCCTTTCACCATGTAGTCTACAAGCTGTTTGTGTACATTTGCTATATGCATCTGCAAGACTGCATACTTTTTTTTTTTAAACTGTCTAGCACTCTGGCTTAATCTCCAAGTCTGTATCTGTATGTTAGGCAGAAACTGATTTTAAAGCTGTATATGCATTTTGCAGAATGTCATTAGCTGTTAGACGGAACTGCTTTAACATAACATCTTGCCTGACTAAAACATTATTTTGTTTTTTTTGTCACGCAATTTAGACTGTCTGTAAAACAATTATGTGAGTCTAGACACTCACCTGTTTTAGCTGCTTGCTTTGCTTTGCCATTTGCCAAAGCATTTACTGCAGCCTTTTCTGTATATTTTTTATATACGTTGATTTTGACAATACTAAACTTTCCCTGTAAATCATTTTGGGAATCAATACCCATAACTCTCATACTGGAGCATGTTTTAGGGGTTTGCCAACACTGTTGATGATTCCCCTTTCCCCTTTTGACCCAAACTGGCATGTGTAAATGCAAAAAAAAAAAAAAAAAAAAATTAAATAAAGCATTATTTGAAATAGACCACACAGTGTATGTCAACCATTGTTTAAATGCCACCATATTGAAACAAAATGATTTTTTTTGTCTTGCTACTGAGGCAGTCTGTAATAAACAAGACTATTGAGATATATCAGCAGGAGAAATAACTGTCATTTCTGCTGAACCCTGCCCAATGTAAACCTTGATGGGCTTCTTCTAACTTTCTTGTCAGATTAACCTCTGTAGTTTGTGCCCTTAGTAAATGTTGTTGGGCTCTATCTGATTGTTATGTTAAACCAGAAATGTCATTATGTAAAGTCTGCATGCTATGCCAAGTCTGTTTCTCTAAATGGCATTACTGTCCCCTACTACTGTCTCTAGGGAAATTTTGAAAAGCTGTGAAAACCTTTTCACTAAAAGGTTAATACTGATAGCACACTGTACTATGTTAGAACTTTTTATGTTTGTGCATTTGCAATATTTACCATAAATAACATTTTTATGTAGTCTATTACATTACTAACAATAATTGCATACACTTGTACTGTATGAGATTTAGGTGACTGCAGAAGGTACATTTAACTGCTGTATATGTGAAGAACTAATAACGCTAGAATCAAACAGATTGTTTATCAGAATAGGATATATCTTATGGTGTAGCTTACATACTAGACTCCTGTGACAAAATAGACAGAAGTTAGGAAAGTTACTTTCGCATGTACATTTTGTGTGTGGATTATAGGCATTTATACATTTACAAACACAACTGTTATCTAATGTCTGAACATCAAACATTTCAGATTTACATTTTATGTCTGACACAGAAGGTTTAAACCATGTAAATTTATATATACAATAGGTGGTCACTGTAAAATTAACTGTCTGTACTTGCATCCATGTTATAACTGTGAAGAAAGTACCGTAATTTATTCAGAAGACAAGCAGGTGATCAGATTGAAGTCAATCTGGAAAAGAACAGTGTTTCTCTACAGACGAATTGTAGGTGGTCCGACGCAGGACAGCTTCCATGGTGGTGCTCTGTGCCCATCAACAAAGTACTGGAATTGGAACTGTTTGTCTGTTAAAGCACTGGAACTGTAAGTCTGTTGAACTAACGTAGTAATTAGTAGGGATCCCTTTGTAATATTAACAGCTGGTAACAGATATATGGTCACAGTCACTGGCCAAGGCTCACCACTGAAAAAAATGCATTTCCTTCTTTTCTGAAGAAAATGTCCAAAAGTAGACCAGACTGACTCCATACTACTGTATCTGTTATACTTTGTCTCAGAACAAATTCTTGCCAAACAGTTAATTCTGTCAGAGCTATTTCAATTCTATTATAACACAGCTAGACAGATGAATAGACTACGGCACACTTAGTCTAAAACATCATCCCCTGAATGAAACATACTGTCCAGTTTATATACTCTTTTCAACCAATGTTATTTTTAATGTCCTTGTGACTTGTTCTTCTGGTTTCTGTCTGTGTCATGAAAAAGTCCATGGTTATTTCATGCCCTTTTTTGGACCTTGCTGTATGTGAAGACTTCACAAAAGTCTCTCCATGTCATCTTTGCGTCACTTGACCTGTCTGCATTTTATTTATTTAATTCTGCATCTGAAAGCCAATAAAGTCAACTTCCTTTTTTTCTGTAACAGGATGCATTTACAGTATTGCCCATAGCTATATGTTATTAATATCTAAGCTGAACACAACTGTTCTTGCAAAGCAAGCATATTATTTTGTAAACTGCTGTTTGGCCTTGCATATTTCCTTTCATTGTACACACAGTATATTGGGGAAAAGCATTTTAATTTACACAATATCTATCAGCCTACTTTGGAAAATGTTTTATTTAAATCTCAACTTTGGTTTGGGGGTGTCAGTCTGGGCACTGATATAAGAAAATGCTTTAGGATAGACACTTGTGCTGTCCTGTCATTGATCACATTGAACTCAGAGTATTGTTAACATGTAAAAGCCTCACTTCAGTAGGTGAGATCATTTGTGAACCAAACCTGGTATTATTAGTCTAGTCACTCCTTTATTACTGTGTGATCCATAGCATCAAACATCTTCAGGTAGTCTACATTTATTACTGTTGCATTGTACTCTTTACTTGTTTATGTGGAAAAAAGTGATCCAGTATTTGTCTGCTTGGGATGACAGGGTTGACAGGCCTCAATGCTTTGCAAGGTAACCCCCTAACACCCTTTTGGAAAAGTCAGCAAAAAAGGGATGTGGGCAAGATGGTACACACCACATAACTCAACTTGGCCAAAGCTTTTGACACAATTCTCCACTGAGACAGAAATAAACTGGAACTACCCTATGTCACCTGCTGAATTGCTAACTGGCTCACAAATAGGAATCAGGAAATCAAATAGGACAAGTTACCTCCACAAAAAGAGACTAATCACCAGTGTTGTCCACCAGGGATCTGTGCTATGACCTGTCCTGTTTTGCATCTACTTTTCTGAAGTCAAAGCCCATAGAAAAGGGCTCTGCCTAAGTTTCCACATGACTGCAAGCTAGGAGCTTTCACTGAATCTCCAAATGACTTAACCATCTTGCAGGAAGGTTTCTCCCAAATAAATTGTGTGAAAATCATAGACTGAAACAAATGTAAAAAAATGCATTATTGTATCCTTTGGGAAGTCATCCACCCCTAGGAAAATGCCACATTCACAATACGCCCCTAAGAGTTGACCCAGGCGTTCATGTTCAGGGTAGGGAACTTATGTGGACAGTGATCTAACTTTGACTCAGCATGTGCCATTGTTGTAAGAAAGTCATTCTATATTGCACAGCTTATAAAGAAAGGTATTATCAAAGCCATAGCCAGAACTAAGCTACACATCTGAAAGTGTCAACTGGATAAGTTACCTATGATATGCCAAAACATGTTTGGGTGAGAGCAATGGCTTAGTGAGATATGCTATTACTGATTTTACACCAGCTGTAGCATTGATCAACCAGCTATTTTGGGCAATTTTTTTGGCTTTGTCACTTGTGTCTGATTCTAATCAGAGGGGTGGTTCAGTGAGATAAAACTTACTACTTTTTGCACTAATTCTTACATGGATCAACCAGATAGTTTAGATATTTGTGATTTTGTGTGTCTGATTTTAATCAGTTGATGGCTCAGTGAGATAAATGTTATAACTTGTACACTAATTCTGGCATGGAGGACCCATATATTTTAGACAACATTTCTTCCTTTGCCAGTCATGTGTAAAATCTAGGTGAGAGGAAGGGCTCAGTAATATGTAAGTAATATACAACTTTTACCAAATTACTCTGGTCTTTTTCTGACAGATGGTCTTACATTACACCTGCACCAGGAATGTAATGAATGTTTGCTCAAAATGTTATGTGCAGCAATTATCACCTTTGAGCATGCAGAACCTTGCAGTAATGAAATGCAAGTCATTATCACATTAGTAATTTACAATATGTGCAGTTACAGTACAACACTGAGCCATTATCACTTGTCAGGTAAAACCATCAGCAGCTGCCACTGTTATTCACATTACTAAAAGTCATTATCACCTTGCAAACACAGGTATGGAACACTGCAGATGCCCTGAAGTGCCACTGATAATTGTCATATTTTGTTGTATAAGTCTGCTAGTGAGCTTGTCAACATGCTGAGGAAAACCTCATTTTATGATAGTAAAATAACTATCTGTATGCTGTACGCATGTACAGATATCAGTTTATGACTTAGGTTATGAAAGTTATAATATTGATATTTTGGTAAATACTTTTGCTAGGGAAGTTGTAAATATGCTAAGTAATACCTCATTTTGAGGACAGTATCAGCACATACACTATGGTAAAAGAACTATCTGTATGTTGTATACATGTACAGCTATCACAGTTTGTTTAGGTCTTAGATTATGAGATTTATGACATTTTTTCATATTTTGGTAATTATCTTTGCTAGGGAAGTTGTAAATGTACTAAGTAATAATACCTCATTTTGAAGACAATATTATGTACAAAATGGTAAAAGAAATGTGTCTGATCACAGATTTTTAGGACTTATATTATGGAAATTATGATTTTTTTCATATTTTGGTAAATAACTTTGCAAGGGAGCATCTGAAGGTGCTAAGTAATACCTAATTTTGAAGACAGTACTGCTGGTTCCAACATGGTAAAAGAATTGGGCCTGTATGTTGTACACATGTGCAGATATTAAAGTTTGTTATGGAAATTATTATTTTTTTTCATATTTTGGTAAATAACTTCACAAGGGAGAATCGGAATGTGGTAAATGATACCTCATTTTGAAGACAGTATTGCTGGTTCCAACATGGTAAAAGAATTGTGCGTGTATATTGTACACATGTGCAGATTTCAAAGTTTGTTTTGGAGTTAGGTTATGGAAATTATGATTTTTTCCCTATTTTTGTAAATAGCTTTGCAAGGGAGCATGTCAGTGTGCCAAGTAATACCTCATTTTGAAGACAGTGTTACTCCTTACAACATGGAAAAAGAACTATGTCTGTGCACTGTACACATCTACAGATATCACAGTTTGTTTAGTCTTGTAGGATTATGAAACTTATATATTTCCAATACTTCTCATTATTATGCCCATATCATTGCCAGGGAGCATGGTGATCACACAAGTAATGCATCATTTTGAAGCTGACATTGAGACGCACAACTTCTGTGCTGATATATAGGCTCTGTCTGTTACAGATGATGAGATATTATGCTTTGTTTATTTATCAATGATGAGAAATATTATATTAATCATATTTCTGTGAATATCTCCATAAAGGAGCATCACACAGTAATTGTTAAGGTATTATTTTAAAGCTGACATCCATACTAACAAATTAAATACAAATTGTATGGGTCTACATGGTACATTGACCAAGATATTGTGCTTTGCTTTTCCAAAAAGGTAAAAATATGCACAATATCAACATTCCTTGCCAAATATTTAATAATGACTTTGATATGCACTATCAACATTTACACTGTTGGAAAGGTCAGTGTCTGCTGAACAACTTTCATGTTTACATTTTTAGTCTAGCTCTTATAGTTAAAGAGTTATGAACATTTGTTTTGTGTATGGCATTAGAAATGAATTTTCTGAAAATGAGCTCAGGCTGCACTGTTGTTCCTATGGTGGAATTAAGCAGGCAGTTTTTTCAGAGTTGCTCCGGAGTGAAAGAGTTAAGGTGAATGGTTGGGAGATTGTTATTACAGGATAGCCAGTTGATGTTAAAGTGGCCGAGAATTATGGTTTCCTGGGGTAGAGATAGAGTAGCCCAGCTCAGGAGATTTTCTAGGGGTGTAATATTTTGCCCTGATGGGAAATAGCATCCTATGATATTGATTGTTTTGTTTGGGTTTAGTTTGAGATTAGCATAAAGGATTTTTTCATTGTTGTGGTGAGGGGCAGATGAGTTCAGGAGTTGAATACTGAGGTGGTGTTTAAATATCAATGCTACACCACCTCCTTTTTTGGACAATCTGTCTATGTGAAGGATGTTGTATTCAGGTGGAAGTATTTCCTCACCTTTGATGTGAGGTTTGAGACAGGTTTCAGTTAGGAAGAGAATATCTGGGGAATATATGCTTATGCTGGCATGTAGTTCTTGGATTTTATTGCATATGCTTCTGATGTTTAGGGACATTATAAGTAGGTCTGTTGTTTTCTTGTTGGCTAGGAGTTGAGTTGTGGGGGGTTGCTTGGACTAGGGTTTGTGCTTGGGTTGGATTTGGGAGGACCAGGGTTTGGATGGATGTCGCCAGCGAGGGCTAGTTAATAGAAGGTGTTTAGGATATGTTTTATATGCATAGTAAATTGCTTATGGTATCTTAGGGATATTTTATTTTTGAATGTGTTAGGTGTTTGGTAATGGAGTGTGTGTATTGGGAGGATGTTTTTGGTGGCAGGGGTTGTGCAGTTATAGTGTAAATGTTTGAGGGAGGATGGTGAGAGAGTACAGTGGAAGTTGTTGGGGCATGTGACTGTGGAGCCTTGGTAGGATGTAATGTGAGCTAGAACTATGCAGGTTAGGATTGTTATTATATTAGGTAGTAGCATGATTGTGTTGGATGTAGGGAGAGGGGATGACTAGTGGTGTAACCTAATTGGTGGTAATTAGGGGTGGGTTTAAGGCTAAGAATAAATGTAGCTGTACTGGGGGCAGGTGGAAATAGGGGGCAGGGAGGGGAGTGAAGTCAGCATAGCAAACGGAGCAGGCTAGAACCCCCCCCCCAGGCTAAAGATTGCAGGGTAAGTGTCTAAATAGCCAAATTGTTAGTAGTTATTAGAATCTTGTAGGGAAAAACAATCTAGAGACCTGATTTCAGCTATGTCCTTTCTGGATAGATACCTAGTTTGAAGCAGACAAAAAGTGATGGTTTAAGTACCTTTTTGTCTCTATTTTACAAGTGGGCAATTCCAGGATATCTACTGGGTTATCACATCATAACCACTTTTAGTTGTTAAAAATTCCTTCAACATTGTAATACCATCCACATGCGGAATGCATGTGAAAAGAGATACAACATCCAAGGTAACCAAGAAATAACTCCCATCAAAATACAAGCCTTTCGTGGCCTCATATAAATTGCCCAGAAACTGCTGTGTATCCCTCAAAACTTGCATCTGTGCTTTGAGAACAGGTCTTAACTTTTTCTCTATAAAAACAGAGACTGGCTCAGTAGTCCAGCCTCTGCCAGACACTACAGGTCTGAATGGGGATCTCTCTTTGCATTTATGAATCTTGGGCAGTCCTTGAAACACAGGGACTACAGGATGTTCTACTGTTAAATAATCAAATAATTCTTTAGAACTTAAACCACTCTGTAAACAGTCACTCAAACATGAGTGAATTCTGCTGCACATTAAATAGACATCTTCAAAACTAATTTCATTATAAACCTCAGTGTCATTCAATATTCCCATCATACTACTATCATAAAAGTCAGTATCCATCACAATTATGGACCCTCCTTTATCTGCAGACTTTATGGTTAGCTCTGTGTCCCTTTGTAGCTCCAACAACCCTTGCCGTTGGTCAGCATTTAAATTACCAAACATCTTTCTCAAACCTCCATCATTATAGGTGGCCATTAAATCATATTTACATTTTTTAGAAAACGTTTCAAGTACAGGATTTAACAAAGGTTGAAAAACACTGGGTCTCCTAAATGAGACACCCTCAGTAGTATAATTCATGTCTGCATGCATTACTTTAAGCATGACATTTCTAACAAACTTTTTAATATCTATAATAGTGTCACTTGGGCAAGATCCCTGAGCTGGAATAAATGACAGACCATGCTCCAGTAAAGATATTTGTGCTACAGTCAACTTTTTTCTAGAAGTATTATATATTACCGAACCACATGGTCCCTCTACATGTTTTTAAAGTCTGAGATCTGTCGTCTTCAATCAGCTGCTGCCGCTTCCTCCCTCAGCTCTGTGAACATGAATGGTGTGATTTCTCCCTCTGGTGAATAGGAAGATAGAACCAGTCACATTTGTAGACTTTGGCCATACATCTACCGGCTTAGAAAGCAAAGCTGGATTTAAAGGGGAACTGGCTGATGTGCTGGCAGTATTAGTAGAATCCATATTATTACTACTATCAGAATTGTGGCTCACATTATGATTATTAACAGAAGAAGTCTTAAATACAGCAGTATTCTTATCTTTTTGGGTAACCTGGTCTATCTTATATTAAGAAGTGCAGAGTGCAAATAGTAATGCTGCAGGAGACACATTTGGAAAGAAAAGATCATGTGAATTTAACAAAGAGAGGATTTCAGAATGGAAATTCACCAGAATATCAAGGACAGTGGAAAGGGAGAGTAATTATACTAATTGCTAAAGGGGCTCCTATAGTGATAGAGAAAGAAGAAAAAACAACTAGATTTGTGGTAGTAAAGGGCTATTGGCAAAGGAAGAGGAGTACAATGGAATGTATTTATATTCCATCAAAAACTGCTATCAGTGAGCTTAAGAAAATGTTGCGAGAAATAATCAGTTTTCTGCAGGGAATATTATTTATAGGTGGGGACAGGAATTTTATGTGCAATAGTGGATGTATCACTGATACAGTATCAGGGGGACCTAGAAGTGACAACATAATGAGGGGAAGGTAAAGTTCTGAAGAAATTTATGAAAGTATTTGGTATGGAAGATGTGAATTCAGTAGTAAGAACTCAGACAGAATTTGCAGATTGTTCCCCAAAGTACAATAACTGGGCTAGACTAGATAGAAACTATATTTCACAGGAACATATGCATTTATGTATGTTTTAGAAGTGTAATGAGTTTTGACATGCATCCAATAACTATTTCTAATCTTGCACCAATAAAAACTAAGATACAAATGCAGGGTAATGAAGTAAAAATAAGACACTGGCACTTTTCCATTACCTGTTAAGAAGAGAGGAATTTTAAGAATATAGAGTGGAAATTTTTCAAGAGTTATTACGGAAGATAGAAATAGCTAGTGACTTGGATAAAATGAAAATGGAATTTAAAAATACGGTCAAAAAATAAAAGAGAAATAGATATGGTTAAGAAGTAATAGAAATTACTTAGGGGAGTTGACAAAGGCTAAAGCATTGCAAAAAAGGGGATTCTGATAGAATAAGAAGAGCAGCAAATCCAGAGTGCTACAGAGAAAGTAAGGGTGCTCTGGATAATATGCATGAGTATAGAGTGTTTATGTCAATACTAGCTAAAAGAATGGCATAGGTGCCACCAAAATTGGTAGGTATGGATCACTGCAGTTTTATGGAGGGCAAGCAAACATTTGAGAATATTAACAGAACAATGGTGATCCAGATGGAATCAGAATATAAGAAAATGCCTCCATTGTTGATGGGTCTTGATGCAGAGAAAGCATTTAATAGAGAAAGCTGGGATATTTCATGAGTAGGACATTGGAAGCAGTTGCATTCCATGATACAATTCTTCTTCTTTCGGCTTTTCCCGGTTAGGGGTCACCACAGCGGATCACCTGTCCGCTCATGATACAATAATGTTAATTACGATATATGAAGGATTGGAGTTAAGAATTAAAGTTGTGTCTTAACAGAGGAATCGTGTGGGGTGTCCCCTTTCCATTTGTTATTTGCTTTACATTCAGGGCCATTGGCAAAGAAAATAAGGGACTCAACAATACAAGGATAAAATCTTTGTTGGCTTTATTTACAGATGATATTATTTTGTACCTGATAAATGCAGAAAAGGACATTTCAGTGCTGTGGAATATTTTGAGACAGTTTAAAGTCTTATCAGTTTGTAAAACTAATGAAGATAAAACAAAGGCTGTAGCCATAAATTATGTGCCCACATACAAATTGGTTCAGTAATATCCATATTTATGGGGACATGATAAAATGAAGTATTTAGGAGTATGGAATAAAAACACTTCTGTTATGGCAACTAAGGATAAGTGGGAAGAGATTATACAAAAGACAATACAAAAATTGAAACTGGAAACTCTTATTTATGGATATGGATAGTAATACTCAAGCAGTGAAAATGTTTTTAAAGCTTCTTATTATAAGAGAATCCAACTCAGAGAAGAACAACAACTAGAGGCTAAAATTAAATCATTATAACAGGATCTATTTAAAAACTACAACACGCAAATGGAAACAGAACTTTTGAAATCCCAGAAAGACCTTTTCTTGGTTCACAACAATAATCAAGCATTTCATGAAACTAAGATACTTGCAAAATATGCTAGCCATATACAAACACCGTCATGAGCACTTGAGAGGATTATTAATCAGTCTAAAACACCTTCACAAATTCCGGAACTATTTTATAAGAATAAGACTTATACGAAAACCGAAGATATTATCAAAATTTTCGAAATTATATACTCTCAAATCTATGGAGAACAAAACCTTCTACTTGCAAATGATAATAGTGCAGACTTTCTACAAAAACTAAATTTTCCGAAAATTGATGCGAAACAAAGAAAAGAATTAATAGAACCAATAACCATTGATGAAATAATAACAACAATCAAAAATTGAAATCACACAAATCTCCCGGCCCAGATGGCCTCACAGCAGAGTTTTATAAAACATTCTACCTTATCACTGCACAAATATTATCTCACGTATTAAACTATATAATAAATAATAAAATCAATGATATACACTTTAATGCATCCAAAACGATTTTCATACCTAAAGAAAAGGCAGATCCTCAAAATCCAGATAGTTACAGACCCATATCATTACTCAGTATTGGTACCAAAATTCTAACATCTATTCTGGCTAATAGACTGAAAAAAATAACTGACATAATTATTTTGAGTGAACAATCTGTTTTTTTATCATCTAGACAAACCAGTGACAATACACTAACACTACACACCCTAATTTCATATGCCAATCAAAATAACCAAAACATATATGCACTAATTATAGATGCTCATAAAGCCTTTGATAGAGTCAACATAAGATTTTTATTTCAAATCCTACCCTATTTTAACATACCCTAAGAATTTATTCTAACCCTACAAATATTATACAGCAATCCTTATACATTATATATAAATAAAAGATGGTCTAATAGAATTCAAATCAGAAATGGCACTCGTCAAGGGTGTCCCTTATCCCCTTTACTGTTTAACCTATATCTAGAACCCCTATTTTTAAACATCAAACAAAATGTATATCATAATGCCCCAGTAATATATAGCACAAAAATCTCCTTGTCAGCCTTTGCTGATGATCTCAACATATACTGTACAATGCCAGCCACAGACACCAACAAAATACTATCTGCTATTGAAGATTTCACATCAATTTCAAACTATAAAATAAACCTTAAAAAAACTAACATCTTCCCTTTAAAAACTCTGAAACCTTTTTCACTCCTACCACTGATAGGTCAAATAAAATTTGAAGAAAAGATTAAATATCTAGGAATTACATTCCCTACAGATAACAAAAACGTTTACCTTAATAATATCAAACAAAAGTGGGACCACATTTTACTTGATCTAAAGAGATGGAAAAATCTGAAACTACCACCATTAGCTAAAGTCTCGATTATCAAAATGAATATCTTGCCCAGATTTTTATACATCTTCATGTCTTCCCAGCTATTAATACCCAAGAAATTTTTTAAGCAAATTCATACTAAATTTGCTAAATTTATATGGGAACCAAAAAAAAGTAGAATCTCATATGATAAACTGATGACTCTGAAAAACAAAGGTGGATTAGACCTACCAAATTTTGAAAATTACTACTCAATCATAAATGCCAATAGAACTTTAAGACTTGCAAACTACAATAAGCTAGATAATAGCTGGTCCCCACATTGGGTAAAATTAGGTTTTAAACATATTGAAAGCCTGAATATAAATCCCAAATCAATACCTTTCTTAAGTAGTAAAAACATTAAAGCATATAACCTATTGGAATCCCTTAAAAATTCCATAACATTAACACAAAATCTTTTTAAGTCAGTAAATCTTCTTTAACCCATGATGATACTGCAACTTATCCACAAAAATCCTAACTTGAGAATTAATAACCAGCTACTTGACCTGAAAAAAATCTATACCTATTTTTGAATTGTCCCATGCAAGAAATAAGAAACCAATTGGGCCTACCCAAGACATACTTGTTGATCTTAAGACAGATTAAAGAACTGTGTTTAAGTTACCTTCAAGACATAAACATAAATAAAGATGACTTAATCAAATGCAACTCACTTTGGCAAGCCCTTCTACAACACAGTAAATTTATAACATGCTCATACAAACTGATCAAAGACCTGAAATTTCAAGAATGCATACTCTTATCTAATTATTGGAAAGAAAAAATACCATTGATAAAAAAAAAATAAAATAATACAAGCAATCAATCTAACAATAAAATCCATATCTCTTCAAAAGCTAGAATTTACCCAACTCATGATATATAATAATGCTTATTACACACACCTTAGACTGCATAAATTTAACCCTAGAAACTCCCAATTTTGCCCACATTGTAAAGATGAAACTGCTGACCTTTTACATATGTTCTGGAGCTGCAAATGTGTATTCAAACTTTGGAACTCCCTGAAAGTACAGCTACAAAAGATGGGATATCAATCATCAACGCTCACGTGGGAATTTACGATATTACATATTCCCCCAATTAACCTATCTAAAAACCAAACAATCATTCTCATTAATATCTTCTTATTAATGAAACTTTACATAGCTACCAACTTGCTGACCCCATCTAAAATATCATGGAATAGCTTTAGGAACTTAGCGACAAAACATATATTAGCCCACAAATACATAATAAACAAACATAACAAAAATCCCAATATTTTGAATCGCCGGGAACTTGCATAAAACGTTGACTTTGGAAGACATTTACAACATACACAATAAAAATCATAACATCATATAGTAGTATACTAACTTGATGGTACTAACCCTGGAGAAAACAACTCTTATCTTTTTTCATACTATTAAATTATGAAAGCATTCATGTAAATAGTGTAAATATGTTTTAATTGATTGTTTTTGTACCAGTTGTATATCACCTGTGTTTACGCTTGTGAAATGATGTAAATTAAAAATAAATAATAAAGAAATATTATTGAAAAAAAAAGAAAATGTTTTTAGTCCTTAGTCTTATATATGGATCAGGATACTTTTATCAACCCTTGAAGAAGTTGTGGACAATAATTAATAAAGAATTGAAGACATTTTCTGGGAGACAAAGAGGACAAGATTTATGTGGGATAAGTTGATTCTTCCAATAGAACATAGTGGCTAAGTTTACTTGAAGGGATATTTTTGAACTACACTGTTAAGGCTCATATGCATAACAAAATCAGAAAGTTATAATTCAAAGTGAAAATGGATAATGATGATGAAGCATGAGGGAAATTCAAGAAATAAAGAGTGGGATTTTGGATGAAGATTCTTAAGGAGAATAATAACAACCATCCAGAATATTATATTCATAAAGAAGCAGAAAGCATTCTAAGAACTAAGGGAATACAAAAATGGAGAAAGGATATTTTGCCAGTAGGGATGACAGTAAGTAAGGGTACAGAAAATATGCAAGAGGAGGCTGGGACTTACTAAAGAAACCTGGCAAAGAAAGCAAGATACTGAGAACACATAACTCAAACTGGAAAGGTAATAGAATGAGTTGAGGCCACTAAGACATTTGGATTGCAGGCTAGAGACTACCTTCTCTACCAGGGCTTGATCTCCGACTACAGACAAAGAAAAAGGGATAGGGGAATTTTAAGTGAAAGAACCACTCTGGTAGAGCTTTTAGTTGAATCTAGGACAGATGCAGCTGTTAAAAAAAGGATAATTAATAGGGCATATAAAATGCTGCATGATAACTATAAGAATCAATCAGGTGAGGTTAGAAAAGATTGGGAAGAAAGACTGGGAAGACATATGCATGGCTCCCAAGTATGCAGCCAAGTCCAGAAGATTTAGGGTCTTTGCTTGGAAGTGTTTGCATAGGAACTTTTAAACCCCAAGTAGACTTCAAAGAATGTTTCCTCGGGTAGATAGCAAATGTTGGAGGTATATGATAGAGAAGACAGCAGTGACTGGGAGCATATATTTCGGAAGTGTAATGAGTTGCCAGATTTTAAAAAATTCCCTACAGAGTAATTTATCAGAAATATTGGGTGAAGAAATGGCTGTAAATAAGGAAATGATTCTTTCGGCTGGAATACAGGAACTGAATAGTCTAGACATAGTAAGGCCTTATTACGTTTAATTCTCTTGGCTGCCAAAAAAGTCTACATCAACTGTATTTAAGGTATTGAATATCATAAAAGAGATAAAAGAACTGGAAGAGGGATCTTTAGAAAAGGGAAATTATGAGATATAATAATTTTGAGAAGGAGGAGGAGTGAGGTTTTAAGGGAATTCAGTAATTCAGCATTTTTTTTGTAATGTTGGACTGATGATAGTAGCAAAGAAAATATATGTGATATATATTGTATTTAAATTAAAAATGTTAAACATTTTTTTTCCCTTTCTGTTAATGTATGTTTGCCTATTTCCTAAGTGATCATTTAATAAAGGTGTTTTAAAAAAGATTAACATCTCTGGAAGACAGGATGAATATTTGGTCAAGTGTATTGTGCATTTATGAAGTCCATAAATTTCTGGGCATATTTATAATTGTTAGTATATATTTGCCAGTTTAAGTGTAGATAGTGGAAAGTCACCCATAAGAAAGGAAGATAGTTATCTTTTCAAACTGGTTAATGTATTCTGCATTCTTTGAAGGGGTCATAGTTGGGGATCTCTATTTGTTTATAATGTGATAATTAATTTTACCAAGTATAACTAGGACTGTGACATGTTCCAGATTTGTATCATATGAAATCTGGTAAGCGACAAGAGGAAGAAGTTTAACTAGGCCTTCTTGCACCCATGGTAATTCCCTGGCCTGGCATCCTCCCTCAACTTTAAGTTAAGAGCCAAAAAACAGTCCTTGCACATACTTGAGCATACATGAGTCCCCCACAAAACAAGCAAACAAACAAACAAAAAAAACTTTCACTACTTTAAACTTAGCAAAGCTCTTGCTGCATGTTTTGTGGCTAAAAGGGATCACTGAGAGCATTAGCCTTGAATGAAAATGCATTATCGGCATAATGAATTAAATCACATATGGAGTGCTAAAACACTTCCACAAATGCATTACTGGCAGTTTCTGAATGCTAGTAATAAAGATCATGCCCTGTGACATCTTGCACTCAGGACAACTGACCCCTTCACCCCACCCTAGTTAAATCTTTGACAATGGATTATGAATAAATAAAGATACTTCTCCACAGTTACTAATGAATCTAAATGCAATGCATTCTGGCATGTATGAAGTGCTATTACTATAGTGAAACCAGGTTTTTGTATTTAGACAAATGCAGACATTTGTTGAGGTTAAGGAAGACCTTAGGGTCAGAAATTTTGTTGTTTTCAGCAACACTACCTTGATTTTATCCAGACTGGAGTTTGCTATTTTGGGATGCCCTCAGGTGAACTCTGCATAAAAAAGCAGTTCTGATTCTGTGTACTATGGCCTATTATGTTGTAGGAATCTGGTGATAGTTGGCTAAAAGGAAGTCAGATGATGTAATTCTCATCTAGTTTCCATACTGTAATAACTGATTTAGCAACTCTTGTCTTCTCAAAGGTAATATTTCAAACTGTGGAATAATATTTCTTTCAAAGACCAGACAAACTGCTCAAATACTTCTTTCTAAAAATACCCACCTTGAACATGTATATATTGAATACTTCTGCTTCTCTGTCTGTGACAAAACACATAATCTAGCCTCTCAACTATACTTTTATTCTTCACTCTCTGCAATTTTCCAGACTAATACAGTATGTTTCCCAGCATGATTGCTGATACTATGGGTGGTGTTCATAGTCATTAAGTGGACACTTTAAGGCTATCAGTGAATGAGTGCAGCTCTACTGCAATTCATAGAGGTCACTTAAGCTAATGTGCAATGACCACAAATGAGCATAAGAAAATGAACTCATAAAAAGTTGTAAACGAAGAATGATGTAACCCAGCATATGGTAAAGCATCCTCTCACCTTTTTGTGATTCATGGTGGAAATTTCCTGCTTTTCTGTGCCACCTGCAGATACACTATATAAAGAGGAGTCTTGCCAATGCAATCTACTTTGTATTCTTTGAAAATACTGTCTCTTGCTACTAGCCTTGCTATTTCTAGGTGTGAGTTGCTTGTCTTGGCTGAGCCAAAGTGTCTTGCACCCAACAGCAATCACTCACCAAGAAAGCGGAGATATAGGCACAGAATGACTCATTACAACTTTGATAATCCGGAGATACTGGATAGGTTCAGAGTGGACAGGGACATTATAAGGGTCTTAGTGACTATGTAGGACCCCCCCATAGGGATAATGGACGAATGAATTAACTTCCTATCCATGTGGATACTAAGGTATGCACAGCCTTCACTATACTCATCATGAGGAGCTTACGGAGACAGACTGGACACCCAATGGGAATCTCACAAGCTTCTGCCTTGAGGATACTGCAGCAGTTCCTGCATATACTCTTGGCATGTGTGGATCAGTACATCTATTTCCTGGTGTCACCTCAGGACCAAGCCAGGGCTAGGTGTGCCTTTTATGGGGTGGCATGTTTCCTGTGGTACTCAGTGCAATAGATTGCACCCATGTTGCAATAAAGGCTCCTTCTGGTCCAGGGGGTGAGCTTTACTGCAGTTGCAAAGGATACCATTCCATCGTTTGCCAGGAAGTGTGTGATGCATTCGGGGGTGCATCATCAAAGTCTCTGTCCAGCATCCTAGCAATGAACACGATTCCCATATCTGGAACTCTAGCTCACTCTATTTCCTCTTCCTGCATGGTAGGATGCCCAGTGGTCATCTTGTTTGTAAGTGGAAAAATATATATATTTTTTCTTTTTTCTACTGTATTTAAGTAGTTATTCATAGTAAAATGTATTGCTAAATACTAAGCCACTTTACCTTTATCCCCCCCTCCCCATTTTCTCTGACTCTTTTTTGATTTTTTTTGTCTTTTAGCTGATGCTAGATGCTGACTGCAGGTTGCATTCTGCATAACATGATCATGCACCAGTCTGATGGTGAAGTGACCCACGCTGTCACTGCAGATCCTTTATTCCACTCCAAATATGAGTAATGATGGCCAGTCAGCAACAGCAGTAGTTACGGACTCCTTGCATTAGGCTCATGCAAGGCATATGGCTGCACAGGTAAAGAGGTAGCATCTAGTTCGGAACTATAGACAGTGACATTCAGGTTAATGTTTCCTTTCTTGTAAAAAACACTGAATATAATTGATGGATGCAATGATATCTGTTGGCTATGCATGGTCTGCATTCACTGCTCATCTGACATTCTCTCTCATCTTTATGTTTTCATTTCAGAGTAGTTACTCATATTATCATTTTTAAAAGTTAGGCTTTAGTGCTCACCGTTCAGCGATGTCATAAGGCATAATATAAATAATACTCACAACTGTATCTGTTTTGCACAATAAAATCTGCTAAAGAAGTGTACCTAAGTATGTATGCACTGAATGTGGTATAATTAGTAAAAACTGTTAATTAAGTATTTAACATTAGTTCATATCTTGCCTTTGAATTAAAATTAACTATATTGTTTTTGATATTATGCAATTTCTTCTAAGATTAAAGTATGTTGTTTGATGATGTACTGCACAGCAGACATTTTTTATTTTGTCATACACAATAATTAGTGACTTCAGAGAGAAAAAAATATCATCTGTGCAGTGGCAAGGGTAAAATGGCAGCAATGATTGTTTACATGGCAGGATACTCATTTTAATCTGTAATATTCTAATGAATGTTTCCATGAAAACTTGTGTATTAATACTTTGAAGTTGTAGTAACTTCCAGCTGTAAGGATGATAATGCATGGAGCACTGGTGTTAATTTCTGAAATCTCATGTTATGTCATACAGATTTATTTCCACAGTTTCCCCTGAGGTTTTAAGTAGTACCATAATGAGGAGGAAATGCATACATTTGAAAAGTTTTTAACCCCTCCATCTCACAATTTTTTAAATAACTTATCCCCTTGGAGTTAAACATTCACCTGTGTTTCTGAATGTCAAATTAAAAGTAACAGAAATGTCACTGTCAGTTCACAGTAGTTCAAGATTAAATGAGTCCTACACATTTCCTAAAGACAGACTAGGTGATAGTGGAAGCGATTTTGAAGAGAGGCCCTCATGAGAGCTGGATGGTGAGTTGGTTCAATGTTGTGACCTGCATCATGCAGGTGATCCTGCAAACACTGTTCTGACAGTGCTGCATGAAAGTGATTGGGTCCTTGAATGAAAGGTTCTTGTAGGTGTAAATAAATGTTGACATGGCCTGCATAAAATCTGTTACGTTTGTTCTCCCGACTAGAGTACTTTCTTAAAAAGCAGTTGTAGTCTCATATGGTGTGCCCCCAGGTGTCTGGACAGCACCCCATCCTCTTCCCCTTCCAAGATTGACTTCTGCTTGAGTTTGGTACGTTCTAAGTAGTCTACAAATGGAGGTGGCCATGGATGTTTGGTATACCACCATACTATGCATCAGTGTAATCATGGCATTATTCCTACTCTGGAAATCTTCATGCATACCCTGGAGAGTTGGATGATTTCCAGCTGACTCTCTGGCAATACTCTGAGCCCTAACAATGTCACAGCACATTTGTTGCTGGGCAGTCAATGCTTTTGGTGTTTTTTGAGGTAGCTGTAATAAATGTCTGTGCCTGATCCCCATTTGTAAAGGTGCCACTGTGGGCACTCTTACTTCTGAAAGTCTACTATCATCCTCAAAGTGTTTATCTGGCTTGGCAAATACTAGTGTAAAGGTGCTGTTTTTTTCCCTGCATAAACTGGAGCGTAAAGTCAGCATGTGCTTGACTTTGTGATGCACTGTCACTTCCTGCATAGTTACTAACATGTTTTGGGTTGTGAGATCCTGCCATTAAACTTGGGTCTGAGTGCCACATTCCTCAGGCTGCCTTATAACTATGTTATCATCATCATCATTGCTAACAGACAATCTTCAGCTGATATCTTCCAAATTTACTGGTAGTGGAACTGTTTGTTTCTGCTGCTGACCCTGTAAAAATTATTTGAAAACATTATTAATAAAGAAATAGCACACACTACTGTATTCTTATTAAGGAGTTGGGTGGGACACTTACCATGCACACTGCCTTCATTGTCATTCTGTGGAGGGTTCACCTATTAATAGTAATTGCCATGGGGTTAATGTGACCATTGCTAGTCAGCATTCAATTCTCTATATAAATATATGTTACTGTTTTTAAACCAACCTTCCTGAGCAGACAAGTGTTGCTGCTGCAGACATCAGCAATAGCCACTGTCCACTCCACCTCTGATTATTCCATTGCCATCATTATCTGTGTCATGGTCATCCTCATGGATGGAGAGGAGGTATTCCTCATCTGGTGTTAATGGGATAATTGTAGGTGACCCCACCCCACCTCCACAGTACTGGTACATGCAATTATATTCTGCATTGCCTTGCCATGACATCCTACCATATCATTTGCTCTCTTCTTGTATTGGGTTAATGTGCGGTTTCTGCCACCAGCTGCATTAATGTCCTGGACAGCTTGATTACAGGCTTTAGTTTCAGCTTGTATGGCCCCCCTTTACTAAACAGATGTTTCCCATATGTCCTAAGGGCTGCCTTAAGGATGCATTTTTCTTTTGGTTGAAGTTGTCCCTTTTTTATTTGATCCCTTATTTTGCATTATTATTGCACATGAAAAAATGTTACACAGAAAAAAATTTTGATTCAATTATCAAACTACACAACACTGACCATGGTGGGTCTGCAATATTCCTGTAAAAACAGGTAACACAATCCCCACAATTATATACAAATGCAAAATTTGCAGTCCATCTAAGTAAAGTTGTGCTATACTAATGTCTACAGCATCATAAATACATTCAGAACAGTAAAGCAATCACTTTTAACAGTCATCCTTCCCCTAGACTTTAACATTTTCATGTATTCATATTACTGTCATTTTTCATTCTTCAGTGACACTCAGAAATCTCCAAGTAAAGACACATATATGTTCAGTCAGCAACACATCCTTACCACTTCAGTACTTCACAATTAAAATACATATGTATGCACAATAGGTAAATGATACCAAGTTAAATGATTTTCTCAGTGATAATTAGTCATTTTCACTACTGTTTTAATGATTTTCCACTAACAAATGACAGCTTTACAATATTATTTAAAGCCGTGGTAAATATGCTTATCATTTTTTTACACTGATGAAGGCTTAGTAAGTTTCATGCCGAAATCGGTCTGTTTTTTTGCCTTGAAGGACGTTTCAATAAACAGAGGACGTTTTCTACACTATTGAGTGCTGGCCTTTTGTTTATAATATGCTTATCATATCAGACAAATAAACAATTCTTCAGTATTACTCACTAATTTTACATAATTTTGAAGTGTTTCATATTCAATTCCAGTATTTTTATTATTTTTTTCTAACTTTAAAAAATCTGTGGTTTCCTAAGTGTTTTGCTGCTGACTTGAGTAATTGCAAGTCAATATGGCAGTATTTAACTATTTTATGCAAATATACATCTCTTTACATGTTTTTTATGCAAATTAGGCAATTTTTATCTTTATGTCTTTGAATTGCAATAGTATGCAAAAGTATACTGCTACTTATGGATGCAAATCACTTCCAACTGCTCATGAACATGGACTCAGACTCATTTGAATGTGCTGTAGATAGCTGGGGAGTCTGCAGCAGTCCTCAGCAGTCTGCAGAATGTCACCAGAATGTGGATATGCTCAAACCTGAAGAGAGAAAAAAATGGAGTCATAGGTATTACAATTTGCACAGCCATAAAGTGTAATCTCTGCCAAGCTAACATCATCTCACCTAAAGCACTCAATACTTATAAGTTAGTCATCACACACTTAGGCATATGTATTTATACCCCCCTCCCCCAGAAAAAATCCTGCTGCTACAATGAATGAATAAATGATATTCAGATATAATACTAAAAATATAGCTAAGACAAGGTACTTCAACAGTAGCAATAATGACAAATAAAAATGATTATTGCATACTGTTTTTATGCACCATATACATGAAATGAGAATCTACTCCTTTAAAAAAAACATGTACGTGACATAGCATTTTTGGATGAACACAGCCCTGCTCATACATTCACCATTCTGTTTCTGGTTCTTCTAGTCATGGTAGCACTTACTAAGACTCAAGGCCATGCTCCAAGCTGATCTGATGAGACCAAAGTCATGGTCTACTTTCTGATGAAGTCGTATCTGAAAAAGATTGAGGCAAGCAGTAAAGGTTCTGATTGGAAAACAATGATATCTGGCAAGAGTTAGGTGAACACCTGGAAACCGTGACAGGGATCACCCATTCTGGCCAGCAGTGCTGTCGCAGATACAATGATCTGAGGAAGCATAGATCAGCTGGCTGAATGGGTACATCAGGTAGAGGCAAGTAGGACAGATAGTAAGTGTAAAATTATTTTTTGGAGAGGGTCATATTTAACATAGGTTGAACACTGCTTTACATCCGAGTGACACCTCCAAGTGCATCCAGAGTTAACTCCTGCTGACACCTTTAGGCATCAGATATTGCCTGTTCATATTTGCATCAATAATTCCAAACCCATGCTATGTACATTATTTTAAAAGATTTCATCTTAAAGTTTACACAATAGCAAACTCAACTGCATTAATATTTGACCTCTATCTAGTGCAGATAAATATATATTAACTGTTGTTTTTATGATATTAATTTATATAGATATAATTTTCACATTTTTCTAAGAATCTCAACAACCAAGTAACAGAGACAGAACTCATTAGCCTCATATGAAAGATGAGGCTAATGATGAATAAAATGCTGCTGACAGTATGGGTGTAATTTGAGTGGTTGCTGAGATATGTAAGTTGTTTACAAAATATTACAAATGTAATAGTTACTGTGACTTATAAAATTTGGTTTAACACCTAGAACCTAAAGAATAATGCCACTATAAAAATAGTGTGTCACTTACACTTATTTCATAATCCCTGTGGTTCCAGAGATAAGAATATTTGTTTGAAATGCGAGGACATAACTTGACTCTGTCAAAAGGCTTAGAATCCGCCCATTGGAAGTTACAGTGCAAACTTCCTGAGCTCAATTGGAGTGAATGAGTTAACATATAACAAGGCTACATAATTGAAGGTATTTGATAGAAGAAATATGTGCACCTACATACATGTATCTGTAATGTTATTTCAGTAATGCAAAAGAAAGATAAACATATCTGCACATAGAAGTACATAAGAATACAAACATATGGGAAATTTAATTGATAGCATAATTGTCTGTATAAATACAAATGTAGTAGTGGTCAAGCCCATGGAGATTTTAGAGTTATGCTACCTAGCTTAGGTAATCTTGTGCTGTTTTGTTCACAAGGATTCTTCCGGTTTCTTAGGCTGCAGCTATGACTCATCTGGTATTAGTTAAAAACATCAGACCAAATCAAAAATAGAGCAAATTCTTAGTTTTGTATTGAAGGGTAGATGAGCTCTTCAGTGTGTTACCATGAAATGGACTTTAGTCTTTTTGTACAGTTTGTAACAATGGTAGGAGGGTCTGGGCCTGGGATTCCTATTCTGGTTAGTTGTTAGAAAAAGAGCCTCCCTCTTGGACCCAGGGAGCTTGGAGTATGAGTGGGTGTGCCTTTTTCAGAGAGGGGAGTCTCACGTGGCCCATTCTGTTTTACATCTCCAAAGGAATACCTGAAAAGTAATGAACACATGTCAATACTGGAATCTAAAAGTAATTAAGGATATTGTTTTTAATGATAACATTTTTAATTTATAATAAAAACACACTCAGTGGTACTTTCATCTGAAAGGCTTCATCAGATCTGCTCAACTAATGTTGCTTGTCCTTTCCATGGTCAAAGCCTTATAGGGGGTCTCTGAGTATCTTAGCTCGAAAAATAAATCAAACTTAAATACATGTGAACCTGTCTTAAAATATAGTGGCAAAATACAGTAAACTTCCAGCCTCCATACGCAATGGATGTGTGCTACCTTGTGCTATAACTGGAGAGAACAGGAGAGGTGCTTAAAAAGACTCATCGACGCTGCTGATAAATCTGAATAAAACAGTAAATAGAATTGAGTGTTTAACTGATTTCATATAGGTTCATAGGTGTGTACTAGGCTAATGGCCCTGGAGCCTTTACAGGTCTAGCCCATAGAATTATCCTGGCATCATGCCATCTGACCTTAGTTCCCAGTGTCTCTGTCAAGTAGAGCCACTGGACAGATCCCCAGGGTGAATGTGTTATTTCCCATCCACTCATCAAGATTTCTCTTGAAGCGGGCCAGTAAGGTGTTCTGTTTGACATGTATGGGAAGTCTATTCCATAGCATGGGCAGTCTCTGGGTTAGGAACCTCTCCCTCCAGCATGTTCTGCTGATTGTGGTAATGAGGTTGAGGTCTCTGGAGCTTGTGGTGCAGAGGGACTGGGATTTCTTTAGATGTAGCATTTCTAACAGAGTTGGGTCAGTAATGGCTTTGTAAGTCAAGCAGAGATCACCTCTAAATAGGCGATATGAGACAGATAATAGTTGGAGTTTTTTGAGTCTGTCCATATAGAACAAGTGTTTAAGGCCTAGGATCCTCTTTGTGAGGTACTTTTGTGGCCTCTCCAGTTGTTGCAAGTGTCTAGTGAGGTACATGCCAAATGGGGCATTGTACTCGATGATTGGCCTAATGAGGGAAGAGAAGAGGGAGACAATGGTCTCTTTCTTCCTGAATGCAAAGCCCTTAGTAATGAGATGTGCCACACAAAAGGACTTTCTGACCACAGTGGCAATGTGGTAGTCAAAAGAGAGGTTGCTGCCAGCCTGTCTTCCCAGATATCTTATAGCGCATTCTGTGTTCAGTGGACTACCATCAATGTAATAATTCATGGGAACTGGGTTTTTCCCAAAGGGGATGACGGCACATTTTTTGGCCTTGAGCTTAAGGTCATGATTCTGATGCCAGTCGTTGGTCTCAGTGAGGCCTTCCTGTAGGATGTCAAGATAACATGTGGAGTTAATAATAGCTCCCAACTTGCAATTGTCTGTGAACATTGGCAGCCAGAGTCCCTTTGTGTTGGCCTGGACTTCAGAGAAGTATATACCAAACAGGAGAGGACCCAGGACTAAACCCTGTGGGACTCCACTCGTGACTGACTGGTCAGCAGTCTGACTTGGAATCAGCTACTTTCACACTGTGGGTTCTATCTGTGAGCCAGTTTTCAACCCATCTAGTGATATAGGGGTTTATGCCTAGCTTAGTGAGTTTTTCTATGATTCCTGAGTGGGGAATGGTATCAAAGGCCTTGGCCAGATCAAGGTAGGCTGTATGAACCACCTTACCTTCATCCACAGCTCTGATGACTGACTCAAAGAAGTTGACCAGGTTGAGCAGGCATGCTCTACCCTTCATAAAACCAAACTGTGTAGGATCCAGAGTTTGGAGATTCCCTATATCCTTGTTTATTAGGTCCAGGTTCATGATGATGCATTTCATAGCTTTGCATATCAGACTCGTCAGGCTAATGGGGCAATAGTTCCCAGGGTCTGTAGTCACTCCTCCTTTGTGGAGAGGGATGACTGTAGCTGTGCGCCATTCAATATGGACAAAGCCTGAGGTGAGGCTGTGATTGAACAGGGCACACAGGTGAGGTGCCAGTTCACTCTGTAGTTCATGCAGAACATAGCCAGGGATATTGTCAGGTTCCATCGAAGCTGTACTCTTGGCCTTGGACAGTGCTGCTTTAACCTGTGCAGCAGTAATACTGGGTGCCTGGCAATCTACTGGTATTGTGATTGGTCCTTGGGGGGGGGGGTAGAGTTGGTACTGAATCTGTCAGCCAGTATATTGGCAATATCTGTTGGCTTGGTATAGGAGGTACAATTGTGTAGTAGCTCAGAGCAAATCTGGGTATTGCCACGGAGATTCTTTACATAACTATAGAAGGCCATGTAGTTGTCTTTACTATCTGCTGCAAATCTGTTTTCATAGCTAGCTTTAAAGGATTTGAAGAGGGATCTCAACATTTTGTTGAGACTGATAAGGGAATTTTTCCAGTCTTGGGACTTCACCTTATTCTGCATCAGTTTCCTCCTTCTGTTGTAGAGTTTATTTATGGCAGGAGACT
Source organism: Protopterus annectens (assembly GCF_019279795.1). Lineage (NCBI taxonomy): Eukaryota > Metazoa > Chordata > Ceratodontiformes > Protopteridae > Protopterus > Protopterus annectens. The sequence continues at coordinate 687,856,365 of NC_056745.1, read as the reverse complement.
ACCAGATTGGCTTCCTTTTCTGGAGGAGAGCATCTTGGTTCTATTGGGTATGGCGAGATCCATGCATTTGTGTATGTGTTCATACATTGGTACATGGTGTATGATTCGGCAGTCATGTAACTATTCTCCATTTGCATGGGTGCCGTAAAGTTAGCCACCTCTGTTTTTAGGAGCCAAAGTTAGTTTTGGAGAAGTTTTTCATGGTGGTTACCTTTACAAGTGTGGGGGGGGTGGGAGAGATGTTGATTTCCAAGGTGATTAGCTTGCGGTTGGATCTAACCAGGGAGGAGTTGACTATTGGTGTAGGGCAACGGTTGTCCATTATAGTAATGCCCAGGTTAAGGATGTTACTACCTCTAGTGGGGTTAAGAACGAGCTGGTCCAGGACATTGGAATTAATGAATTCCAGGAAACGTTGGACAAGTGTATTGGTACATGAGTAGTTTTCCCAGTTACTGGAGAGGTAATTGAAGTCATCTAGTATGAGTGTTAGCTTGGACCCTAATATTCTCCAGGGTGCTTAGGAACATGGTGTGGGTCTTGGGACATGGTTGAGGACCTATATCAGGCTATGACCTGAATCACTGTCTTATCCAATGTTAGCTGCACCTGAAGTATCTCCGATGCATTATGTCAGGCTACCAGTCTGAAGGTGTGCGCATCCTTTATGAATATGGAAACACCACTGCCTTTGAAGCTTTGGTCCAAGTTCTGGGGCTGAAAGGTGTGGAATGAGTTATAGCCTGATAGTGCAGGGGTGCTTTCTGCTGCTTTGAACCAGGTCTCTGTTACAGCATAAATGTCAATGTTCTCCATTTTAAGGAGTGCTTTGAGTGAGTGCATTTTGAGATTTAGACTTCTTGCATTGATCAGCATGACCCTCAGATTGCATTTGTTTGTAGCTGTTATGGTGGTAATTTGGTCTTTGGAACACTACCTAAAAAGGCACTATAGGGGTGGCAAGAGCCTTTGCCAGTATCCGGAAGCCCAGTCGTGACAGATTCAGGCAATTTCTGGAAAAACATTGAGGTCTGTCAATCATGTCATCCTAGGCAGACAGATACTGGATCCCTTTAGAATTACACCAGAAACTTAGCCAATTGTTGAAATCAATCATTTTCTGCTTGTATTGTGGTATTATTCTGGGTAATGGTAGGATGTTGCTCAGGGCTAGGGTCATACCCGCCTGGGCTACATAATCCAAGAGCTCCTCCATGTCTCTTTTCCTGTAGTCCAGGCAGATATGTCTCAGGTCATTCACACCCACATGTACAATGACAGAGTCATATTTGTACCTGTTGTTGAAGGACCTGAGTGTGTGCGTTATGTGGTAGATCCTGGCAGCTGACAGGCAGCTGACTGCCACTTTCCCCTTATTCAACGTAGTGAGTGGGACATCAGTGTGCCTCACTATCGAATCACCTATGACTAGTGTGTTAGGCATGCTGTTTTGCCTTAGGGGCTTTGGTTGAGTGGCACACTATTTAGGAGAGTTATGTGTCTCATGATTAGTGTTGTGTTGTGGTGGTTGATTGTGTTTCTGCCTTGGGGGTCTCTGATGTTTGGGTAGATTTTTATTGAGAGCCTCCACGAAGGTGGGTATGTGGTTTGTGTTTTTATATGAAGACAGTGCTGGTGTATGTTCTGGAGGGCTATGTAATCCATGTGGTGTGGTGCAAGTGTTGACCTTCTCCTCCTGACCAGCTATTCCAGTCTTGGCTGGAGAGTGTGTGGCTTCTAATTTGGATATATAAGTGCATCTCTGGCAAGTATGAGTGTTGGGAGGTAAGAGGAGAGGGTTGTCACAGTACATGAGGTGGTTGCTACATTTCCTCAGGATGCCCAGGTTCACTAGGTTAATAGGAGAAAGCACAGGGAACTGACCTTTAGACATGCCTGGAGGGATGGGCATTAATAATAAGTACTGGAGCTGTTTCCTTGTAGAACGTATAGTGCTGGTAGGAGCACTTGTGTGCTACAATAATTGCTGCAAGAAGTCTCGTAATGTGCTAGATTAATAAGCTAGTAAAAGTGCAGGAAAGGAGAGAAGCAGCAGATCCAAGGGAAAAATTGAAGAGCAGACGTTGGCACCGCTCAGAAAATTGCAAACAGTCATGGATACAGCAAATCTGTATCTGGACTAAACTAGTTACAGGAAAGGTGGAAAACAAGCATAAACATGGTCTTCCAAAGACATGTATTTGGGGCATTTCTCCCTGGCCCTCTGCTGCAAATAGGGTTTGTTCCTAGTCAGAATTTCCCGGTCAACAAATAATAAATAAATAAAATAAAAAATACATTTTAAACCAGAAAGTTGAAAGAGATGGAAAAACTGCCCAAACAGCCAATTAATTACAATTTCTGGGCCAGAAATCTTGTGATAGATAGGTTACCTAGTACTTACCACTCCCACTGATTAGCGAGAAGGCTTCACTTCAACATAGAAAGGCTTGGGGGGCTCAGAAGCTTACAAACAGTCCTGGATACAGCAAATCTGTATCTGGACTAGACTAGTTACAAAAAGGCAGGAAACAAGCTTAGATTTTTTTTTACAGAAAAGCAGCTAAAACAGCACTAAAAACAACTCAAGTGCAGTGCAAGCTAGCACACTTGAATGTGTAGCAATATGAAAGCAAATACAGTTTAAATAAATGCAATTTATTCAAACTGTATTCTGAACTGAATTCAGTTATTGTTTTATTCAACTTTGATGAGTTAATAAGTGCCAAAAAATATACTTATTGGCTGAGAAGCACACTCAGTCAGAACACAAGGAGATTCTAGAAAAGTTTTGTTTTTGTTTTTAGTAAAGTGGAAAGGGAGAAACGGGGAACAAAATATAATTCTAGGTTAAGAATCTAAGTGGGTTGGCCTTCTCAAATTTTCTCTCTGTATTAGGCAGAATGAGCTAATGACACTAGACTGGGAGGAGTGTATCAGATACAATTTACAGTTGGGGCAGGCAACTGCAAAGCCACCAAGTATAAGAACAAGACACCAATAGCGAGGGAGGGTGGGAAACTATTACAGGTACTAGCTACAGTATTTTAGAAAGAAAAACACTACAGAAATGGTTATCACAGCAAAAAATAGCAGTGAGCCACTAAATAAAAGTGTTAAACAGATAAAGGAGCAAGGAGACTCTATAGAATGCTTTTAACTGTAAACAAATCAGTTATATGATACACTCCTTGGCAGGAAATCAGAACAAACAAACCGATGTTTATCAAATGGAGAAAATGTCCAGTTAATACCTTACACACAGTGAAACTAGCTGCCAGAAACACAGGAAACTCAACAAACAAAACAACCAGGCCTGGATAACAGCAGACCTCTAGCCAGACCTATGCTACCTGACTAGAACACAGAAACCTCACAAAAAAGAACAGAAAAGTACAGATACACAAACAGAATATACATATATCAGTATGAAAAATCAGTTTACCGTTAAGTAATTCAGTAAAAATGCAGTTACAGTAATGAAACAGCATCTAGCAATGAAAAATACAGTTAAAACAGTATAAAACAGTGCACAAATCTAGGAGGAAATAATTAATTAATAATAATTTATACAGAGTTATAAATGAAGCACTAGAGTACAGCAGTATTTCTGTTTTTAACTCAATTTTAGTAGTATCAAAAAGGAAGAAAACTGGTAGGCAGAGAGACATAAAACAAAGTCCGTTTAATAAAACACAGATAATAAATATGGAATAAAACTTTAAAAAACAAGGATGAGCGCTTTCATACCTTCTAGGTACTTCAGGTATAAAAGCGCTCATCCTTGTTTTTTTATTAAACAAACTTTGTTTCATATCTCTCTGCCTGCCAGTTTTCTCCTTTTTTGATATATTTTTGCCTTTTCACTGGTTGCTCTTTTTGTTTTGGATTACTCAATTTTATTACTGCATAAAAATAAATAATTGATAGATAATAGTAACTGAAGAAATAAGGTGCATTAAGTACATTACTGCAAACAAAATGAGAGATATGCCAGTATATATGAAGAAATAGGGTGCATTGAGTACATTACTGCAATCAAAATTAGAGATATACCAGTATATAGTGCAGTATTCTGTTACTAACTGATTTTATAAGATGTAAGTATTTATAAAGAGTGTTCTCAGTGCAGTATTGCAAACAAATGCATATCAGGCACAAATATGATCATTATGTTTGTATAGTAGACTAACCCCCAGATTTACTAATCTTCTGTGTAAGACTAGATTAGTCTTACACGGAAGCGCCAGTGTAAGAGTATGATGGCAGCGTGCCATGCATATTAATGAGGATGCACTGCCTCAACTCTAAAGCTTACATGGAGCATGGACGAGTGTAGGGGCCGTGTCGGACTGCCGAGCAGTCCAAAGATCCATGCCCCTGCAAAGAAGAAATGCCGCAATTTTGAGTTACATGAGCGAGTCCGCTCACATGTGTACAGTGTAACACTACACTCCCTCATATGTTAAACAGCTTACAAAATTAAAAATAAAAATATTTTTTTTTCTTCTGATATAGCTGCCCATAGTTACACGGATTTGCACAGGTTTGCCCATTGCTTAGCTACAGTTAGCAGCTTAGACTCCAGAAGAGGATAATAAGAAAAATATATGCAAAGTAAGCAACGTAGTGGTTAGAGCCTTTGCACAAAGAGAAGGCATTCCCGGTTTGAGTCCCACTACTGCATGTTCCATTTTCTGTGGAAAATCTGTATACAAAAATATTTCCTGACAATTTTATGTATAAGTTTTGTAAAAAGCATTGAAATGTTAAATGTAGTAGTGAACAAATTATATATATATATATATATATATATATATATATATATATATATATGAAGGTGAAATGGTTATGCATTCTGAGGGCTGAATACCCTATGTTAAGCAATATAAAGCACTACTAAGCACATTTTACTATTTAAATACAATTGCGCGTAGCTGTGCATGGCACTAACCAGCGCAACCGCAACGTATTTGCACGTAGCTGCGCACCACGCTAACCAGCGCAATGTCGGGCAATGTCAGGCAATGTCGAGCAATGTCGAGCAATGTTGAGCAACATTGGGCAAAGTTGGGCAAAGGTGAGCAAAGTTGGGTAAACACGCTCACACCTGCTTTACTGTTCCTTAACCAGTCAGGTCTGCCAAGCAGGAAAATAAAAAGCAATGACAGGGCTTGAACTCAGGATACTGTGCACTATAGTCACAGCACTTAACCACTAAGCCATGACAGCATTTCACAAGCATGCACTTTCAACAGACAGATATCTATCAAAGGAATTTTAAACATTGCCAACATCAGCTTAGCAGGTATGCCCACAGCTGAGTTTTTCCAAAACTGGCCAATCACAAATAAGTGCAGGAAATGAGGCATATTTAAGCTCCACAGGCAGGAATACTTGCTATAACTGGTTGTAGCTTCCTTCTGCAGTCAACATGGCTGGTGTTGGTGAAGGCACTCAATTTAGAGCACAATGCTGGGGCATTCAGGAGTCCAAAGTAATGGTGTGGCTCCTTGTCCACAATCAGGAGGAAAGACTCCTGTGGGGCCAGTACCAGGGTACCCAATATAAAATGGAGGCCTGGAATAGTCTTGCCCGTGATCTCACCAGTGCCACTGGTGTTCCTCGGACTGGTGAGCAGGTCAGGCAGCATTATTCTGACCTGAAGCAATGTAGGGAGGATCAACTGGACCAGTGGATCCAGGAATCCCATACAATGCGTAATGCCCCAGTACTGAGTAAGTAGCCATTGTATTAAGCAGTTAAGAATTGCTATGCTTGTCTATACTATGGATAGGCATGTCTCAATATCACTGCATTTACTTCACAACTGCAGGTGTCTGGGCTATGAACCAGCAAGCCCATGAAGATAGGCTGCAAAGGCTGTGTCATGAGGCAGGTTAGTAATTATTCTGCATGTACTGTTATATACAATAAATGAGAGAGCCTTCAAAAAGTATTTTAATCCAGTAAATAAAGGTGTAATAATCCTTTAATAAATGTATGATTCATGGAGTGCATCTGTGTCATTTTATTTGATATGTTGTTGTACTGTTGCATTCTACAAATAGTAGTGTTGTATTAAGCAGTGTCAACCCACACTTGGGTAGGCTCATATAACATGGATGAAGGGAGTGCCAGTAGCTTGTATGCATATGTACAGCCCTCAAATGTTGGTTCATGGCCAGCATGTACAGGTTAATCTGGCACATGAGTAGCTTGGTATTGTGTTCCCCAGAAATGTCAGTGTGCTGCCAGAAATGTAGGGAGCTGTTAACATATAACTGATACTTTCACCTGAACAAATCTAGATAATTATATGAAAGTAGATCTGTCAGTGTACCATCTTAGCAGTAGTGTGTGTGAGCAACTCTCAAAATATCTTGCAGTAACATCTGCATCTTGGACAGTTTGTATGTAAGATACAGCTCATGTATATAATGATCTAGCAAAATCCAATTGCACAATATAAGGACATTAGGTAGTGTAATAATACATGTAAGGGACGTATAACTGCAGTTAATAGGAATGTAGTGAAAACTAGAAGGATATATAAGTTGTTAATTGAGCTATCTTTTCCCACCCTACTGTATGTGCATAGAAAATGCAATTCCACACCTCAATCGGTATGTCTAATCTCAAAACATTTGTTGGAACACATGTCCTATTGGTTTATAAATACTTGCATTTATTTCTATGCATGTGCCCTGTTAAAATACCATAATATTGCTGGCCTGTTTCCATCAATTCAACCCGCATGCTGTTGTAATGTCTACTATTGTTCTATATATGCATGTGTTATGCTTGCTTTTCAACTGTTGAAAATCTGGTGTGTTGATTTAATGGGAATACTTCTGCATGCTGTTATAACTAATTGGGAATGCTGTTGACTGTTACTAACCCATATCTTGATTAAACTCTCCAAAACATAGTTCGTATGGGAAGGCCGGTCCCAGCGGACCCACCTGTCCCACCTCAGCTGGCCATGGCAATTGGCACCAGCAGATCTGGTGCCCAGCCTGGGACCTCCTCCTCCATTGGCCCTGTGTCACCTTCGGGTGGAAGCACTTCAGGGAACGGGGCTCGGCTCTCCCGTGCAAGCGTGGGCGGAAGGGCACCTATCAACCTTAAAATGTTCCGGGCTGTGGTCTATAGAGAGATTTAACAGTCTGTTGAAGAACCTCTATGCCAGCTTGAGGCCCAAGTGGCACAACTCCTGGGTCAGCCTGCCCCTCCTACACAGCCACCCTCTGGGCCATGAAGGTGCAATGGTGACTGCCCATGGGTGGGGACCTCAGTCCGACTGTTTCCATCTGGGGGCTCATGGGCTTGCAATTTCCAAACATCCCTCCCCATCAAAGGGGTTCACCCACCACATGTGTCATATACCGCCCCTGTATGTGTCTTGTTTGTCTTGTCTGTTTACCTCCCCAGCCTACCTCCCAAATATACCTACTTCCCTACCCCACATTCCACTCTCACCTGAAAAAAAAGGGCAATCTGCTCACAAAAAAAAAATTATGCCCTATACATAGCTGCCCATTTTGCACACATTTCCACTGGGCACATGAAATGTTATTTAAATGGTATTACAACATACTTTGTTGTCCTCACCCCTTACTCAGGGGTTGAAGGGTTCATATCTACCTCCAAATGTATTGCATATGCACAGCTGTTGCTGTTGAAGAAATGGGCAGCTATGGACCTTCCCTACACCCATCTTGCACATCCTGAGCTATTTTCCATACTGTCTTTCCCTCTTTGTGCCCCTTTTTCACCACTTTCCTATCTCCCAATTTTTCTTTTCTTTCAAAGAAATTAGCGCAGAGGTGAGTGGGAGTAAGCACTATTAAGCAGTAGTTAGTGGGTTTACGTGGGTTTGCGCTTGTTTGCGCTTGGCTAAGCAATGTGCAGCATTGCGCAAACCAGTGCAAACCCACTTACAACTGCTTAAAAGTGCCGTAGTCACTCTGTATGTGAGGGCCCTTGTTCTGCTCAGGAGCAAAATAAAACACCACTGTAAGTCTCGAACCCTGGACCTTGCACACACTACACAACATGAAGTACCACTAAGCCACAGTAAATTTACATCAAGTTGGTGCTTAAATAATTATATTATGCATCAGAATAGTGAATGTAAAGGAAAATAAGGAATACCATACCACACAACTTGTTCTGTGGATGTTGACCAACAGTTGTTGTGGGATTACATTACATGACTGTGATGAGAGAAGCAGCCATTCTAGCAGGAAATAATGTCACACCATCACTTTACAACCCCACAAAGTATCACAGCAGGATGAACACTAGTATATCTGTTTAGGGCAGAGGCCATACCTCTCAACTGTCCCTAATTTTCAGGGATGTCCCTGATTTTGACACAAATTTTAGCTCTGTTCCTCTGAATCCCTTCTAAAACTACTGACTTTGGGCAGAAAGGTGGTGAATTACACTTAATGAATAATGACAATAATTAAGAGTTAGACACTTCTTTTACATCAGAAAAGGTGTATCAATTCATATGCTCTGATTCTCTCAATGTTTCAACTTAATGGCACTAATATTTTAAAGGTCCCTGATTGTCCCTGATTTTTCTTGACTTTTCCCTGATTCTGTTCAAATATGTATGTGATTGGTTGAGAGGTCTGGCAGAGGCAGAAACACAGAAGCATATTAGCCTTTCTGCTGTTACACACTGTGCAAATAGCTTTGGAAGGAGTTTTGGAAGCATACCCTTATGTAGGAATACAACACTGAAATACAAATGGATGTAGCCATGTACTGGTAGCAACCAACTGTAAGAATGCCATTGCTCTATTGCTGAAAAGACCTGTGTGGTGCACAGACAAAAAATATCAGGCTATTCTCTGGCTATCATGTGGATAAGTCCACAGTTGGGAGTTACGCAGACAGACTACTTGCCTTTATAAACTAACATGTGCACAGCAACCCTGTAATTCCAGCAAGATAAAATCCACACAATACTACTTACGCTCTCTGTACTTCTGCAACCCTACCCAAATGTAGAATATACCTGTGTGTGCAGGGTCTACCAAGTATGTAGGTAAGCAAACTCACTGTACTGAAATGTGTCCAGTTTTTCTGAGCAGCTCATGCTAATGTCAACACTAAAAAAGCACAAACTGTTTAGAACTGAGAAATTAATATTCACAGTATAGCAGTTCACAAACAATTCTTGTGCCAAAGGAATACATCTCTATAACTAACTTTGTATGGCAGTTAATTGTAACAGTTAAAAAGAAAGTACATCTTTCCATGTATCTTGGGGTAGCATTTTGAGGGGTGAGTACATTTCTACACTGACAAGTGGGTACTGGAAGCAGCAACATTAGGTCTGAGTACAAAATGTAAATCTCTGGCTACACCCCTGGCTTCTGATATAAGAATTATACCAACCTTCTGTCTTAAACAATGATGTCCACACCAAACAAGGATGATCTCCATCTTGAAAACTGAAAGGGCCATGCCTACACGAGTCAGCAATTTATAGTACTGGGTTGCTATGTCAGTGATTACTGCAATTACTACACAGCAGGCTGCATGCAATTAGCAAATGGTGGCCACTAATTGGTGCAGAGGCCATCACATGCTCATGTGCAAATTCCTACAAAAACAGGCTGCAATCTCTGCCAAAAAAAATCAATTACTCTATTGCAGAGACAGACAGAGAGAGAGAGACAGGGAGAGAGAGAGAGAGAGAGAAAAGGAAAAATAAATATTACCAAATTATACAAAGGAAAGGTATGTGACACATATGTATTTACTGGCATGTAGTAGATGTTATTGAATAATAGTCTACATAATGTGAAACATTCATATGTGGCAGCAGTACTTCTTTATGCAGAGATGTTCTGCTTAACTACTGCTATGGACAATACTGTGTGTACTTGTGGGCAGTGGGACATACTTGTGAAATGTGTAGCTCAGCATTAAATGTCAAAGATCTGATCCATGTTATCTGTGTTCTGTACAGTAGTGCAGCCAATGGCTGTTGGGGAGATTAGCACTGACATTATATAAACATGGCTGTGACAGAACAACACATGCATGATAGTCATATTAAAGTGTAGCTTAGCATTGGCAACTGCTGTATCAGTCTAGTATGCATATCTAGTATCTGTTGCCATATATACCCCCCTAATGTTAGTCTGTGTTCATATGTGACACCTGTTTGTGTTGCAGCAAGGCCCAACAGTTCAGCTGTGAGGTCCAGGGACTTACAACAGTGTGGACCATGAGTGTGTATGCCACACACATATGGAGAAATATATATGTGTCATATATATTCACATCTGTATATGTGCATAGATCAGGGGACATATTGCAACTGTTTGCGAAGGGGGAGATATATATGTTGGTGATTTTTAGTATGCACATATTTGTATGTAGGTTTTAGTGTGTGACAAACAAGACAGCATACAGTGCTGGTATATGACATGTGGTGGTTAAACACTGTGGGTGGTTTGTTCAGTTTGCAATGTTGAAGCCAGTAAGGCCTGCTAAAGCTACCTGGGCTGTGAACACCTTCAATGCATTTATCCCAAGACTGTGCAATTTTATTACATTTCTGTACACCTTACATCCTTTGTATAATTGATATTCTCACTATGAAAGGTGAAATGTATATGTGCCTATATATATATGTGTGTATATGTAGACAAATGGGTGTGTATATGTATATCTACACACACACACACACACACACACATATATATATATATATATATATATATATATATATATATATATATATATATATACTCATACACACCTACATCTACTTGTTGCAATAGATTCTCTGTACTGTTGACTGACTGTGATGGTCAATATGTTTGTGAATATGTCAAAGATATGTATCTGTGGGATAGCTTAGTGGGAAACTGTTTATGTTATGGTATTATGGGTCCTTGCTTTGATCCTAGCAAAAGCTGTGTATTCTGTTGCTAGGCAGAACAAGTGCTATTGCATACAGTGTGATTAAGTCCCTTGGTTTTAACTAGGGTGTGTCATTGGAGGCTAAAGCACTACATCTATGATTATTGATTGGTACCGATGTTGAATGCAAATCCTGTGTGTACTGTAGTACTACTTGAAGCTCTGGGCCTGTACAGCAAAGTATGGTGTATGTCCACATTGCTTACATCCACTGTTTTGTGTGGTCCCTGTATTCATCACAGATTACATTTGTCAAGATTAAGGTTGTATAAGTACTGACACACAGTACTGCATAGTACACACTGAAAGCTTATCTGGGTTGTCATACCTTTGTGTCCTGTAGTTTTGTCTGATGTGTGTGTGGGTATGTCTGTAACATGTCCTTTAACATATGTGTGGTAATACATATAACTGCATATCTAGCAACATTCATAGTGTACTACAGCAGTATGTGACCTATATTCCCAATTGTGCACATATTTTGGCCATGAGTTTGGCATTAACAAGTTGTGTGGTATAATAGTAATACATTTACTGAACCTTACACTGATTGTGATGGATGATATATTTCTTTACACATCAGCTTGATGTATATCTGCTGTGGCTAGGTGGTGCATCGTGTTGCACTTGCACACAGTGTGCCAGGTACTCTTGTATAGTCTTATATAGTGATTTTATTTTGTTGCTGTGCAGAACCTGGTTCATTAGATAGAGAGTGAGCAAGGCACTTTCAAGCAGTTGTGGGGTGAGCAGTGATAAGTGGCAGTTACAGTGTTTCACTCTCGGTTAGCTTATAGGTTGCTATACGTGGCAGTTCAGTGATATTTCTACTGTATAATGTTAAATGTGCCATATGACTTGCTCAGACATATTTTTGTATTTATGTCTTCCAGGGATCATGGCCCACCACAGGAACCTGGGTTACAGTAGTGCTGAAGATGATAACATTACTAGCAGAATGATTCAGCACTACCGTCTCATGTTTTCACGAACCAGCCAGGACCAGCAGGATAGTACTGCAATGTGGCAAGATGTTGTCCGCAGGGTCAATGAGGTAGGCCTGCATAACTGGACATATGAGCAGGTACACCACCACTGTAGTGATCTTCTCAGACATGTCCGTCAGCATGTCGCTGATGTGCATAGACAACAGTTTGCAACAGGGGGTGGTGTTAATATCCATCCCCCCCTCACCAGAGTGGAGGAGCTGCTCATGAGCCTGGTGGCACCTGCCCAACAACAACAACAGCAGACATACACCATGATGGAGGTTGGAGCCACCCAGAAAGTACACATGGAGCATGCAGGTAACATGGCATATCTGTAGACTACTGTTATCTGTATTGGTAGATCATGCATATGTGAGATGTGGAGTTTGTCGTTCAAAAATGTGGAGCCTGTTGTTGTGCAATACTGATCATTTGGAACATAATCTGTAGCCCTGTGAATGTAAACTGTTGTTGTACTGTAAGATTGCAAACACACAGTAGCAATGCCACAGTTGTCGCCACTGACAAACTGTCTCATCTCTATGTAGGTACCTCTGGGGTGACATCAAGGCAGCGGACAGATGCTGGTGAGTGTATTCTACATTTATTATTGTAAATAAAAAGTGCATGTCATAGTTAAGGTGTAGGCCATGTACACATGTAACACACCTACCCATAATGCATGCTGTGCATGTTTGGTGTAAGAGCAAGCACATCTCACTAATGTGATTAGCTGCCTCAAACACATGCAATACCCAGACAATCTCAAACAAATGTGGCTAGACTGTAGTGACCATTGGATAGGCACAGTTGATACTCAACATGCACATAACATACACATCTGTGTCATATACAGAGCATTTTAACATGCTACAATTAAAGGATTCCCAAACCCTCTGTAAAGACACACGCCAGTATCCAAAATCTCATCCACACATTACACATAATATACCTGAGGGGTAGAGGCCTATCCTGGGGCATTTAAACACTCTGCAACACACTACACATTCATGTCAGGGAATGCTCCTTATTGACCTCCTTACAAACTCACGTAACAACTGGTTGTGAAATGGTGAATTTAGCCAAGGTAGTACAGTTCAGGCACAGCATGATTAGTGCTGGTTTGTGAAACATTTGTAACCTTGAGTGACCACCTGATGCTTCATGATGATGGCCTATGGTACTATACCCCATCCAGTTATTGTAACCACAGTACTACACATAGCTGTCATTGCTACACATCATAATGATGCATGTGTGCACACATATGCACCTCTAAACAGTATGCATACCATTCACCATTTGCACAACTGACACATATATGTCTTGTGATGCTATTGAGTGGCTAGGTCATATGACACATATTGGGTATGTGCAGTGTTTAAATATGCAGTTGTGTTTTAGCATGCCATGTCATGGATGAGACTGGCATGTCCACAATATGATCTACACTCACCATAAGTACTGTACATTGGGTATGTGGCCGAATGGTATTCCATCAATTATCCATGCACCACTGTTGATGTTGTGTGAATACTCATCATGCATGTGCTAAAAATGTGTCCACAATTATTTGCTAAAGACAAAGAGGCCGTAATCAGCATTGGATACCTATCTGACACACAGAAACATATCCAGCAATGGTATGTACACCTGTGAGTTATGGTGCACAGTACATCACAGGGTTATGAATACCTGCACAGCAATGTTGTGTCCATGTATGCATTGTGTTCTAGGGGGAGGGCCATCACCTAATAACAAAACACATGCATCAAAGCCATGTATACTGTTAGTAACAAGGACTGACTACACTTGCACTGCATGCTGTTGAGCAACACATGTCCTGCATGCTGACATGAGTGATATGACTGTTTGCTTGTGATACTGTACCCCACCATCACCTGCTATTGTATATGTTCTGCGATTGCTGGTGTTGTGTGTGTCTGCTTTGGGAGGAGTGTAGTTTTGTGTGTGTGCATGTGTGCATGTGTGCATGTGGGCATGTGCACGTGTGTGCATGTGTGCATGTGCGCATGTGCATGTGCGCATGTGTGCATGTGGTCTGAAGTCATGTTCAGGTCTTAAAGTGTGTTTCCTGTTTTCCTCTCACAGGTGGCGAGGTGGGGCTGGTTCAGTACAGCAGGGAACCTGATGTCACTGAGACAGACAGTGATCATGAGGATAGGTGTGTTGAGACACAGGCAGGTTTGTCAGGGTCTGTTGTTGGGCCACCAATTGACAGTACACAAGTCTCCACCCCATCCATGCACACAGTCATACTGCCTGTACATCCATCCTCACCATTGCCCTTAGCTGAGGGACAGTGTACGGTTGGCACTGGCCAGGACAGTGGTATCTATGGCACATGTATCAGTACACAGCAGCCATAGCCAGATGCCCAGGGGTTCTCATCAAAGCACTGCTGGTCATCATGCCCCTGACAGATATGCCACACCTCTTATTACCACATGCATGTTTCAGGCTGTCATGGAGGCACAGACACAAATGGAGTGGTACACCAGACAGGGGCTAAGGGCACAGAGGGCTCATTACACCTCTGTAAATGACAGCGTCTGTGACCTAGCAGGTGGCATACGTAACTACACTGAGGTCATTGATAGACGTTGGGGTGAGACATTGGATGTCCTCCACAATGTCATGTCCATGTGTGAGGACAGTGTGGGATGGTTGAGACATTGACGTGGACGTATGCCAGCAACATTACCAGCTGGAGGTCACAGTGGACGTCCAGCAAGTCACAGCTGCTCCCGTAATGCCAGTACCAGCCCCAGCAATGTTGGGGGGGCTGTCCATAGATAGTCCTGGCAGGCCACATGCACATGGTTCTGGCCAGTCCCAGCAGGGACCTGGATCCAGTGGACATTTGTCAACCTCTTTGGATAGTACCCAATCTGGATTAGTACCTGATACTGTCTGTAGCACGCCTGCCAGGCACAGGTTCCATATCCATGGCCAGAGACAGTGATCTATAAAGCCTGCCAGCTACAGTCTGTAGCTGTCTCACAAATCCCCATATATGGCAGCCACATGGTGTAACTGTGTGCATGCAGACACACACATAAACCAGAAACCTAGGGCAAACACATACCTGCACACATGACATCAACATTGGCCCATAACAGTACTCTTGGCCCTCACACACACAGTCACACACACATGTCGATTGTATGGCTCAGTGTAGGCCTCTGGCAACCCAACAACACACCCTGTGCATATGATGAAACCTGTGCTACCTCCTGTCATCTGTAACATTGATGCAAGAACAGGCTAACATGGTGCTGATGCACAGGGTGACTTTAATAAAGTATAGCAATGGTTGGATGTGTAGCATGTTGTCAGCAGTAAAGTGTAATGATATCCTTGAAGGTGTAGCTGAGCAGGCATGATGCATTAAAGCTGTAATTAGCAATGTTGTACTGTTTTCACCAGTGCTTATTCCAATTGTGTTTTGTTTGCCCATGTGCCACTTGGCTGATGTATGTAGTTGTGTCAGCATGCATTATACAGTGGACAGTAAGTGTGGGGTGTGTGCAACACGCGTTTGCAGGTGTCCATTTGTGAACATGGTGGAGGTGCACTGTCTGCATGTACATGCATATTGGACACATGGGCAGGGTGACATGCCCTGTATTGGCCAATGTTAACACTCCATAGTTTCTATTGGTGGCCAGTATGCATTGTACTACACACATTTTGGAACTTGAGTATGCATGTGTGTGTATGACATGGGTTGACACTTTGCTGTGGGTGATGCTGTTGTTGCTATCTGTCATTGGTTTGCATTACTAAGGTTAACACTGTACCAGCTGCATAATCCTTTAGTAATGTACACTGTTCACCTACAGTGTTGCATGGACCGTGCTATCACAAACACAAGAAATTCTCACTTATACAGTAAAAGTGCATTAGTCTCATGGACCCCTGCCATAAACTAAATATATAATAGAAGGTGTGAAGTTGTACCAACAAAGAGTTACATACCAAGAAGGGATAATCTCTCTGGTCAGTTTCACTGGGAAAATACAAGCCCTCATTAAACATACAAGGCAAGCTTCAAAATACAAAATGGCAAGGATTCCAAAGTCAACACTAAAGCTTTCTTTAGTGTTGTTTATAATCTACAGGGGAAATCTCAGATTGGGTCACAGTTAATGTAAATGGTCACAAAGTGCACTTATCTGACTGACATTACCAATTTCTTGTCAGACAGTTTAAATGTGGATTTCACCACCCTGTCGTTACACAAGGGC
Organism: Protopterus annectens; assembly: GCF_019279795.1. NCBI lineage: Eukaryota > Metazoa > Chordata > Ceratodontiformes > Protopteridae > Protopterus > Protopterus annectens. Next base: position 687,840,149 of record NC_056745.1, on the reverse strand, counting down.
CACATTTCCAGACCTGAAGAATGTAAAACCTGATGATTCACAGACACTCTAGTTAAAACATCTCTTTACCAAAGTCCAAACCACAGTGGCAATGGTACTGGACAGTGTCCCTGGATGTGTCATACACCAAGCTGACATATGAAGTCACAACTCACCTAAACACTCTGTCCAGATGCAGCCTCTATACATGTTACATACTTGTGGAATGATGCACAGTAATGGTGTTCACAGTCCACAAGGGTTGAGCTACAATGTCTTCTTCTTCTTCTCCTTTCGGATGCTCCCATTAGGGGTCGGCACAGTAGATCATCTGTTTCCATTTCTTCCTGCCCTCTGCATCTTGCGCTGTTGCACCATCCACCTGCATGTCCTCTCTCAACACAGCCGTAAACCTCATCTTAGGCATTCCTCTTTTCCTATTACCTGGCGGCTTCATCCTTAGCATCTATTTCACAACATACTCTGCATCCCTCCTCAGCACATGTACAAACCAACTTAATCCTGCCTATCTGGCTTGGACAACTAACCTTCATACCTGGGCTGACCCTCTAATATACTTATTCCTAATCTTGTCCACCATCGTCACACCCAGTGCAAATGCTAACATAAATTGATTAAGGGTAGAACTACAACAGATGCTGAAAACTCTTACCCTATAAGCCAGACAAATGTTATCTGGAAGGCTATGGAGCACAGCATTATGGAACTCATTAACAGAGACATTATGAACCTGCAAACACTGCACCATACCCATTTAGGTTCTCTAAAGGCCAGATCATGGCTCTTACACCTAGTAGACTTCAAGTCAGTTAACAAGGCTATAAGTGAGGGAGGGGAGGTCCACACAGCCAAGCTATAGCTCACCAGCAATTCATACCCATCCCACATTCTGGTATTATACATAACCTCAACAGACTGACCATAAACGATTGTTAGATGATGGATTGACAACTGACGCACAGATGTAGGACACACAGTAACATTTGCAGCCTCCATGTACAATTCTATGCCAGTAACAAGTGGTATTCACCTGCACTCAGTCCTGGGACCACTCCTGTTTGTCATATAGCTTTCTTAGGTACAAGCAAACACAGTAGGGATATGTCTGCCCACGTTTGATGAAAATGCATACTGTGGGCTATACTTTATTCTCCAGATGACACACACATCCTCCAAAATGATATCATAGAGACAGATATCTGGTGTCAAACTCATGCTGTAAAGCTATAAGCCAAAGAAAGCATAGTTATCCGCTTTTAGAAAACAAAGTATCCCCAGAGTACCACATAGGTAGTAGCCCCCAAAATGTGGAACAGGTGCTAATGTATACATAGAGCCATGTGTGTAGTCATCTCTCCTTTGATAATCACATTACCAAAGGGTTTTGGAAATCCCTCTGTGGAGCACATAAGCAATAAAGGGTTTGCATGCAGATCCACAGAGGTTGTTGCACACCTATAATGATTAGTCATATTTGCCAGACTTTGCTTGCTTTGGAACAGGATTCAAATATACCTCAAGCATAAACCCTCACTCACACTCTTCAATAGAAACTGTGATGAGTGAATGTGAAACAGAAGACATAGCGCAGGGGTCACTGCAGTGTCTAAGCTTGTCACAAGCATACAGCAGTAACCTAAGGTCTGGAAAGCGCCAGCACGCTCTTGCAAAAATAACAGATGCTTTCATGGAGAAAGCAGAGTACCCACCTATGAAATAATTGAGATCACATGTATGTATATGGCTTTGCCCCACAGCTACCTTACATGTGTAATGCACATACAGTTGTCATTGTGATATGTCACACACTAGAAAAATCAAAATCCACTTGATATTGGCCAATGGTGTCACACACCTGGAACACAGTTAGCAAGTGTGCGATTCAAACTCCTTCCTAACTATATTATGATATAACAGCAGTATGTATTTACACAACATGCTATACACATTACTGGGATTTCACTTTCCCACAGTTATATTTGTAGGATGGTGACATCATCAGACTTGACAAAGATGAGTATACCACTTTTAAGGGGTGTGAGTAGTCTCCAAAAAGGTTGCTCTTTTCTGTAGGGAAACACACACACTTGGCAAGTGTAGGATTTAAACCCCTACCTAACTAGGTTATGATACTATAACAGAACACAATTACATGACACCCTATACACATTACTGGGACTTCACCTTTCCACAGGTATATTTGTAGGATGGTGACATCATCAGACTTGACAAAAGGAGTATACCACTTTTAAGGGGTGTGAGTAGTCTCCAAAAATGTTGTCTTTCCCCAGGGAGACACACAGTTGGCAAGTGCAGGATACAAGCCTCTGCCTAACTATACTATGATACTAGAGCAGTATGCATTTACACAACACGCTAGACACGTTAGTGGTATTCTGTCTTTCCACAGGTATATTTGTAGGATGGTGACATCATCAGATTTGACAAAGATGAGTATACCACTTTTAAGGGGTGTGAGTAGTCTCCAAAAAGGCTGCTTCTTACCAGGGAAACACACACACACAGTTGGCAAGTGCAGGATTCAAACTCCTACCTAATTGCATTATGATACTACAGCAGTTATCATTTCTACGACACGCTATACACATTATTGGGACTGCATTTTTCCATAGGTATATCTGTAGGATGGTGACATCATCAGACTTGACAAAGATGAGTATACCACTTTTAAGGGGTGTGAGTAGTCTCCAAAAAGGTTTTTCTTTTCTCTAGGGAGACACACACACACACAGTTGGCAAGTACAGGATTCAAACCCCTCCCTAACTACACAACGATATTACAGCAATACTCACTTACACAGTGCGCTATTCACATTATTGGGATTTCACTTTCCCACAGGTATATTTGTAGGATGGTGACATCATCAGACTTGACAAAGATGAGTATACCACTTTTAAGGGGTGTGAGTAGTCTCCAAAAAGGTTGTTCTTCCCCAGGAAAACAGACACACTCACCAAGTGCAGGATTCAAGCTCCTACCTAACTATATTTTGATACTACAGCAGCATACATTTACACAACATGCTATACACATTACTGGGGTGTTATTTTTCCACAGGTATATTTGCAGGATGGTGACAATATCAGACTTGACAAAGATGAGTATACCACTTTTAAGGGGTGTGAGTAGTCTCCAAAAAGGTTGTACTTCTGCAGGGAGACACACATGCAGTTAGCAAGTGCAGGATTCAAACCCCTACTTAATTACATCAGTATGCATTTACATGATGCACTATACACATTACTAAGCTTTCATTTTTCCACAGGTATATTTGTAGGATGGTGACATCATCAGACGACAAAGATGAGTATGCCACTTTTAAGGGGTGTGAGTAGTCTCCAAAAAGGTTACTCTGCAAGAGACACACACACATGCAGTTAGCAAGTGCAGGATTCAAACCCCTACTTAATTACATCAGTACGCATTTACATGATGCACTATACACATTAGTAAGCTTTCATTTTTCCACAGGTATATTTGTAGGATGGTGACATCATCAGACAACAAAGATGAGTATGCCACTTTTAAGGGGTGTGAGTAGTCTCCAAAAAGGTTACTCGACCCCAAGAAGAGACACACACTCACAATTGGCAAGTGCAAGACTCCAACCCCTACTTAACTACATTATAATACTACAGCACTACGCATTTACACAACACGCTATACACATTACAGGGATTTCACCTTTCCACAGGTATATTTGTAGGATGGTGACATCATCAGACTTGACAAAGATGAGTATACCACTTTTAAGGGGTGTGAGTAGTCTCCAAAAAGGTTGCTCTCTCCCCAGGGAGAGACAGACAGACACACACACACACACACACACACACACACACACACACACACACACACACACACACACACACACACACACACACACACACAGTTTGCAAGTGTGGGGTTCTTAATCCAAACTAAGTACGTCTTTACCCTTCAGCAAGCAATATGGAGTTACAGGGTGCATTACAGACATTACTTGCTGACAGTCTGCCCAAAGTTTTTTGTCACAATTGCTACCCTCAGCAGGCTTATCATACTAGGTGTATTGTGAGTGTATTGTATGCATAGGCCATGACCATATCATATATGGGTTGATGCACCACATGCTGGCACACACAGGGTCAAACTGGTGGCTGAGCTCTGTCAACCCAATACTGGACACTACAGTCAAGAGGAGTAGGGTCATACAACCACAACACCAACAGTCTCACATAGACCTGCAATATAAGCACCAGCAAAACACACACATAAATACACATTACCATACTCGGAGAATACAAATATTAATCTGAAAAAGAGAGAGTGTCTTCCTAAGCAGACAAGCAAGCAACATGCAGCTCCAAGCACACGCCAGAAAACACATAATACACCAAAGCAGTGTGCCTGACAACAGGCTCTAAGGCAAAACAACAGACTCAACACACTAGTAATAGGTGACTCCATAGTCAGGCACACAGATGTTCCACTCACTCGGCTGGACAAGGGGAAGGTTACTGTCAGTTGTCTGTCAGGTGCTATGATCCACCACATAACACAATCAGTTACATCACTCCAGAACAGGTACATATATGACGTGTTCTTTGTACATGTCAGTGTAAATGATCTGAGACATACCTCCCAGGACAACATGACAAGAGATATATAGTAGCTCTATGATCATGTAGCCCAGGCTAGTATGACCCTGACCTTGAGTAGCAACTTACCTTCACCTACATGATACTGCAATATAACAGAAAGATGATAAACTTCAACAATTGGCTGAGCTTCTGCTGTCATTCAGAGGGGATCCAGTCTCTGTCTGCCTGTGATGACATGATAGACAAGCCTCGTTGCTTCGCTAGAGATGGTTTGGACCTGTCACCCCTATGCTTCTAAATACTGGCCAAGGCTCTTGCTGTCCCCATATTACCTTTTTTAGGCAAGGCTCAAAGGTTCATAGGTTCATAGGTAGGTACTAGGCTATCGGCCCTGGGGCCTATACAAGCCCAGCCAAAAAGATACCCTGGCTTTTGCCACCCAAGAAATTTCCTGTGCCACTGTCGAGCAGAGATACAGAAGTGATCCCCGGGGTGAATTTCCTATTTCCCATCCAATCATCAAGATTTTTCTTGAAGAGTGCTAATGAGGAGCTTTGTTTGATATAGATAGGTAGTTTATTCTGGAGTATGGGAAGTCTCTGGGACAGGAATCTATCCCTCCGACATGTTCTGTTTATTGTGGTGACAAGGTTTAGGTCCCTAGAGCGTGTAGCTCAGAGGGATTGGGATTTCTTTAAGTGGAGCATGTCCAACAGCTCTGGGTTTGACATAGCTTTGTATTTTAGGCAGAGATCACCTCTGAGTAGGCGATATGCGACGGAGTAAAGCTGGAGTTTTTTGAGACGGTCTGTGTAGGGCATGTGTTTGAGGCCAGTAATCCTCTTTGTGATGTATTTCTGTGGCCTTTCCAGTTCTTGTGGATGTCTTGTGACGTACATACCAAAAGGGGCATTGTACTCTATAATGGATCTAATGAGTGATGAGTAGAGGGGAACAATGACCTCTTTTTTTCTGCATGAGAAACCTTTTGTGATGAGGTGTGACATGTAGAAGGATTTCCTGACTACTGTGGCGATGTGATTATCAAAGGAGAGACTACTGTCCACCTGTGTCCTAAGGTCTCTTATCACACTTTCGGTGTTAAGTATACTACCGCCTATGTTGTAGTTCATGGGTACAGAGTTTTTACCAAAGGGGGTGACAATGCACTTTTTGGCACTGAGCTTGAGGCCATGGCTTTGACACCAGGCATCTGTCTCAGTAAGGCCCTTTTGTAGGATGTCCACATCATTAGTAGTTTTGATTATGGCTCCTAGTTTGCAGTCGTCTGCGAATTTCATTAGCCAAAGTCCTTCTGTGTTAGCCTGTACTTCAGAGAAGTAGATAGCAAACAGGACAGGACCCAGGACTGAACCCTGTGGTACTCCACTTGTCACTGGTGTAAAGTCAGATTTGGAGTCTGCTACTTTCACAGTGTGGGTTCTGTCAGTGAGCCATTTGGCAACCCATCTTGTGACATAGGGATTTATACCTAGTTTAGTGTGTTTATCTATAATTCTAGAGTGGGGGTGGTGTTGAAAGCCTTGGCAAGATCTAGATAGGCTGTGTGAACCACCTTACCCTTGTCTACGGCTTTGGTGACTGCTTCAAAGAAGTCTATCAGGTTTAGGAGACATGATCTGCCTTTTACAAACCTGAACTGGTTGGGGTCCAGAGTTTGGAGATTACCAGTGTCTTTGTTTATAAGTTCCATGATGATACGTTCCATGGCCTTGCAGACCAGGCTCATCAGGCTAATGGGCCACTAGTTCCTGGGGTCCATGGTGGCTCCCCCCTTGTGTAGTGGGATAACTGTCGCTGTGCGCCATTCAGCAGGCACAAAGCCTGAGGTGAGGCTATGATTGAACATGGTACTTAGGTGTGGTGCCAGTTCATTCTGTAGTTCGTGTAGAAAGCAGCCTGGGATGTTGTTTGGTCCCATGGATGCTGTGTTCCTGGCTTTGGAGAGTGCGTTTTTTACCTGTGCAGCCATGATTACAGGAACTTTGCATTCTTCTGGTATAGAGATGGGCTCTTTAATAGGTGAGGAGGGGAAGAGTTAGCACTGAACCTATCTGCCAGGATGTTGGCAATATCAGTTGGGTCTGTATATTTAGTGCCATTGTGCTGTAACTCAGAGCAGATCTGAGTGTTGCCATTGAGATTCTTGACATAGCTATAGAATAATGTGTGGTTGTCTTTAGAATCAGTGGTGATTTTGTTTTCATAACTAGCTTTGGAGGATTTTATCAGGAATCTCAGCTTCTTACTGAGGCTGTCCAAAGAGCTCCTCCACCCATGAGATTTGACTCTCTTTTGCAACAGTTTCTTCCTTCTGTTGTACAGTTTGTTTATGGCAGGGGACCACCAGATTGGCTTCCTTTTTTTGGAGGATATCATCTTGGTTCTGTTTGGGATAGCACGATCCATGCACTCATGTAAGTGCTTATAAAGTGCAATTGTGTAGGATTCAGTAGTCGTAACTGTATTGTTCATCTGCATGGGTGTCATGAAGTTCACCACTTCTGTCTTAAGAAGCATGAAGTTGGCTTTGGAGAAATTATTTAACATGGTTTCCATAATGGGGGTGGGGGCAGAATGTGGATATGTAGGGTAATTAGCTTATGGTCGGATCGGACCAATGAGGCGTTGACTTCAGGTGTGGCACACCGGTCACTCAAGACAAACCAAACCCTGTAACCAACACAAATAACCACAAAGTGAGCTAAATGCTACTCATTGCCAGAAGTCTCAGCCTCCAAATGCACACACTCGAGGCACTTCTCAGTATGGAGAATATTGATATCTGTGCAGTAACAGAAACCTAGTTCAAGGCTCCAGAGAGCACACCAGCACTACCAGGATACTACTCATTCCATACCTTCCAGCATCAGAACCTGGATCATAGCACATAGGGTGAGGATGTATCCATATTCATCAAGGATACCTACACCTCTCTCTACATCCTCTCTACAGGATATGTACCCATAGAATGTTGCACAGTAACGTTCTTCCCACTCCACAGGGGTGGGACCAAAAAAGACCCTTGGCATTCCCGCTCTATGAGCCTGACAAGTCTGATCTGCAAGGCAATGCATCCAATCATAATGGAAGTCAACAATAAAGACATTGGGAACCTTCACACAGTTGAGCACACCCAGTTTTGCTTCGTCAAATGCAGATCATGCCTCCTGAACTGGGTGTATTTCTTTGAGACACTTACCCAGGCTACAGATGATTGAAAGGAGCTCCACACAGCCTACCTATACCTCGCTAAGGCCTTTGACACCATTTCCTAGTCAGGTATCATAGGTGAACTCACCAACCTGGGCATAAATCCATACATCACAAGATGGATTGCAAACTGGCTCACAGATAGATCCCACAAATTAAGAGTTGCTGGCTACATGTCAGACTCTAAACTGGTAACAACTGTTGTCCCCCAGGGTTTAGTCCTGGGGCCCCTCCTGTTTGGTATAGACTTCTCAGAAGTACATGCCAACATGGGGGGGCTGTGGTTGACTAAGTTTGCTGGGAACTGTAAAGTGTTTCCCATAATAGATTCCCCAGGTGACACTGTGACACAGGTGACAGAATCTCCAGAAGGAACTCTATGAGACAGATGTGTGGTGTCAGAATCATGGCCTCAAGCTCAATGTGAAAAAATGCATAGTAATCCCCTCTGGGGAAAACAAAGTACCCACAAACTACCACCTAGGTGTTACCCCCTAAAAACTGACAAGGTAATAAGGGATCTGGGGACACAAGTAGATAGTCATCTTTCCTTTGACAACCATGTTGTCAAAGTGATTAGGAAATCCTATGTGGCCCACCTAATCAACAAAGGGTTTGCATCAGGATCAAAAGAGGTAGTGGTAGCCCTCTACTCTTTAGTCATCAAACCCATCATTGAGTACAATGCACCATTTTGGATGTACTCGACTAAGCATATCCAGCAGCTGGAGAGACCACAGAGGTACCTGACCAACAGGATTACTGGCCTCAAACAGTTGTGTTATGCAACACAACTGTTAAAACTAAATCTGTCCTCCGTTGCATACCGCCTACTCAGAGGCACACTCTGCCTAACATACAGAGCAATGTCCAACAAATAACTGTTGAACATGCTCCATCTAAGGATAACAAAATTGAGTTGCACTACACACTCCAGGAATATTAACCTCATCACAACAATGAATACAACATGCTGGTGGGATAGAGTACCATCCCAGAGACTTGCCTTACTGTGGAACAGAGTCCCAATGTACATCAGACAGAGCCCCTCACTGACACTCTTCAATAGGAACCTTAATGAGTGGATGGGAAACAGACAATTCATGCCAGGCATCACATCAGCAGCCCCACTAGAAAGGGGCTTAGGGTACTAACTATTAGAACTAGGGCTTAGGAGACTAACCAATGGGGTGGTGAAAGCTGCACAACTTGCCTAGGCTAATATATGCCTTCGAGAAGATAGTCTACTACATACCTATGAACCTATGTGACAGGTACATGTCTACAGATAGTAGATGTGTACTTCATTGTACAGTCATGTTGTACAGCAGACACATGCACCACATACACTGTAATGTTTACAGATACTGGTGGCTATTATGTACAGTGGGTGAGATGTGCACCTCATGTCTTTTATGCCATTGGGATGTGTGCTGGGTGGGACAGTCCTGGATGTCTCCCTGTCATGGTCACCCTCTTACACACATCTCTGTCCATCCATCTTTGGCTTATTAAACTGTGTTCCCTCTACATATATAGGTACATAGGTATGTAATAGGCTATCTACCTGAAGGCATATATTACTATGGCCAGAGTGTGCAGCTATCACCACATAAGGGGTTAGTTTCCTATGCCTCTGTGTAGTAGAGCTGATGAAGTGATCCATGGTGTGACAGTTCAGTTTCACATACACTCATCAAGGCTCCTCTGGAAGAGTGGCAGTGAGGGACTCAGCTTAATGTAGGTTGGGAGCCTGTACCAAAGCAAGGGAAGTCTGTGAGTTAGTAATGTACCCCTACAACATGTTCTATTTATTGTTGTGATGATTATATCCCTAGAGCATGTGGCACAGTGAGCTTGGGTTTACTTCAGATAGAGCATGTACATCAGTTCTGCATTGGACATGGACCTGTCTGTTGGGCAGAGATCACCTGAGTAGACAGTATGCAACAGAGTACAGATTGAGTTACTTCAGTCTTGTTGCATGGGGCAAATGTTTGAGGCCAGTAATCCTCTTGTTGAGGTACTTCAGTGGTCTTTCCAGCTGCAGACTCATTGCAAGTGTGTTGTGGTACTCCCTGATGGGTTTCATAACTGATGAGTAGAGGGAACCTACTTTGACCTACATACAAAGACTTTGGCAATTTGTGGGGACACATAGCATGATTTTCTAACCACTTTGTGAATGTGTTTCTGGAAGTAGAGATGACTATCCACATGTGTCCATAGATCCCTTATTATTACCTCCATATTTAGGGTGTTGGCACCTATGTGGTATTTGTATGACTGTAGCTCGAGGCCATAATTTTGATACCACATCTGTCTGACTGAGACCCTTTTTAAGGATGTCTCTGTTGTCCCAAACATTGATTATGACAACCTTTTTGCAGTCATCCACAAACTTTGATAACCATAGCCCTCGTGTGTTTGACTGTATTTCTGAAAAGTATACACCAGACAGGAGGGGTCCCAGGACTGAGCCATGGGGGACAGCAGTTGTTACCAGCTTGAGCAGGAGACCACAGTTCTTACCTTGTGGGATCTATCTGTGCCCCAGTTGGCAATCCATCAGATGACATACGTGTTTATGCACAGGTTGTTGATTTTGTGGATGCGACATGTGTGTGGGATGTTGGAAAAGGGCTTTTCAAGGTCTATGTAGGCCGTGTGTAGCTCATTTCATTGATGTATGTCCTGGGTAACTGCCTTGAAAACTGTCTAGCAGGTTTAGGGACCATGATATGCCTCTGAACAAACCAAAATGGGTAGGGTTGGGTGTTTGTAGGCTCCCAATAGCTCTGTTTATGAGTTCCATAATGATGGACTCCATGGCCTTGCAGATCAGGCTTATTAGGCTTATAAGACAATAGTTCCCATGGTCTGTTGTGCACCAACACTTGTGGAGTGTGCCAAACATTGCTGTAACCCATTCAACAGTTTCATATCCTGTACAGAGGGTGAGTCTCAACAGACTGTTCAGGTGCAAGGTCTGTTTGTTTTGGAGTTCACATATGACACAGCCAGGGACACCATGTCATCCCATAGACACCGTGTTTTTAGGTTTGGATAGAGCTGTTTAACCATTGTATATGTGATGTCTGGCTTTTTATAATCTCCAGTTATGGTAATGGGCCCTTTTGCCAGTGAGAGGGGGGGTAAATATGTATGAACCTGTCTGACAAGATGTTGGCAATGTCAGTCATGTACATGTATTCATTTACACTTTTCACTGACCCAGGACATATGAGTTTACATTGATATTTATGATATAGCTAAAGAAAGCTTCATGGTTCTCTATGGACTCTTTGGCAATATTTTTGGAAGAACATGGCTTGGATAATGTTAGGAGTGCTCATTGTTTCTTGATGATACTGATCGGAGATTTACTGATCTTCTTTGGATTTTCACTTTCTTTGAACAACTTAAGTACTTGTATTACATAGTTTGATTATGACAGGGGTCCAGTATATTATATGGGTCTGTTTTCATATCACTGTGTGTGCAAGGCAGGATTGGTGAATAGTGACATGTGTCTGGAGTAAGAACTGCAACTGCCAGATATGTGTGGCCCACTGCTGTACTCAGACATGGCCTAAGTGTGTGAGCATGCCCAGTATGACCTTTCAGTATGTTGTTGACTGACATTTGCTAAATTTGTTTAAATGTGTGAGCATGCCCACTATGGGCATATATATATACTATATATGTGTGTGAAAATTCAAGTTGGTTTTTACTTCAGGGCTCACCTTTGTGTTGTACATCGACAGTAAGCACGCTGTGCCTGCAGGGCTTCCATGAGTCAATTTGCATAGACTTATCAACATTTCTACATACAGGGGGGGGGCAGCTATTATTTCTACATTTCTACCCGGGGGGCACACCTGATTGTTACTGTGGGTGTACATAGGATGGGGGGTGCACCTGACACTTATACACATTTGCTAGGCCTGCACTGATAAGCCAGGTACTCCATTTCAGCCTGTACTGTTGCCTGTCATACTGGCTTGAGGCATACCACTGTACTACAGACCTTAGCTTCCAATTACATGCATATTAGTTTGTGACTTCATAGCCTACCCAACCCACATCACACTGCCTGGCATGCTGTTATCTGTCTGCATAGGCCTGGGGGGAGGTTACCCATATGCCTCTGCAGAGGGCATGATACAGCATTTGTTTGTGTTTGCGTTTGTCTACAATTGTCCTGCTGGCTGTGACCCCCCCAACTGGTATGTGTGAGTGACTTAAGTTGTATCTGTGCCAGTAAAATGCTATCATGGCTTAGTGGTTCAGTACTATGACTATAGTGCACAGTATCCTGAGTTCAAGCCCTGTCACTGCTTTTTTTTTTCCTGCTGGGCAGACCTGACTGGTTAAGGAACAGTAAAGGAGGTGTGAGCATGTTTACCCGACTTTGCTCAACTTTGCCCGACGTTGGCCGACATTGTGCTGGGTAGCACAGTGCGCAGCTACGCACAAATACGTTGTGGTTGTGCTGGTTAGTGCAGTGCACAGCTACGCACAATTGTATTTAAATATGCTCAATACTGGTAAAATGTGCTTAGCAGTGCTTTATATTGCTTAAAATATGGCACTCATGCCTCAGGTGGTGCTGCAGGGCTGCCTATGTCAGATGCACATAGTACACTCCCTATACATGTTTGAAAACAGGTAGTGTCAAGTTAGGCATCCCTTTTACTGTATGTGCGAGTCAGAGAGAGGTGTCATTTCCAGGGTTCCTACTGAGTCAGTGTATGTGCTATGTGTTGCCTCTTTGCCAAGGCCAGGGCATACTGGGCACACCTCCTTCTGCCTACTGGGGCAGGCTCAGGTTGTTCCTCCTCTGAGTCACGCTGTGTCTGTGCAGGCCTTGGCAATGGTGGGGGCTGTTTGGCCCTGCCCCATGCTGTTCCTGCTGCAGCTGTTTCCACAGGATCATATTGTGTAGCATGGCACATACCATAATAATTTGGGTACATGTAGTTGGTGAGTATTGCAAGGCTCCACCAGATGTGTCCAGGCACTGGAACTGTGACTTGAGCATCCCAAACACACACTCAATTATGTTTCTTGTTTGTGCATGTGCCTCATTATGGAGTTCTTGTTCAGGTGTGTGTGCATTTCTGATGGGTGTCATCAGCCACGGCTCCAGTGCATATCCAGCATCCCCCACTAGGTGACCCTCAGGGATGTCCCCATTGGCAAATCTCTGGTACAGCTGGGTCAGATGTCAAATGTGGGAATCGTGATAGCTTCCAGGGCATCCAGCACACACATTCATTATTATGCCCTGGGCATCGCACACAAACTGGCAGTTGATGGATGGGGAGCCCTTGCGGTTGATGTAGACCCTACCCTGCTCACCGGATGGTGCTTTGATGCATATGTGCGTGCAGTCTATTGCACCCATTACCTCAGGGTATTCTGTTATTTGGTGGAAAAGACGCATATTGCTAGCCAATGCCTCACGGGAATTGGGGAAATATACGTGGTCACCGACATGTGCTGACATGGCATCCAGGAACTGGTGGAGTACCCTGGATGCTGATGCCAGTGAAATCCCCATTATATCGCCAGTTGGTCTTTGGAAGGTACCTGTAGCTAGTATTCTTAGGCCTACACATACCTTGGTATCCACTGGGATGGGTTCCCCTCTGTTGGTTCTGTGTGTGAGGTGTGGCTGGCAAAGCTCAACAATTTGCTGTAGGAGGTCTCTGTCCACCCAATAGCGCTCCACCATCTCCAGCTCATGTAGCCTCTGCTAGGTTACCGTGGGTCTGTACACTCTTCTCCGTCTCCTCACTGTGGGTTGCTCAGCTGCATTCACAACATCACCACCCTCAGCACCTTGCACATGTTGGTTTATGATAGCAAAAGCAGCCCCTAACATTTTGTCTGACTTAAGCTTTTTAAGCTTTCCCTCTTTGTATACTGCAGTGTTGCAGAGTTCTTCAGAAAAAAACAGGGGGGGATGGTGTTTGCAGAGTTTAAAGTGCTGGGCTGGGCTAGTCTGCTGCCTGTGTAATTGTCTGATTCTGATATATTTCACCTGACAGCTCTGCTAGTTCTCCTTGGTTAACTTCCTACTACTTCTTTTCCTTCCTTTTGCCTTTCTGTTTCCGCCCGGGGCAGCACCGCACAAATGAGCGCAAACACGCGCACACGCGTGCACATGCTGTGTGCATGTTTACAAGGAGTTTCCTATCTTTTAACAATGTGCACCTTTGGTTTGAGGTTTTCAAATAGGACAACTGTAGGCATGCCTCTTGCAATCATGAGCAACTCAAAGCAAACACAAGCCATTGTGCTCCAATTAGCTTACAGCCTGTCTGACACACCCCTCATGATGCCACCTATATTCTACTCTTCCACTCACCTACTCCTACTCTTACACTCTTGGGACATGCCTCACATGCTGGGGAAAATTGGGATTCAGTATCCTTATCCTCATTTGCATAGTATTGCCTACTAATGCATGGTTACATCTCTCATACTGAACCCCCCCCCCCTTAGCAACCACTACTCAGTGGCCATGTTGTCTTCAGCCTGCTATTCACCTGCATGGCAGAATAAGCTTTTTAGTGAAAATGCCTATTTATGGCTTTTTTTAAATTATTTTCTTGTTTTTATAAGTGCCGCATGTTTGCGCGGTGCTGCACTATGCTTAAACATCGGAGATCGGGGGGAAACAAAAGTTTTTAAGCATTTTAAAATGCCAATGGCCTTATATTTGGCCATTGGCATGCTTCCTCAACTGTATGCATCCTTTATTTGGAGCTGTCATAGCTCTGTTTAGCTATTTGCAGAAATGTACTCCATTTTCAATGGAGTACATTTCTGCAGCTAATACTAATCTTCCACAGACAGGTAAGTGTTTCCTGGATCGCAGCTTTACCTAATTTGCATGGCTTTCACCAGCAAATGAAGTAATTTGCATACCATGACGCTGTCCGTGCAAGAGTAGCTTTAGCAGCTCTCATGCACGCCCCTACTGGCTGTACCTGGATCGCACGGCTGACATATTGCCAGCGTGAGCTCCTTCACTCTTCTTGCACTCCATGCAAGCTTTTGTAAATTTGAGGGTAAGACGTAAACTCCACCATTATTTGAAAACAAACACTATATTACCAAGTAAACATAAAAGCATTGCATAAAAATGTCATCCCAAAGTCTGCATAAGCACTTCCCAATCTCTTCCAAACGAAAGTCTGCATAAGCAGTTCCCTTACATTCTGTTTTAGTTCAATAAAGATTTATAAAATAAAAAGGCTTTTAAGTAAGAAACTGAATGCTCTGTAAAATGATGTGTGAGTTTATTGTGAATTTAACATGTGCATTTTCTCTTTTGTCTCTTCCCCCCACTTCTTTCTCTGTTTTCTTATTTTAATTATGCATTCTTTTGTCCTTTTTTTATTTTATTTATCTTCCATTTATGTTCAATTTTTACAGATTCAAATCCTGGTTAAGGACTGCTCACCTTTTGCCTCTTTGTGGACATCCTTGTAGGGTCAGGGAGGTTGCAATGGTCCTGCGGACACCCTAGCACATGGCAGCCTGGCAAGCCACACTGAACAGGGCTTCAGCAGTCGGTTGACAATGTGCTGAAGAAGTAGTTCATAGGTAGATTTAGCCATTTGAGGCCTCTCTTCAGTGTGTTCAAGACACACTGTCCCAGCTGGTGCTGACCACTGCACCATCACTACCACCACCCCCACAGACCCCTACCCCCTCAACATTGAGGTCCTCCTGCATCTTCAGCTTTTCTTCCCTTATCATTTTATCTATACCCTCTTATTTGTTTTCCACCTAAACTACCCTCTTATATAAAAAAAATAGGGGGCCTATCTCCTTCCAATAACATTGTGCCCCTCCTCTAACACCTCTTCCAGCACAACCTTTTTGATGTTTTCCTTCTGTGTTCCCCTCTTTGTTTTGTCTTCCCTTTTTTCCTTTTTTTTTGCAATATTTCCTGTCTCTCCCTTTCTGTTCTTTAATGAGATAATCAGGGTGTTTTTTTTATTTTTATTTGTTTGACATTTGGATACCAGGAAAGTCCAACTGGGTCAGAAACCCAGTTTCATCAGAGGCCCAGGGAAAGAATCTCCATGAAAAGCAGGACCGGCCTTTTGGCCAACTGATGCCCTAGGCAAAAGGTCTCCACAATGCCCCCCCCCCAACACCACCCTGTGTCCCTATTTTGGTCTACTTAAACCATCCAGATTACAGGAACAGCACCGCTGCTAGAGTGGCACCCTAGGCGGCCAACTAGTTGGTCTACTTAAGGCCAGCTATGATTACAAGTATACTAGATTAAAACCTCTACAGTATTTTACAGTATCATGAAAGTATAATACAATAGCAGATAATAACAGAGTGACATATACAAATGAATGACAGTGTACAAATGTTAACATGATACAGGAAGTTGGCTACAGATGGAAGTAAGACGATACATAATTGATTTGTAAGAAAGTTCAAAACAAAGCAAGATTAACTTTGATTTACATTTGTCTTGATAAATTGTTTGACATTTATACTCTGTCGCATATTGTCTACTCAGAGGCGATCTCTGCTTAACATACAGGGCCATGTCAAGCCCAGAGCTGTTGGACATGCTACACTTGAAGAAATCCCAATCCCTCAGAGCCACACGCTTCAGGGATCTAGACCTTGTCATCACAATAGAAAGGACATGCTGGAGGGATGGCTTCCTGACCCAGAGACTCCCTAGACTCTGGAATAGACTGCCCGTACATGTCAAGCAGAGTGCCTCTTTGGCCCTCTTCAAAAGGAACCTTGATGATTGGATGGGAGAAAGGAAATTCACCCCGGGGATCACGTCAGTCACCCTGCTAGACAGGGGTCCAGGGAAGTAAATAGTATGGGAAGAAATAGCCAGGGAATTGTTATGGCTAGGCTTGTATAGGCCCTAGGGCTGATAGCCTAGTACCAACCTATGAACCTATGAACATTGTCATATTTACATATGTACATATTTACAAGGAAGAAGAAGTAGCAAGGAAACAGAGAGAGAGAGATAGTAAAGTGATTTTAATAAGATGAGCAAATTTAATGGAATCAGTAGTGAGAAGTAGTTAGAAAGGGATAGCAAATGAGGTGCAGATCCAATGGGTGGGTGGGTTAAGTATACATTGGAGGGTTGAGATAGATAAACTAGAGAAGGGTATGAAATGGTGAGGGTTTAGTGAGAGAAGGTGAGGAGAGGTTTTAGTAGGAATAGTTGCGTATAGTAAGTTAGTGGAAGGTGGGTAACAGGAGATTGGAGAAAGGAGGAGTAAAGCTGGTGTGGTAGAGTTTTAATTAACTGAATAGTGTTCAGTTTGGTTTTTAACAGGGGCAGTTGCTTGACCTGAGTAGTATTTGCTTTAGTTTAAATTTAAATTTCTTGAGATTTAGGGTAGTTCTAATGTCTAAGGGTAGTGTGTTCCATAGTTTAGTTACAGAAAAGGAATCAATCAGGAATATGATTAAGTATTCAGATGGGAGGTTTTATTTTTTGTAATAGGAGCTGTATATAGTTGGTGGTTGCTATGCAAGAGATGTTGGTTTTGGAGGCAAAGTTGGAACAGTTTGGGAAAAGGATGTGGATTTTGTAGTGTGGTTTGTTGGGATTATTAACTAATTTGTCTATACTTTCTATAAAGTGTGTATTAAGCATTTCTGCTATTTGAAGTGGGGATTTGTCTGTGACTGGAGCAGTGTTTTGTTTTGATCCTGGGGTAATCAATGATGAGATGGTGGACCAGAAATTTTTTTAATTATATTTGTGGTTGATAATTGCTGAGTTAAGTACAATTTCTTATCGGCAGTTATAAGTTTCTTTGTTTGGTTACACAGCTGCCTATAATTTTGCATGGATATTTCATTTTGATTTTTCTGGGATTCTTTCTGAGCTTTGTCCCTGTCTAGTAGTAATTATCTTGTGGTCTTTGCAATCCAGGGTGCATGGTTGACTTTGGTTCATTTTGTACAAAGCAGGGATAGACTGTTGAGGGCATCTAAGAATAGATAATTGAAATAGTTATCTGCTTCATCTAGGGGTAGTATCTTTAGCATGGACCAATTTAGAGATTTTAGTATATTAACAAAGTGAGTTTGACTAAAGTTGGATAAGTTTCGGGAAGTTTTATAGTTATAGGTTTTAGGCAGATGTGAGATAGTCCTGTGAGTGTATGCAGGTAAATGGTCACTTAGTGTGTCCAGTATTCAGTTCCAGGGTTAGAGTATTTGTTAGCATATGTGACTAAGATCCAATCCAGAATGGAGTTTTGGTTATTACTATTATAAATTCTAGTAGGGGTTGTGATAAATTGTGTGAAACCTGATAGATTAAGATTATTAGGTGGAAAGTCAGAGATTAGGTTCTGCTAGTTCATAATGACATCATCCATGATTATAGTTTCATTAGATATGTTTTGAGACATCCAGGACAGAATATTTTCTAATGTATGTGAGTTTTGACAGGGGAATATATAGGGCTGTAATACAGATATGTTTAGTTTTATTTAGTTTTAAGAGGGCAATGAGGATTTCTGCATTATTATTTTTTGGGATGGGCTTAGTGTAGGTTATAATAGTATATGAGGATGGGTAGATGAGGGCAACACCTCCTGCTTTTTATGGTTTCTATCAGATCTTATTATGCAACATCATGGTAGAAGTAGTTCAGTGTCCTGAATATGTGGTTTTAACTATGTTTCAGTGATAGCAAGTGTATTGGGGTTGTATTGGGTTAACCATAGATGGAGGTCTGTTATTTTATTATACATACTGCATATGTTTAGTGCAGCCAGAAAGAGTGTGTTGGAAGGGGATGGTACTATAATTGCATGGGGCTGAGTGGGGTCCTGGGTTTGGGTGAATGTCTCTGCATTGGGATAGGCTTGGGTTGGGAGAAATAGTGGAGTGTAACAATAGTTAATACTTTTACTTTCATTTTTATGAGAAAGTTACATTTACAGTTTCTAGAATAATGCAGAATTTTGTACTTTGTATGGTGGAGGATATCTGACTTCAATAGGCTGGCTGATATATCAGAGTAGCTATTAATATGTTTTTCAAAACTAGTGTTGGATGTTATGGAGTTTTGGAGGGTGTGTTATTTTGGGCAATTAGTGAAGTACTTTGATTTAGAATAAAGAGACTTACTCTAAGGTAGAGTAGGCTGATAGAGTAAGAGTAAGGATATGCCATTTTAAGAGTAGACTGTGGGAGTTGGAGGGCAAAAAAAATGATAGTGTTGTCTAGAAAGGGAGTGACTCTACTAGATGGAGAGGGGTAACTTAGTTGTAGATATAGCTTTAATTGGTTACTTTTGGGTGGGATATATGATTGATTTGTGTCTGAGTGTGGTTTGGTGGAGAGGTGGAGATGGTGGAGTTACTGTTGGTATAAATATAATTGAAGAGGGGGTGTGTGGGAATCGGGGTAGGGTAGGGGAGCAGAGTCAGACAAGTGTGGCGAGAGTGAATAGAGTAGGCAGACCTGGCCAGAGAGACTACAACTGCAAGAACCAATCAGGAATATGAGTCAGAAATATGAACCTATCAGGAATATGAAGCACTGCAAGGTGTAAATTTGTCATTTCAAGTTTAAATGAGATACATGAGTACAGGCAGCACACACTATTTGTGGGAGATAGACAAAAATGATTTTAGAAAAAAAGTTTGTTAGCTGCTATTGGGAGGGAAATCTGTTAGCTAATTTGCTGACAAATGAAAGTTAAGATAATTAGAAGGATACTTTGAGAAAGGGAGGCTAAGGTGAAGAGTGGGAGTTGGGGGGGGGTGAAATAGATGTCCTGTGGTAGTGTGCAAGCCACTTAACAACAAACACAGCAGCAGAGTAATACAGATATCACTTATCAGAATATAAATACTGGGTACAAGATGTACTTTGTAGCTTAGAGTTAAACTTCCAAGGAATTTGGTCACTGTCAACAAGTTCAGAGGTGAGGTATTTACTACAGCAAAAAAATCCGAGGTGAGAATAAGATATTGGCTGGACTAGCTGAAGGAAAAAGGAGATAAAAAGATTAAGTTAGAAGAGATATTAGGAATACCTAGTAGGTTCTATAAGGAACTACCTTAAATGAGTCATAATTCAGGTCAGAAAATATCATGTGATAGCAACAAGTCAGGTAAATAGATTAAACATCTGCAAAGTTTACAGAAATGTCCCTGCACTGTAAGTCAGCAAAATACAGTGGTACACTCTCAAACAAAATCATGTTTAACTGTTGATTGGGTTAGCATATAGAGTGCACAAACTGGCCTTGAATAAGTACTCAATGTCTATATCCCTTACAGCAAGCTTACAACTGCCATAGCAACAGAAAAATGTCACATTAAGACTGTACAGCAAAGCGATTCATTAACAGTGCATTTAGGGAACACGTGGTTCTATAGTTCAGCCAGTATTTTACAGCACATCGGTAGTTCATTAACAGTGGTTGAAAAATAAAATTAGTAAAAAATAAAACCACCTTCTTGACTGACCTGCCTCAGTACAACAGTAAATTCCCTATAATGTAGCCAAAAATAAATACATGTATAGCATAGGCTCAAAATCCTACAGCAGTTTAACATTTAATGTGAATTCCATATAATATAAATTTCCTATAACTTAGACAAAGGAAATTCATGTATAGTATTTGCAAAGAACCATATCACAATTAGACATTCAATGTACAACAGAACATGAGTTTGAATATAGTTTACGTGGTGAGCTCACTGTGGAAGGGATGAGTTGGGATGTTACAGCTTCTAAAGGTAATTTAAAAATGGTGCCAGGAGGGTGAACACATATTTATTAGTTAAGAACAGAAGCAGAAGGGGGAGGGCGGGTTAACTGCCAGCCTACCTGCAGTACAGAGATACTCATGGTAATAGGATATTGGAGAGGTTGAAACCTGGCCAGAGAGCCTGCAGCTGCAAGAACCAATCAGGAATAGGAATCAATCAGGAATATGAAGCACTGCAAGCTGTAAGTTTGTCTTTTCAATTTGAATGAGATACATGAGTACAGGCAGTACACACTATGTGTGGGAGGCAGGCAAAACTTTTAGAACAAAATTATGTTTTTTTAACTGCTATTGGGAGGGAAGTCAGCTAACTAGTTTGCTGCTGAATGAATGTTAGGATAATTAGATGAATACTTTGAGGGAGGGCGGGAGGCTAAAGTGAAGAGTGGGAGTGGGGGGCCTGAAATAGACATCCTAGGGTAGTGTGCAAGCCACTTAACAACAAGCGCAGTAGCAGAGTACATATATCACTTATTGGAATATAAATTGCTGGGTACACGATGCACTTTGAAGCTTAGAGTTAAACTTCCACGCAAGTTGGTCACTGTCAGCAAGTCCAGAGGTGAGGTATTTAGTAGAGCAAAAAAAGCAGAGGTGAGTATGAGATATTGGCCAGACTGGCTAAACAGAAAAAGGAGAGAAAAAGGTTAAGTTAGGAGAGATATTAGTAATAGTTAGTAGGATCAGTAAGGAACTACCATAAATGAGTAGTAATTCAGGTTTGTGTGATGGCATCAAGTCAGGTAAAAAATTAACCATCTGCAAAGTTTTCAAAAAAGTCTCTGTACTGTAAGTCAGCAAAATACAGTGCTTCATTCTCAAATAAAATCATATTTGACCATTGTCTGAGTTAGTGTACAGAGTGCACAAACTGGCCTGGAACGAGTAAGCACTGTCTGTATCCCTTACAGCAAGCTTACAACTGCCATAGGAACAAGAAAATGTCACATTAGGACTGTACAGCAAAGTGATTCGTTAACAGTACATTTATAGAACACATGGGTTTATAGTTCAGCCAGCATTATACAGCACATCGGAAGTTCATCAATAGTAGTTGAAAAAAAATTACTGAAAAATAGAACCACCTTCTCTACACAGTTGCCTGACCTGCCTCAGTACATCAGTAAATTCCTTCTAATGTAGCCAAAGTAAATACACGTATAGTAATGCACAAAAAACCAAAGACAAGCAAAGAATAATCCACGACCTTGAAGAAAGGAACCGGAACTCTGCTAAAGTCCACAAGGCTGTATTTTTATTTCTGAAGTATTCCAAAAGTCACAGATAAAATCACACAAGCGCTTTCGCTCAGGCAATCCTGAGCTTTATCAAGTGAAAACAAATTGCAGTGTGCAGTAACCTCCATTAAATAGCCTGGCAATTATACAATTAATTAATTAGTAAATCTAGTACTAAGGTGTGGTGCTTTAGAGTTGGGTGTTAAAAAGTTAGTCATTATATCAACTCAAAAATGAAATGTTTGCAATAACATATGCACTTAAATAAAAATGACTAACCATAAAAAAATTTTAAAATGCCAGTTTCCTAGGTTTCAGAACATAAAAGTCTGAAGTCTGATTGGGGTTGTAGATTGTTAAAGAATATGCTTAAAGATGTGTTTAGATTGTCAGTGAATTGTTAAAAAATTTTTTTCATTATTACTTTACACTGATAAAACATGCAATAAAATATCGTGAGATATTTTTAATGCCCATCCATATAACATTTCATATAGAATTTGATTTATTAGTCGGAATCCTATAACCGTGGATGTTCAATAATTTAATATGCTGTGTGGGGATGCTGTGGTATGAAGGGGGTCAAGTGTGAGAGTTATAACCTAGCCCTCCTAAGCTTGAGGACCGGTTTAATGCTGATCATCCCATTCAGACCTGGTGGCTTCCCTGCATTCAGTCTCAACTGCCATAATAGTTCACGGTAGCCCAAGGTGGATTCCCAGTCACCACCTCTTGCATCTGGCTCAACCTGTTCCAGAACTAGAAACTGGATTTTGGGTTCTGGGCAGGAGAGTGAGTGTTTGTAGAAGGCGTTGGTTTCCTTCACGTATAGCATATGCTCAAAAGCCTATAGCACTTTAACATTTAATATGAATTCTATATAATATATATAATATATATAGCAAATACACGTATAGCATATGCTCAAAACCCTATAGCACTTTAACATTTAATATGAATTCTATATAATATAAATTCTTTATAATTTAGACAAAGTAAATTTACATACAGCATTTGCAGAGGACCACATCACAAATAGATATTCAATGTAATAGAACATGAGTTTGAATATAACTTACGTGGCAACCACATTGTGCAAGGGACGAGTTGGAGATTTTACAGCTTCTAAAGGTAATTTAAAAATGCCACCAGGAGGGGGAACACATATATAATTAAGAACGGAAGCAGAAGGGAGGGGGAGGGTATAACTGTGAGCCTACTTGCTGTGCAGAGATACAGTAATAAGATATAGGAGATGGAGAAACCTGGTCAGAGATGCTGCAACTGCAAGAACCAATCAGAAATACGAATCAAGAATACAAACCAATCAGGAATATGAAGCACTACAAGCTGTAAATTTGCCTTTCCAATATGAATGAGATACATGAGTACAGGCAGTACACACTATGTGTGGGAGGCAGACAAAAATTCTTTTAGAACAAAATTATGCGGTTTGTTAACTACTATTGGGATAGAAGTCTTTTAACTAACTTTAGTGTGCTGCTGAACGAAAGTTAGGATAATTAGAAGGATACTTTGAGGGAGGGAGGCTAAGGTGAAGAGTGGGAGTGGGGGGGGCCCTGAAATAGATGTCCTAGGTAATGTGCATGCCATTTAACAACAAACACAGCAGCAGAGTACATATATCACTTATCAGAATATAAATTGCTGGGTACAAGATTTACGTTGAAGCTTAGAGTTAAACTTTCAAGCAAGTCAGTTGCTGTCAGCAAGTCCAGAGGTGAGGTATTTAGTAGAGCAAAAAAAGCCAAGGTGAGAATGAGATATTGGCCGGACTGGTTTGTAGCTTAAATTTGAACTTCTGAGCAATTTGCCTGCTGTCACCAAATCCAGAGGTGAGGTATTTGGTAGAGCAAAAAAAGCCAAGGTGAGAATGAGATATTGGGAATGGTTTGTACCTTAGAGTTAAACTTCTAAGCAATTTGGTCACTGTCAGCAAGTTCAGAGTTGTGGTATTTAGTAGACCAAAAAAAAGCCAAATAGAGAATGAGATATTGGCCGGACTGGTTTGTAGCTTAAACTTCTGAAAATTTGGTCACTGTCCGGAAGTCCAGAGGTGAGGTACTTAGTACAGCAAAAAAGGCAAGGTGAGCATGAGATATTGGCTGCACTGGTTTGTACCTTAGAGTTAAACTTCCAAGCAATTTGGTTGCTATCAGCAAATCCAGAGGTGAAGTATTTAGTAGAGCAAAAAAAGCCGATGTGAAAATGAGATATTGGACAGACTGGGTGACGACTACACCATGCAAGGGACGAGTTGGGGATGTTACATCTTCTAAAGGTAAAGATACCCCCATATAAAACATTTTAAACCCCTTTAATTTAAAAAAAATATTAATAACAAAAGCTGTGCAGTCCACAGCTTCCCTCAGGTCGGTCTTGCATTTTATTCAGTCATCTGTTTGCCTGGTTGCCATTGCACTACAACCAACAGAAGTCTGCCAGTAGCTTCAGATGAGCAACCAAGTCCCAAACAGAAAGAGCTCAAGAAAATGCAATGGCAAGCAGGCAGTTCAAATACCATGTGTATTATAATTTTCATTGCATATTTTGGAAATGACAGTGAGTAAGCTTTATCTGGGAGTTTACTCACCATAATTTTGAAAACATATATTTTGGTAATCTGGGAAACTGCTGTAGGTACTAAGAGTCTTTCACCTGAAGATTTACCTAATCTGGCATAGGCATAGCTGGTGTGCTTTCTGAAGCCTGTTTTTGCACTGCTCCTGGATGAAAATGGTATACTTTTCTGAAAATCTGTGATAACTTTTTTTTGTGTGTGTGTGTGTGTGTGTGTGTGTGTGTGTGTGTGTGTGTGTGTGTGTGTGTGTGTGTGTGCTTGAACACCCCTTGTTCTTGGATTACTTCAAGCACTACTGAAGGTCTAACTGAAGAGAGCTATGAAAACGTTTTTACAACCACCTAGAGGTAGATAGATTAAAGACACACAAATTCATTTCTGGGGTTTCTTCTTTCTATTAAGCCACATAAGTTGGTCTCAGAAGTTGAAATTACTTAAAATGTGATTGTTTACCCCCAGTAATAGATTCCTCTGGGATTTTCACTGATGGTGGGGTCTTAGATTCTCTCTTCTTTAACCTCATTGAAGGTACAGTTTATCGCCCTTTATGAGAGGCATTATTGTGCCTTCACTAGGAGCCATTGATAGTACTCCTATACTGCTGTTACTGTTACAGTTTGAATGAATATTTAGCGTTGTCTTTTTGTTACCTTTCTTTTCTGTCTTATCCTTATATTCTTTCACTATTTCAGACATTTTAAATTACACACCTTCTTTAAGAGTCCCTAGAGTAACCTGACTTCATAGTCTTTTTAGCCTTCTTGCTTTCTATCTTTGATAAGTTTTTTTAACAGAAATGCTTTCAAGCACTGTGTTCACAGTTACTAATATCTTGGTGAGTCCCTAGATAAAATGACACTATGTAGAAGGAAATCATAAGGAACTACATATCTCACTCAGGCTCCCTTATTCATTAACTTTAGACCAACACAACTATTTCCTTGAATAATGAAAACGTTCAGAAATGCTGTAATTATTAACGATATAACCAGACCACGTGATTGATGAAACTACTCAGAAAGGAAAAATGACCGATGGTTCCAAATTTGCAAGGTGAACATTGCTTAGGGTAATTCTGCTTTATATGGTGCAGTTGTCATCTTACAAGTACAAAATGCATATAGGTAAATAATAGTTTTGAACTGGCAACTGGAACTGAAGGGAGTACAAGTCTACTGTGTATGAGGCCTATGATGCAGAAGCCTATGGCAACTTATTTTTAAGGATCAGCTATGCAGAACAGATGTTAACATTGAGAAAGGGAGCCTTTAGTGGCTTAAAAATAATGCAGGCCAAAGCTGAGGCCAGTGAGTAGGCACCTATTTATTATAACATTGTTGCTTGAGTCCTACTACAGTAAGATCACTTTTACTTAAAATTAGTACGAATCATTAGAAGGAGCTCTGTTTCTTTAAATGCTAAGGCAATATGAACAATTTGAGATGAGGCAATATGAGCCATTTATTTCAAACGTTAAGACATTCCTACAAGTTGGCCAGATTCGGTCAAAGCATAAATCTGTGCTATCAGCCTTGAAGTAGTTAACAGATCTGCAGCACAGTGTTTGGAAAATGGTTAGTAAAACAAACTACTAGATAAGCATACCTAAAACACAGAATACACTTTGAGGTTCTAAGCTGTACTCCTAAATACCTCAAGCCCCTTCTTCCACCAAACCCTTAGTTTATCATGTCAAGAATATATATATAGTGTACTTTCTTGCACAGATCCTCACCTGGCTACTGTTCCTTTCTTTTCTTTAGTGTTCTGTTAGTTGAAGGAGTGATTTGGCTCTCTGGGACAGCTCTTCTAAACTACAAGGCACATTCATTGAAGGCTTGGCCAACAAAAATATTCCTTCTATTTCATAATGCCCTAACATGGACTGACTTGATTGCTGCCTGTTTATTGGTTTGTGCATATATGTCAGAAATGTTGATGCACACACCCTTGCACGATATGGAAGTATTGAGCATCGCCATTTTTGTGAGATGCTTGACTAATCTGAATCATTTGTACAGTATCAATATTTAACCTTTTTTTCAGGTCACAAGATCAGTTTAATAAATCCCTTTTAAAGGCACTGTTTGAGGGGAACCATTAAGTGCTGCCTGTCTTTGTTTAATAAAAGGCAGAATTTTATTGTGGACATCAGCACTTTGTCTTATAATTCATTTTGTTTCTGTGGCTTTACCAGGCAAATGTATTACTTTTAACACTTGTTTACAAATTATATAACTTTTTTGCAATGTAAAATACTAAATATACCAACTTTGTATGGGTAGCAAATAATATTTTAGGAAAGCTCTATCCTGCTGCCTCCACTATATAAACCTCTATTCCTCATGCAGGACAAACTGTGGGTAACCAGAAATCTTAGCCTTGCTGCTGCACTCTCTATATCACTAGTCACCCAAGTTTAGAAAAAAAGATCACCATGTTGAAAGGGCAGGAGAGAAGTGGGCAGAGATATGCATGGTCTGTTCCATATTCCTTGAGGAAGAAAAAGAAGATATATGTAACCAGTCATGCTGACTAAAAGTATGATGCCTTTCTTAGTGTAAACAAGTGCTATAAAGTGTTATAAACATACTGCATTTGGTAGGTTGTGAGCAGGTATGCATCATAGACTCATACTAAATTTGTGCTATATCCAGATTTTGTGCTGAGAAATCAGGAGCAATTAATTTTTAACATTATGCTGCTACTATGTGATAATTTCGACATACAATTTAGGACTGGAAAAATTATTTATTCCAATGGTGCTTCAGAATGCCATTTTGTCAAGCTTCTTAATAACTGCTAGGAGATAGGTTATGTTAAGGTTGCCACTCATCCCGTTATCAGCAGGACACTCATGGGTTGATCTACCTCATCCCACTGTCCACTCTGTAAAGCAGTGGGACTTAAAAGTACCACTTTTCAATAACGCTAAATCACTGTGGAACAAATGCAGACACTTCCAGTTTTTCCATGGCAATTTGGTTACATCACCGATGGTGACAAACCCAGACCTGCAGGCAGAGCTGTTCCCTGTTAGGTTTGGGTGTTGTAAATTGTGCAGCTGTAACTCATGACGGGGGCAGGGATTCAGCCAGGAAGAGCCATAATCTTTGTAGGGCTCTTCCTGGCTGAATCTAATATCTCTACTAAAGAAATAAAAAAACACAATATAAAAGATAAAATTCCAGTTTTCTACTAGCAGTTGGATAAGTGCTAATAAAAAACTGCTCTATAGCCACAATCTTTGAAAGTCTGTTTTCATGCTAAGGTAATGCTGCAAGTTCTTTCTGATATGCTATATTTAACGTATCTTGCATGTGAACTGTCAGTGGCTTTCCAATGAAGTGGGTGTTTACAATTGATGTACCTAACCAGCTTAATGTAATGGAATGATTTAAAATATGCTGCTAAAGGCATTATTGTATTGTAGTACCCGACATTGCTGCTAACTTAGTCGTTTCATTTGAAGGTCTTTGTTTATAATTTCTAACGTGCAATAAGCTTCTCTTTTGCAGCATTTTTCAATGGCCTGATTTGCTCTGGAATCAGATTCTTGAAAAGAAAATGGGAAAGGTGGTTTGTTGGACCCCAAATAGTTAACCACATTTTTTTTTTTATAACCACAACTAGGATCAACAAGTAAGCCAGCTGTCAATTCATCAAGCCAGCCCGTACCTCTGAACTCTCCAGATTTTCACAGAATGGCCAAAATTTTTTTTGCCTCACATTTTTTGGTCTATTCATGATACAATTTGTATTTTTTTGGCAAGTCATTAGGAAGATCTGAGGACTGAAGTCACTAAATAATAACATACATTTCAGTTTCAGATGCCAAATCCTTCAGAAAATGTATGTTAATACAAACCTTGTTACTCAAGCAACTTTGTAAGATTGTAAGAGCAAAATTTAAAATATGTCCCTATTTTTGAGGGATGGGTGCATGTTTAGTGGTACCTTTAACTGCATCTCCTTCACCACTGCTGTGGTGATATCATGGTAGGTGGTGTGACCAGTGTCATATTAGCCACACCCCATGTCCCAATTTGGCCTGCTTAAAAGGTGGCAACCTTTTATGCTATTGTTTAAACCTCAATATTTCTAGGTAGTCTTTTCTTAAATATTACATACCTTACAAGTTTGAAAAACAAAATTAATTTATTACAGTTTGATGAATGGGAATGGGATAACCATCAACTGTTATTAGAACAGCTATGATAAATGATTATAATTAAAATGAAATACTTCTGCTTGTAGCATTTCCTTCCAGCCTATGTAGTGCAGGTTGAAAAACTCAAACAGTACTTCCCCACCTTTAGTTACCTTGTTGAAGTTCTCATTTTACTAATCTCTGAAAGTGTAGTTCTATTTATCAGTCTGTATGTTTTTTTTTGTATGAGGACTTTCAGTTGTCTTTATGAAAACATAATCCACATTTTCTTCTGCTGTATCTGAAAATAGAGATGCATGTTTTGAATGGATTCTTATTTCACTTAAATTGGTCTGTGAGACCAGTAAAGCTTAGAGTTTTTAATAGCATGATTTAAAGCATTTTCACAGCTTGTTATTCCATTAGTATCACAGTTGTCTCGTAAGAATTCTTGCATGTGGTTGTACAAACATCTCTCAGCCTGCTGTTTTACTATAATTTTGTGCAACTTTAATTATAAGTTGCTTTCTCCTTCTTGCTAACGTTCCCTTTAGCATCTGTTGAAGTGGCAAGAGTTTATAAATAACTTTGGAACAGCCATTGATCTTTCAATATTGTTCTTATTATTAGTTTCATGTTTGATTTGCATCACAGTCTTCAAGCTCTGCAACAGTTCATTGATTTAGGACAGTAGCATCTCCAGGCTTACAGCTGTGCTTCTCATTACATAGATTTTGATTTAGGACAGTAGGATCTGCAGTCTTACAAATGTGTTGCTAATTACTTATATTTTTAATTAACTCAACCACAGGTGAGCACGCTTTGAATAATAGCAATTTGCTCAATACCGTTATGTTGTTTGACAGTTATTGGTCATTTTACATTTACTTCAGACTTGTTTAGAACCTCTCTAGAGTTCTGAAGAATAACAATCTGCTTTTCTTTCCATGAGAGCTGGGAATGTTGGTCGGTTTGTGTTAACCCAAATGAAGACCTTCTTTCTTTCTTTCTTTCTTTCTTTCTCTCTATCTTTTTGCCTAAATAACCCTCTGTAAGAATTGCTACTTTTTATAATGTAAAAAATGCTATATATTCATGAGGAATAAAACATATTTGATTGATTCAGAGTGTTGGAAATGTATGAGACTTAGGAATATACATACCTCTGTTTTAATGAAAAAGGTAATATCAGGCACTTTGATAATAAAGGGGTAAATGAAACATGACTGATTGGGTACATGATACAGAACAGATTTATAACACTGAGAAAGGTAGACTAAAAGGTAAGGAGTCAAATTAGAGTATATCTAGCCCTAAAATAGCTATTTATAACACTGTTATGAGGTTCCTGAAGATGAAGGTGGGGATTCAGATATGCATGGCACTATGCTGGATATAATCTCAAATGACTGCCAGACTTTGGCCAACTTCACAGTCGGTATAGTCAGCACTGGTTTTGCTATCAAAATGCTGGTAGGTGATACCCCTCTATGGAAAAAATACTGTTTGTCCCTACTTTCATTTTATTTATTTTTATTTATTATCTATTGACGTTTGATTATTAGGAAAGTCCAAATGGGTAGAAGTCCATTTTCAGTGGAAGCCTGGGCAGAAAAGCTCCAAATTATTACAAAACATTTTAAAAACAAAAACATTCACAATCTTCAAAATTAAAACATCTGCAGTTTAAATAATCATACAAATGAGACATAATATAAAAACTTTGGTTAAGAATCGATGCAGGGTATATGACAATTTAATATTAAGAGAATTTTTTAGACAGTTTGTAGAGAAATTAAAGGTAAGTTAGTCTAATACAAATAGGAGTCACAATATGAAGTGAAGGAAAAGCAAGCTTATGATATATTTAGAGAGAAAGTCAGGGAAGGGAATTAGATAGCAGTAAGGAAGTAAGTGAAGAAGGGAGAGTAAGGATGTATAATGAATGAAAAGATACTTGCTCACATTTAAGGATATGGTTTATCCTGGTTTTGAGCAAGAATAGTGCCAGATTTTAGTTAGGAAGTCTTTCAGAGTGGTTTTGAAGGTATAAACTTGATGAATACAGGTAAGGAGTTCTAGGCTTTAGCAACCTTGTATGAGAACAGACAATGCCCAGCAGATTTGCTAGGTTTGTAGACAGACAGGTGCTCTTGGTCACTGGATCACAATGATCGACTGGGAACATAAATTGTGTAGAATTTTTTTTAGTTCTGGACAGCAGTTGGATGCTGTGTAATTTTATAGGTGGTAAAAAGTTGTGCATATGTAAGCTGATGTTGCAGTTCTAACCAATTAAGGCTTTGCAGTGCTATATAATGGTGGGTTCTGAAAAAGTATGTGTTGCAAATTTAGCAACTTTGTTATATTATTGGTAAAGTTTTAATTTTCTGAAGCCTGGAGGTTAGTAAGGATGGGAGCACTACAAAGAAGAGTGTTGAGATAAGTAGTGGCAAGGGTTTTAGCTGCACCAGTGAGAACGTTTTTGGATCTGTAAAGCATCCCTAGTTTTTGATGAGTTTTTCTTATGCAATTTTTATATGCAGGTTGACTGTAAGATTATCATTCACTATCAATCCTAACAGTATGAGAAATTACTTCAATGGTTGAGTTATCAAGAGAGAGGTCTTTATTTTTTTTTTTCATGAGAGAGGTATTTGGGGTAAAAAGTAGGAGTTCAGTCTTTTTTGGGGAGCATGAGTTGTAAGCCATAAAGCCATGTTTCAGTGGCTGTTAAAGCTTCCTGGGTAATTTTTTTGAGGTGTACCATGTTGTCAGATGTGCAAATGAGAGTGGAGTCATCTGCATATTGTATTAGGGTGGTCTGTTGTGTGGAATTATACAGAGTGTTGTTGAAAATGTTGGAGGAGGAGTAGAGCCTTGTGGTACACCAGTGATGAGTGGGAGGTAAGAAGAGAGTGTGGAATGCCATTTTACTGACTGATACCTATTGAACAGGTAACTTTTGAACCACAGAAGGTGGGGTGAGAGACACCTAGTGAGGATATTTGAAGTAGAAGTTTGCTGTAACAAACTGTGTCAAAGGCTTTAGACAAGTCTAGAAATAAGGAAGAGACTAGTTTGTCATTATCTCTAGCTTTATTGACAGTATCTATACAGGTTCAAAGGGCAGTGCTAGTACCATGGGAAGGATGGAAGCCGTGCTCTGTAGGGGATAGGAGTTATTCCTGCAGTAGATAATCTAGCAATTGCTTTTAAATATATTTTTTCAAGTATTTTGGTGAGGGGAGATAAGATTGCTATAAATCTAAAGTTATTAATGCCTCTTGAATTTCCTCCTTTGTGCAGAGGGATAATGTGTGACTTTTTCCAGAGAGAGGGAATGTGGGATTCCTGGATTGAACTATTTATAAGGATTGAGGAAGGATAGACAATGCTGTGGGCTGCTATTTTTAGGTACTCACTTGAAAGGTCATCAGGTGAAGAAAAGCATGGTATAAGTTTGGTTAAGAGTAGTTTTATATAGGATTTGGGCACATATTTGAAGGTGAAAGTGGATGTGGTGATATGTGGATGTACAGCAGGTTTGGGATTAGATGTCCTTGGTTAGAGATGCTGTTCTATCTATAAAATAAGAGTTAAACTGTATTGCAGTCTTTAGTGGTAAATTATCGGGAGAGGGGGTTGGGTTGAATTTTTGGCTGGGATGTAAGATTTCTTTAATGGATGTCCAAAATGTTTTTAGGGTCGTTTTTAGTATTATTCTGAAGGTTATTATAGTATAGTTTTTGTCTTCATTTATTTGCTTTTTATTATGATTGTGAGGCATTCTGAAGTTTTCAAGATATTCATGTGTTTTATATTTTTGCCATTCTTTCCATGCTTTTTCTCTGTCCTCATTACCATTCTACTCTTTTTGGATAGCCAAATTGCATTATTTGTTTTCAGTCTCTTCTTTCTAGGAGGTACAAGACTAGTTAGGATATTTAGAAAAGTTGTATTGAATTCAATTACAGCATTGTCTAAGGGAGGCTTTTAGGAAGTTCCATTTAATTTAAGTTAGTGTAGTAATGCACATTTCTGGGTTAAAGGTGGAAAGGTTACATGTTGTTTTATAAATACATTGTTTAACTATATATGCAGGATGTCTAATCATATAAAATGGGAGATGATCACTGAATTTTTTTGTTGCTGAGCATTGCTTGTCTGTGACTAATAGAGGCTTGTTGTTTTGGAACACTACCTGAGTTTCATGATTTTTCGAAATTATTGTGACTGAGCTCATCAACGAAGTTTTAGGACCACTAATTTCTCTGTTTTTTATTTTTTCCTCAATACTCGCGATGGTGAGATTGGAAACAGATTCATCTGCTTGCTCATTATTTTATGATCACTGAGAGAGTCTGTATTTGCTAGGGTCTGATACTAGGATCCGGTCTGAGAATTTGATATCTTGCTATAATGTGTGGGTTATTAATTAGTTGTGCATAACCATATAAGTCCATGCTAGATATAGGGGAGTTACAGTTTATGTCTAAACAATTGACATTCACATCACCTAGTAATATTTTTTCTCGTGTAAATGTTATGGATATCCAATGTAGGATATCTTCCAGTATAGCTGCGCTATCGCCAGGAGGGATATAAAGGACAGTAATACATATTTGTTTATAATTGTTTATTTTGAGAAAAGCAATAATAAGCAATGCTGAACTGAATTTTGATGTTGGTTTGCTGTAAGGAGAAAGGTGATAGGTACTGGGAAATATTAAAGCAATACCCCCACCTTTCCTCTTATACAGTCATTATGGATGACATTGTAGCCAGGAAGTATAACTTCAGAATTGTTTATGATGGGTTTAAGCCAAGTTTCAGTTAAAGTGAGAACATCAGGCTTATGTTGGATAATCCAGGCATGTAGTTCATCAGTTTTATTTCTTATACTTCTAACATTTATTGCAGCAAAAAATCAGATCACCAGGTTTGAGGACTGGCTGTTTTGGGGCTACAGAAGTGTGTGGGAGAGAATTATCTTTATGTTCATTGTGATAGGTGGGGCCAGGATTTGGGTGTATATCTCCTCCTAGAAGGATTTTAGTATAGTGGGGAATTAAGCATACTTGTTTTTGGGACAGAATTCTTGCAATTCATTTTATTTTGGTTTGAGTTGAAGTGCAATTAATCAGCCTATATTTGGAAGCTAAGCCAAGCAGTCTTCCCACCCTTAGGTCAATTTACAACTGAGTTTATAGCCAAAACAAAGCAATTAACAAAAAGATACAAGTAAAATGGATTGTCTGTCATTTCCTGAGAGTAAATAACTGGTATATGCAGTATAGTTTATTGATCAAACAAAAGGGACAGTGGCCAACTTAGTTAAAGGTCCTTAGACTGCATGGACTATTTCACAGAGATGCTCAATCACAAATCAAGTATGCATTTAACTGATTAAAGGTAATACACAGCAAGATTTTTCATGATAAATATGCTTACATTAAACACTGACAAAATTCTCAGTAAATTTGTAGGTGTACGGCCTTGTGGCAGAGTTCCTGCAATACTGAGGTCAGATGTAGTGACCTTAGGCTATTAAATACTGACAAAATTCTCAGTAAACTTGTAGAGTAGGGCCTTGTTGCAGGATTCCTGCAAGATCGAGGTCAGATGTAGTTCTCAATGGATTTGACAATATGGACATATGTAAGAAAAGGAAAAGTATTTTACAGAATGCATTTTGGTAAGAAGTACTTCACGAATACAACAGTGAGAAAAAGCTCACATTGATTAGGTATAGTCACTAAAGGCAGAGTGCAATCACGACATGATAGAGAAACGGAGAAAAGGAGCTAAAGAAAAGGAGATTAGTGAAACAAAGCTGCAGGGACATCCATTGAGTAAAATTATATTTCAAGAATTCAGGCACCTGAGAAAGGTACTGTAACTGATACTGGCAGGTTACAACTTGCAAAAGAAAAGCACTGAAAAGGTGATAATCTGGTGGTGATAATTTCCATATTAAGAGGAATGTATTCTCTGTAATGTGTGACATACTTGTTTGGTATTAAAGTTAATGACATGAAAGAAGAACTACTAAGAATTAAAGGGGAAAAAATGATTTAATAAAAATGCTTCATGTAGATCTTAACAATCTGAGACAGAACATTATTTAGAAGATGCAAGAGAAATAAGAGAAGGGTTACTAAATGTTACTAGAAGTTAAAGTCTTGGGAATCCATTTTTTAAGTATCCTGCACTGGTTTAGCTCCTTTAAACAAATAAACAAGAACATTCACGTGATAATTATGGGGCTTATGTGAATCATTTATATCTATAAAGTTTACTCAGTCAAGTGTCAATGCTTTTACACTGTGGAATAAGCTACAGAACTGTCCAAAGTAGGAACACATTCAGGTTACCTTGTCAGCTCTGTTGTACTATGGAATAAGCCACACCACCTCACCAAAGACTGGCTGAATCTTCCATTGAGGAAAGGCAGGTTATATTGGCAGTTCTGTTAAACTATAGAGTCCACTTCACCAAAGACTGGCTACATCTTCCATTGAAGGAAGGTGTACACTGGCTCAATGGTTAGGTAAGATTACTGATAGATTTTCAAGCACTATTTTTCTGACCAAGGTCTTGGTAGAAGTATCCCAAGTCATCATACCATTAAACTTACTTACAAATGCTAGAAGCCTGAAGAACATCTGTTATGGAATAATGCTTTAGGATAAATTAAATTTCAAAGTAAATGAAATAAGCTAAGGGTTTTTTTTAATTAAACAAGCAAGTGCATGTTGGCTTTCAGTTTAGTAGTATTAAAAGAAAGTTGCAAAGACCCAGGGGTGGTTATAGAAACATGGCAGAAAGATGATGACTGACTCAACTATCATGGAAAGTATTAGGTGCTTACCTTACAAGTGCTTATAGTTTGGCTGTATTTAAAAGGGATGAGATCTCCCTGCATGTGTAATTCTTTTGGTAACGGGTATAATAAAAATGATTGTATTGCAGTTAAGGTATGAACAGGCATGACTGAAATTTCTCTCACTATATCATACAGGCCTCCTGAATGCCCATCCAGTGGCTAGCAAACTTATAGACTTTAGGTATTTCATAGATTATAAAGGTAAGAGTCTAGTCAGTTACTTAATTTTACTAAAGACTTCATGAGGTATTAGTTACCACCCTCCTGTTAAAGAACACTTACTCCTAGCTTTTTAGGAATTAATACAAATCACTGATGTTTCCACAATAGGTCAAAACATAGTAGATGCTGTGTGTGTAAATAAAAGAAACAGAAGTCAGTTTTGAAACACTCTCCCTAGTGTATCAGTGATCTTGACTGGATCAAATAACCCATTGTATTAAAAGCATGTTGTTTCCCTTGAGAGTATCTGCTTAGAACAGAATGCCAGGCCTCATAAATAATGTATTACTGTAAGAGGTCAAAAAATTAGGTTTAGGATATCCCTGGCAATGGAGATCTAAACTTAATATTCCAGTGTCTTGTTAAACTGAGATGCTTTTATATTTCACATAAGAAAATCCTTAAAAGAGTTGTTGCAAATACACATATTAATTATGAACTGTCCCTTGCAACTGAGTTAAATGTAATAACAGAGCATTTTGCAGTTTTATAAGAGATTCAAGAAAAAGGCAGCATAGACAGATTATTCTTTGTTAAAATTATGTGAAGATTTAAGATTTATCAGAAATTTGGGGCATTTTTCAAATGCATTTCCATAGCATGTTTAGAGTGGTCCAAGATCAGGGTCTTTAATTCAAACTGCATAATCTGGTATGAGTACTTCCACTTATATGAGTTATGTGTATCCAGATATATAGACAATTTAGGCATTAGGAAGGTAATTAGACTACATAGTCCATCAGTTGAAGATCTGACTGTTAGGGGCTTATTAGTCCTCAGACTTTGTTATTTAAAAAGTCTTTTGGAGAAGGGGTTTCACAAGTACAGTGAAAGAAAGCTGTCAGCAAATATATTTATAACAAAAATATACCAATGAAGTTGAATGCTATAGATACATGAATCACCTTTTAAATACCAATAAAATCAAGGAGATACTTGTTCTGAACATCACACTGGGTGATTTGAAACACCTAAACATTTGTAATCTTAGTCTGAGCAGAAGGTATATTGTTGTAGAAGGTCTGTGGCTGTAGATAACCAGTTCTTCATAACAGTAATCTTCTTCCAGTTAGAGGTCACCACAGTGGATCACCTGTCCACTCATGATTGGCAGTGGAGTTTTACAGTGTAGAGTTGCCAGCCCAACACCCAACCTTCCACAGAAGGCACACACACACACCTAGGGCCAATTTAGAGTGTTCAATCCACCTACAGCACCTCTTTGGGATGAAACCAGAGCACCTAGAGGGAACCCATGTGACCACAGGGAGGACATGCAGACACTGCACAGAAGGCACCCCAGCCAAGGATTGTACCAAAGAACCTCTTACTGAGAGGCAGCAACACTGACCTCTGCACCACTGCTTCATAACAGTAATAAGTGTACAATAAATAATGAAATTAAGTAAGACATATCTATAATGATTTGTTTCCAAATTGGACCATTCAAACATCCAGTTCAAAACACAATAATCACTTCTCATATATTGATATACCTATATATATGACATCAGCTTACTTTTAAAAAGAATAGAGCTTTTATATCAAAATAGCTAGCTAAGCCAACTGGACAAACAGACCCATTCTAGAGGTGACCCAAGAACAATGTCTGAGTAAGTTGCTTGGTTAGAGTCAAAGAGCAATTAAATGGAGATTACAGAAATCAAACACAGGACTACTTCAGGGTCGAAAAGCAC
Organism: Protopterus annectens; assembly: GCF_019279795.1. Taxonomy (NCBI): domain Eukaryota; kingdom Metazoa; phylum Chordata; order Ceratodontiformes; family Protopteridae; genus Protopterus; species Protopterus annectens. Next base: position 687,802,692 of record NC_056745.1, on the reverse strand, counting down.
ATAATCTTAAACCTCTGAGCCAGTACAATATGTGTACCATATGCAATAGAACAATACAAACTGAAACATTTTGGCTGGCTGAATCATAAACTATTAACAACTGTGTATTATTTTCAGTCATTGTATCTAAGTGGTTTATGTATAACATATGGGAAAAGAGGTTGTGAAATCCTTTGACAGCCTTCAGGGTGCATACAAATGTTTAAAGTGATATTTCCAATGAACTTTTGTGGTATATCTGTGGATAAGAAGCACTTTAGACTAAATATCAGAAGATAATTGAATATTTAATTTATGTTTCCACACCAGTCTAAATTTATTGGTATGATGTAACCTTAAGCTTTGCAGAATCTGGTATATTTTTAATATAGTAGTTTTGGTTTTCCCAGGGACTCCTAGTACCTAGCCAACACTGCACCAAGAGGGGCAAGTTTTTTTAGGAAGGGAACCCACTTTCATAGCATTTCATTTCACAATCAAGTTTTGAAATAAAGTCAAATCAACTTGACTAGCCTAAAAGTCCTCTGAAAATCCTCCTGGGTCATAAGTTGATGCTCTGTCTTCAGCTGGCTTAAACATAATAAATACATAATCCTATACAAGCATGTTGTCAGTCCCATTTGGGTAACAGTCCAAATCTGTCCATCCACTGTGGTAACAGCTCATGAAGCCAGCTTAATGTCTTACTCTCGTGAAATGTCCAGTAAATTAGCCTTAGGTACTTGTGTGCAATTCCACAATCTCTCTCCCTTAAACAAATCTTACCTCCTACAAGCTTGTCATACAATTCAACTAAATCCACAAACTGGATAAGTAACAATAATCCCCATATGGAGAAGGGAGGTCTCCCAGCCAGTGCAAGTAATGACTTTTATTCTGGCAGCAATCCTATATAGTTCAAAGTGTGTGTGTGTGTGTGTGGGGGGGGGGGTAAGTGTGTACCAACCTTTCTTGACTTATCCCCATAATAAAGCAGTTGATAACAAGTCTTCTCAAGATTGGGAAGAAAGCCATAGGCAGATAGCAAGGTATTCACTGTGAGACATGAGGAATCAGAGGCAAAAGAAACCAACATATCCCTTATATTTCCTGCATTAAATAAAGGCAAAGGTCCTACCAGTTTCCACATTATTCCTTAGCCTTAGCCAACATAGAGCTGTAAGATTTAAGGGCTGTCCTCTGCAGACTATCTGAAAGTAATATACCTAGATGTATAATATTGTTATCTTTTCCAAGAAATGGGTACTCCCTACTAAGACAGTCCAATGCAATAATTTACCATCATAACCAGCCTTGTCCTGGTTAACCTTATAACTAGCTTAGTCATAACAATTGCTAAGTTCATGGTAAACCAAAAGGAATGTCTCTGCTAAATATAGTAGAATATCAAACATGTATAAAGATATCATCATATTGTTGGCCCCTCTTGACAGTCAGTAATATCTGAAGCTCATAATTCTGATACATAACCAAAAAGTGCCTTAGCAATGGCAACTCACCCACAACAGAAAAATAAAATAAAAAGTAAAAGACTCCCAAGTAACAAAACAAGTGCAATTTATTTAGCGATCTTGTCTCACTATGGAGATTTCTTCAGAATAAATTACACCATTGTCAATGTAGTTTTAAATAGCCAGTCATTTTTACTCATTGATTAAAACTAATAACCACTAATTAATCTTACAAGCCCTTAAAATGATAAAACTGAACTTTCCACAGGACAGTCTAGATTTACACTAAAAACCTTTTCATATTTATTGAAACAGACATAATAATGGAAATCCGCGGTGGTACAGCGGTAGTGTTGTTGGCTCACAGCAAGAAGTTCTCCTGTTCAATTCTCAGCTGGAGTGCTTTTTGTGTGGAGTCTGAGTGGCCTCTACAAGACATGTGTGAATGGGCGTGCCTTTGCTGAAGGCTGGGTGTCGGGCTAGCAACTCAACAAAATAAAAATCTACTGCCAATCATTAGTGGACCAGAGTTCCACTGTGGCAACCCCTAACCAGAAAAAGACAAACAACATTGAAACAGACATACTAATAAAAGTACTACATTGTTTAAAAATTTGAATTAATAATATGTTTATAATATAAACTAAAGGTATTAGAAAATATACAAATAATTTTATGGTGAATTAATAAAACAATATAAACCATAGCCACTCTTAACTTTAATGCTGGAACAATTGACACATTTAAAAATGGTTATGGTGCTCATTACTGTCAGACACAATATGCTGCAGTCAGCCTGGGAGGGACTCTTCTAAGTGGTAAGGAAAGTTAGTGATGTTAACTGCATGGTAAAACTGCTAGGTCAGAGGCAGGGCCACAAACTGTACCATGTTAACTTGATGAAGCCTTGCCACGATAGGAAGGCCTTTGTGCTAAGTATTTGCAGTGGGTGGCAGGAGAAGTCTGAGGGGATCAGTAGAAAGGGTAGCAGTGCCCCCGTGGCTATGCCCTACCCAGGTTTGAGAAATCCAAGTAGAGTTTGGAAACATGTTCATGGGGAAATCTAATACCATGAGTGAGGTCACCAATGCCAATGCAGATGGGATCTCAAGACAGGGTATGGGTTAATGTGGACCCAGGCAGGCTCATTCCTCTCAAGCAACATTTCTCCAGGTCACTTGAGAAACTAGCTTGAGTCTTCAAAGGGGGGAGAGATGTGATGATGTGAGGTACTGCCAGCTATGCCAGAGAGAGTAGGGCAGTGCACTTGTAACATATACCAGCATAGCTAGGTGGAGTTTTGTAAATAATTTTATGTCATTTATATATCAAACTGATTTGTACAGATGCTTGTGATAAAATGTATTTGTAAATTTGCTTGTGTTAAAAAATGTACCAACAGTGGGTCCTGCTGGACAGAAAATAAATATACCTGTATATCAGACTGTATTGTAACTGTTGAAATAAATATATTGCACAGAGGATACTGGAAGAGAAGAGGTTAATCTCAGTCCAGCTAACTGAAAAATAACCTGAAATTAAATTACTTGGTATAAACCATAAAGATTATATCGCACAGGTCTGAATGCAGCCAGAGATGCAACATCTGTAAAAAAAAAAAAAAGGACTGTATTGTCCTTAGAGGTAAACTAATTTCTACACTGGAAGTATGAAAGTGCTGAAATAATTGTATAACTTCCAGATGCTGCAACACATCTTAGCAAAGCTCTGTCCACATCACCTTGCCTTGCTCTATTAAGTAAGTAGGAAACAGTAATTCTTTAGATCAGTCAGGAAAATATAGTGAGATTAGTCAACTATTGTTTTTCTGTAACTGTGTGACTCTTTCCATCTGCGTTATTTTTAATATTTCCCGTGACTGAAACTCTGGTGGTTATTGCAAACAGATATTCAGTATTTTCATGTTCTTTTATTATTTATTATTAAATATATTTAAAATTTTCATTGTGGCTGGTCTTTTTAGGAAATATTTAACTTTTGAGAGTACTTATATTTATTTAGTGACCCTGTGGCATCATGCTCCTGAAAGTTTTGCTGTTTGGTCAACATTACCATTAGTATTAATTTCACTCAGTATAATTGCTAAAAGCCTTAGAGTAGCTGTCTGGTGGCACTGAAACTACCTTATAGCCTGGGTAGAGGTGGTACAGTGGGTAATCTGTGCCAGACTTTCCCAGGTGTGTGTGTGTGTGTGTGTGTGTGTGTGTGTGTGTGTGTGTGTATGTGTGTGTGTGTATATGAAAATCAAATATCAAAGAGTGTGTGTGTCAGGGACACAAAGCTCTTTAGTGGTCACTGTGTATTCTTATTTGGAGACTAGAGAAAGAGAGAGGGAGAGAGACAGATTTCAGCCCTAAAACTGAAATGTGTTTCCTGTGTGCTATTAAGGGAAATTGTGCTTTGTGCAGAGAGTTGCATCTTAAAATACTGTTTACATCCATTTTTGTTCCAAGTGAACGTCCCTCACTGGTGTGAGTGGTGAGGCTCCTTGATGACTGGCCCAGAGAGGGGACATCACAGATGCCCATTGTCAGTGGAGGCCCTGAGAAAAAAGCTCCAAAGCATTACAAAAACAATTTAAAACCAACATTTTACAATCTTCAAAAATAATAGAAAATATCTACTGTTTAAATAATTATAGCAAATTAGACAATGTGAACATTTGGTTAAGAATAGATACAACCTATATGATTCAATATTTAGAGAAATTTTAGGCAGTTTAGAGAAATCAAAGGCAAATTAAAATAATACAAATAGGAATTGCAATATGAATTGAGAGAAAACAGGGTTATGGCATATTTAGACAGAGAGTGGGGGGAGAGAAATTGACTGAAGTGAGTGAGGAAGAGAGAGTAAGGAGGTATAAGGTATAAACAGGTGCTTGTTCATATTTCTTTTCTTATTGAACTTGGGTAGCATTTTTTCTAACAGTGTAGAAGTCATTGATGAATATGTTGAAACATATGAGGGCTTGTATAGATCCTCATAGGACATCAATAGTTGCAGGCAAGAAGGTGGAGAAATCATTTTTCCATTTCACTACTTGGGTTCTGTTTGAGAGGCAGCTATGGAACCATTGCAGTGCGGCATTGGTGAGTCTTATGATTAGTGTTTATATAAGAGTTTCTGGTAGGACAGAATATCAAAAGCTTTTGCTAAGTCTAGGAAGATGGTGGAAACTAGGCTTCCAGTGTGGGTGTTGACTATATTAACAAAATTCAGCAAGGCAGTAATTTTGCTGTGATGAGGACAGAAGCTGTGTTAGGATGACGACAGAAGATGGCTATCTGATAGATAGTTGTGAAGTTGTGTATAAGACATTTTTCTAATATTTTTGATAGGGGCAATAAAATGGCAATTGTCTTATAATTTGAATGATCTGTATTGTTCCAGTCCTTGTGCAGTGGAATAATGAATGATGTTTTTCCACAGTGAGGGAACTTTATTTTCAGATATGGATTAATTTATCAGAATTGAAACTGGAAATGCAATAGCCTCAGCTACTACTTTAAAATATTAATCAGCTAAATTGCCAGAGGCAGTTGTAGCAGGCTTTAATTTTTTGAAAAATGTTTTGACAGTATCTAAGATGCTGGTTGGAAGAAGAAGTGTTGAAAGTGGTTTCTTGATTGAGTAGGGAAATTAATAGCTTGAGTAATCACCTGGTTGTTTAGTGACTATACTTTCTGTATAAAGTAGGCATTGAATTGGTTGTCAGTGGTATTATTTTGTTGCTGTGTGTTTGGTGTTGGTTGTGTATATTGTCCTGTCTGGATTCAACAGTTTACTAAATGAGGCCCAGAACAGGTTTGGATTATTAGTGTGTATGGTTTTATTGATTGAATAATAGGATTTTTTTTTTACCTTTGGTGATACGTTGTTTTTTAGGCTTCTTGGTTGTTGTCTATATGCTAGTAAAGTGGAAGATGTCTTATTTTATTTTATTTTTTTTTGCCTAGACCTTACATGATTTGTCTCTTTGTTTTTAAGGAGTTGTTTAGTTGCTAAGGATTGACTATTTTTATCTTGAGGGAGCTAGTATATTTAGAATACTTAGGAAGATTTTATTGAACTCAGAGACAGTGTCATCTATAGGAAGACTCTTTAATGAATTTGAGTTAAGGAGATGTAGTGTATTAATGAAAAGCAGTAAGTTTTCTTACCAGACTGTAATGATGTGTTTTGGAGCTATTGCTTTGATACCTTATGGTGTAGATTGGTGATAACTTAGGCTGTCTGACAGAGTTCCATGGGATGATATTTTATTTGGAGAGGATGTTAGGATCCAATTGAGAGTTGATTGTCTGGCTGTGGCTTTGTTATATCTAATTTGTGTGGTAATACGTTAGGGTGAACATGCATAGATGTATACTTTTGGTTGGATTTTCAGATTGTATAGTTTGCCAGTCAATATTAACATCAGCCAATATTATGGTTTCATGTGGGATTTTTGAAGAGGCCTATCAGACAAGATCTTTCAGTGTTTTAGCACTGGCACTTGGATGTATGTATATACCCATGACTGTGACAATCTTGTGAGTGTTTAGTTTTAGCATGGTTAGTAGGATTTCTGAGTTAGAGAAAGTTGGCAGGATGTGGGTGGAAAGGAAGACATATTGTGTGTTTTTGAAGAAAATAGCGACAGTGCCAGCTTTTTTGCTATCTCTCTCTAATCTGATAACATTATAGCCTGGTGGGTCAATTTCCTCCTTTTCTATTTCCTGGCTGAGCCAGGTTTCTGTGGCAAATAAGATCTGTGGATTGTGTAGTGCTATCCATGCATGTACTTCAGGGAGTTTGTTATAAATACTTTGTAAGTTTGCATGGTATATATGAAAGCCAGGGTGGGACTGTGGTGAGGTATTAGTGATAAATGAGCTGATGTGGATATGCTGTTTGGTTCCGATGCTGCTATGTTGGAGGTTGGGGGGGCTGGCTGGTGTGCTAAGTTTAGTATTATGAAGGTATGATTGGGTGGGTGTAGGGTTGAGGCTTGATTATATGTTGTAATACTGAATTTGTGAAGAAATGTATGCTGCTGTGGATAATTGTACTTGAACAGAAGAACACATGAGTGCTGATATAGATTAGGTGTGATTGGGAGATGACATTCAGAAGTATTTTCCTTGGAGGATGCAAAAGAAGAGTTTTGTTGGAATTGTGAGAGCAGTGGATGTTGATAGGATGTTAAGTGTGCAAGTAGGAGAAGATGTACAAGTATGAGGAACTGCAAGATTAACTTTTCTGAAATGTGAGAAATACAGAGGTCTGAAAGGAGAGTAGATGAGGATGTAGTTAAGATAGGAAGTGGGAAGGATTTATTTGAGAAAAGTAGAAGCTGAAATGTAGAATAATAGACTGTTTTTAGTCTGTAGGCTTATAGGTGATTTTGAGATGTGTGGGATTTAAGAGTAAAGGCGTGGAAATATTGATATGAAAAAGGATGAGCATATGTGGTGAGGGTTTTTTTAACAATGTAGAAAAGTAGTAAAGTAAAAAGAACTGATTTAATTGTGTATAGATATAGAGAGACAGTTTGCAGGGATGTAAGCAGTATAGAAAAGAGAAATAAGGGAAACTGAGAGATATAGAGGAAGAGATGAGAGGTACATATTAAGTGGATTGTGGTATATGAATGGAAGTGAAAGTGTTTCTCATGAATGATTTACAGGTACTGTTGAAGAAGAGCCTAAGTAGGAGTCAATATGGCTCAAAACACTATGGGAATGAGAAAGGCTGTTAGGAATTATGCTAAATATTACATGGAAGTAAAACACAGGTGAATAGAAACAGGAGTATTTCTGTGATAGTAGTACTGTTGTTTGCGGAGGTAGAGAGAGTGGGAATCACAAGTTTTAGGTGTATTTTGGAAATATAATAGTACAGTAAGTATGAGGAACTGTAGGAGAAACGTTTCTGAAATGTGAGAAATACAGAGGTTTGAAAGGAGAGTAGAAGAGGATGTAGTTATGATAGGAAGCGGGAAGGATATATCTGAGAAAAGTATATGCTGAAATGTAGAATAATAGACTATGTTTAGTCTGTAGGCTTATAGGTGACTTTGAAATGTGTGGGATTAAGAGTAAAGGAGTGGAAATATTGATATGAAAAAGGATGAGCATATGTGGCGAGGGGTTTGTTAACAGTGTAGAAGAGTAGTAAAGCAAAAAGAACTGATTTAATTGTGTATGGATATAGAGAGACAATTTGGAGGGATGTAAGCAGTATAGAAAAGAGAAATAAGGGAAACAGAGAGATATTATAAAGGAAGAGATGAGAGGTACATATTAATTGGATTGTGGTATATGAATGGAAGAGAAAGTTTTTCTCATGAATGATTTACAGGTACTGTTGAAGAGGAGTCTAGGCAGGAGTCGATATGGTGCAAAGCACTATGGGAACAAGAAAGGCTGTTAGGAATTATCCTCATAAGTTCATAGGTTGGTACTAGGCTATCGGCCCTAGGGCCTATGCAAGCCTAGCCATAACAATTCCCTGGCTATTTCTTCCCACGCTATTTATTTCCCTGGACCCCTGTCTAGCAGGGCAACTGACGTGATCCCCAGGGTGAATTTCCTTTCTCCCATCCAATCATCAAGGTTCCTTTTGAAGAGGGCCAAAGAGGCGCTCTGCTTGACATGTATGGGCAGTCTATTCCAGAGTGTGGGAGTATCTGGGACAGGAACCTATCCCTCCAGCATGTTTTGTTTATTGTGATGACAAGGTTTAGATCCCTGGAGTGTGTGGCTCTGAGGGATTGGGATTTCTTTAAGTGTAGCATGTCCAACAGCTCTGGGTTTGACATGGCCTTGTATGTTAAGCAGAGATCACCTCTGAGTAGACAATATGCGACAGAGTATAGCTGGAGTTTTTTAAGGCAGTCAGCACAGGGCATCTGTTTTAGGCCTGTGATTCTTTTAGTGAGGTATTTCTGTGGCCTTTCCAGTTGTTGCAGATGTCTTGAGAGGTACATACCAGATGGGGCATTGTATTCTATAATGGGTCTAATGAGGGATGTGTACAGTGGGACAATGACCTCCTTTTTTCTGGATGAAAAGCCCTTAGTGATGAGGTGTGCCACATAGGATTTCCTGACTGTTGTGATGATGTGGGTATCGAAGGTGAGACCACTGTCCACCTGTGTCCCTAAGTCTCTTATCACACTTTCAGTGTTCAGTGTACTGCCACCTATGCGGTAATTCATAGGTACATGTTTTTTCTCAAAGGGGATAACTATACATTTCTTGGCATTGAGCTTGAGCCCATGGCTCTGCCACCAAGCATCTGTTTCTGTAAGGCCCTTTTGCAGAGTATCCACATCATTTGGGGATTCAATAATGGCTCCCAGTTTGCAGGCATCTGCGAACTTTGTTAGCCGGAGTCCCTTAGTGTTGGCCTGTCCTTCAGAGAAGTAGATGCCCAACAAGAACAGTCCCAGGACTGAACCCTGAGGTACTCCACTTATCACTTGTCTGGAGCTGGATTTGGAGTCAGCTACTTTTACAGTGTGGGTTCTCTCAGTAAGCCAGTTGGCAACCTATCGTGTGACATAGGGATTAATGCCCAGCTTAGTAAGTCTATCTATGATTCCAGAGTGGGGGATGGTGTCAAAGGCTTTGGTGAGGTTCAGATAGGCTGTGTGGACCACCTTACCCTCGTCCACAGCTCTGGAGACTGATTCAAAGAAGCCAATCAGGTTCAGGAGACAAGATCGGCCCTTCACGAATCCAAACTGGTTGGGGTCAAGTGTTTGAAGGTTGCCAATGTCTTTGTTTACAAGTTCCATTATAATACATTCCATGGCCTTGCAGATCAGGCTTGTCAGACTGATGAGGCGGTAGTTCCCGGAATCCAAGGTGGATCCCCCCTTGTGGAGTGGGATAAGTGTTGCTGTGCACCACTCAGTGGGCACAAAGCCTGAGGTGAGGCTATGATTAAACATGACACTTAGGTGAGGTGCCAGTTCATTTTGTAGTTCATGTAGTACACAGCCCAGGATGTCATCTGGTCCCATGGATGCTGCATTCTTAGCTTTGGAGAGTGCGTTTTTTACTTGTGTGGTCATTATTACAGGAATCTGGCAATCTTCTGGTATTGAGACAGGCCATTTAGGGGGGTGAGAGGGGGGGTGAAGTTGGCACTGAATTGATCTGCCAGGATATTGGCAATATCCTTAGGAACAGTATATTTAATGCCATTCTGTTGTAGCTCAGAGCAGACCTGAGCATTGCCATTTAGATTCTTGACATAGTTATAGAATGCCTTGTGGTTGTCTTTGGAATCTTTGACAATTTTATTTTCGTAACTAGCTTTGGAGAATTTTATGAGGGATCTCAGCCTCTTACTGAGGCTGGTAAGGGAGTTTTTTGCATCCTGAGATTTTCCTCTTTTCTGCAACAGTTTCTTCCTTTGGTTGTAAAGTTTGTTTACTGCAGGGGACCACCAGATTGGCTTTCTTTTTTTGGAGGAGAGCATCTTGTTTCTATTTGGGATGGCACGATTCATGTATGAGTGGATGTGCTCATACAGTGCCTTAGTGTAGGATTCAGCAGTCGAACTTTCAGTTCCAGTCTGCATGGGTGTCATGAAGTTTGTCACTTCTGACTTGAGTAGCATGAAGGTGGCTTTGGAGAAGTTTTTTATGGAAGTTTCCTTACTGGGGGGTGGGGGTGGGATGTGGATGTTAAGGGTGATTAGCTTATGGTCAGACCTGACCAACGAGGGGGTGACCATAGGTGTGGAACATCGATTTCCCATGTTGGTAATGACCAGGTCTAGGATATTGTGGAGCCCCTGGTGGGACTATGGATTAGTTGATGCAGGGCGTTGGAATTTATGAATTCCAAGAACCGTTGGGCAAAGGTGTTGGCACACAAGTAGCTTTCCCAGTTAATGGCAGGGTAGTTGAAATCACCCAGTATTAGGGTGTTTGGTTGTATCTTAATATTTTCTAGTATGTTTAGAAAGGTGTAGTGAAAATCTTGGGGCATTGTGGGGGATCTGTAGAAAGCTACAATTTGGATTGCAGTATTACCTAGTGTTAGTTGTACCTGGAGAATTTCAGACGCATTGTGTTGGGCAACTAGCCTGGTGGTGGGAATATCCTTGGTGAATATGGACACTCCTCCACCTTTTGTGTTTTGGTCCTGGTTTGGTGGCCAAAAGGTGTGGTGGTTTGGTGGCCGAAAAGTGTGGTAAGAGTTGTAGCCTGGTACTGCAGGGGTGCTCTCTGGAGCCTTGAACCAGGTCTCAGTTACTGAACAGATATTGTTTTCCATTTTTAGGAGTGCCTCGAGAGAGTGCATTTTGAGATTTAGACTTCTAGCATTGAGTAGCATTACCTTCAGAATTTGCATGCTTCTACCTGTTATGGTGGTGGTTTTGTCCTTTGAACGTTGCCTAAAAAAGGCACTATAGGGGTGGCAAGAGCCTTAGCCAGTAAACCGAATCCCCGGGGCGACAGGTGCAGACCATCTCTGGCAAAGCATCATGGTCTGTTGTCCCAGGCAGACAGATACTGGATCCCCTTTGAATGGCACCAGAAGCTTAGCCAATTGTTAAAGTCAATAATTTTGTCCTTATATTATGGTATCATTCTGGGTGAAGGCAGGATGCTACTCAGGGCTAGGGTCATACATGCCTGGGCCACATGATCCGAGAGCTCTTCCATGTCTCTTTTCATGTAGTCCAGGGAGGTGCATCTCAAGTCATTCATTCCAGCATGGACAATGACAGAGTCATATTTGTACTTGTTTTAGAGTGACTTGAGTGCATGTGTTATGTGGCAGATCCTGACACCTGACAGGCAGCTGACTGTAATTTTCTCCTTGTTTAGACTGGTGAGTGGGACATCAGTGAGCCTGACTATAGAGTCACCTATGACTAAAGTGCTAGGTACATTGTCTTGCCTTAGGGGCTGTTTCTGGGTGACACATTGGTGTTGTAAGCTATGTGACACTTTGGTTGTGATTGGTGTTTGTTTGTGTTCCAGTTTTGGAGGTCCTTGTTGCTTGGGCAGCTTACAGTTAAGGGCCTCTGCATATGTGGATTTAATGTTGCTATGTATGGGTGTTGGTGGTGTGGGTTTAGAAGGGCTATGTGTTGCTTGAGGTGTAATGCAGGTGTTAACCTTCTCCTCTTGACTGTCTAGCACTATCTTGGGTAGAGAGAGCTTTGCTTCCAGTTTGGCTATGTAAGTGCATCTCTCACAGTTTGTAGTGTTGGGTGGTAGAAGGAGAGGGTTGTCTGTGTACATGAGGCAATTACTGCATTGCCCCAGTATGCCCATATTCACCAGGTGGACAGGAGAAATCACCAGAAGCTGACCCTTGGACTTGCCTGGTTTGGTGCTTTTTTTGTAAAGTACAGAATCTGTTTTCCCTTGCCTTAGCAACGCACTTTGCAATTATAGGCTGTTTAGTGCCTACGATTAATTTCTCCTTATTAACAAGGAGAGTTGAGTGCTTGTATCAGTTTAAGGCTTCCTAGTGCTTTCCAGCAGGTATTAGAGCAAGTGCTAGTCACTGGGATGCTTAAAGGTAAGATGAAAAAAATGGTTTATCCTAAACACTGCAGTGTGCACTAGATAAGTTAGATGTGAAAGTAGGTAACTTAAGTTTTACCTGTCTAAAAAGTTAAGTTTTAGTGGAGAGTCACTATTTTTAAAACAGCAAGATAGATTGAAAGGGGGTGGTCACTTTTGTATTCTGGTACAATGGAATACAGTAGGATGGCCAATAAATTTAAACAGTTGAAGGGGCATGATTACACAAAATGATAATTTTGTGCTTACTCACAGAAGCCAGTGAAAGTAGAGAGGAAATGAGATATATGGTCAAATTAACATAAGAGGCAGGCAACTAGAAATACAGTGGTATTTAAGAACACGTCAGTAAGCGCATGGGAGGGTGGGTAAAAAATGTCTGCCTAACTCACAAAAGACAGAGCTGTGGTCTCTTTTGAAGTTTTAATATGCAGTTAAATGCAGAATACAAGTAAAACACAAGGTAAAGAAAACAAATCACAGTATTCAAAATATAAAAAGGCAATAAAGTAATACAAAATACAACAAATAAAGTAATATTATTACAAGTTTCACATGGAAGTAAGGCATAGGTGATTAGAAACAGCAGTATTTCTGTGACAGCAGTAAGGTTGTTTGCGGAGGTAGAGAGAATGGGAATCACAAGTGTTAGGTGTATTTGGGAAGTATAATAGTACAGTAAGGTGAGGTAGGTGAGAATTCAGGGTAGGGATGCAAGCTTCTCACCCTCAGGTCATTTATTACAGACAGCAATCAGTTTTTAACTGGTGCTCAATAAATTGCAAGGAGGTACAAAATAGAATGGGTTTTCTTTAATTTCTGAATGCAGACAAGAAGAATCTAGGCATATGAAGTCATTGGCTTCTTCAGTGTAATTTGATTGTCAAATGAAAGGACAGTTCATGGACTACTCCTTTGAGGGGGGTGTCACAGCCACTTTCCAGCACAGAGAGACATGTATTTGACTAGTTAAAGTTAATATACAGCACTGTTTATGTTACAGTTGCTTACATTGCATAATGACAATAATCTCTGTGAAAAAGTTCACAGAGGTATGCCTTGCGGCAGACCTCTTGTTATTTAAGGAAATGTGACCAATGTAATGTCCACAGACTATTGTACAATGACAGTAATCTCAGTGAATATGTTTGCAGATTTGTGTCTTGTGGCAGAGCACCTGCTATCTTAGAGACAGGGACTGATGTGATGGCCACAGGCTATTGCACAATAGCAATAACAATACCCTCCTCAAAAAAGTTCACAGAGATGTGCTTTGTGGCAGTGCTCCTGTCATTTAAGGGACAGGGACCAATGTAATGTCCACAGGCTAGTGAACAATGACAATAATCTCCATGAAAATGTCTATCTTGTGATAGATATACTTCTTTATAAGGGCCAGAGAGTAGTGTAATTATTACTGGCTATTGCACAATGACAATAATCTTGTTGAAAACATTTACAGATAAACCACTTACTACACTATATGCCAGTACTGCACTCACACACGTACTGTGCATGCCCGCTAAGAGCTTACACCTGGAGCAGCTGCCCTTCCTTCACTCCACCACCCACCAGTGTTATGGTTATGGTCTCCCCCATACTGCTCTCTTGCAGGTATGTTGTTTCGGAGTAACATACAGGTGGGAAGATGCAAAGGAGAGGAGAAGGAGCAGGACCAAAACGTTTATCACTGTAAATAAGAGGACAAAATGATAATCAAATGAAAAAGGCAGAAAGAAGTACAGATGTGTGTCTGTGTAAGATTATCTGTATAGGTCTAGTCATTTTTTAAAAGCCTTTATTGAAGTATCACTTGTGACATAGACAAACTTACATTTATACAAATGTGATCAAACCATATTAACAGCTTCATATTTACAAACATTATATCATGTATATTGTTATATATCATATAATCTAAGTAGCATTACATATATCATTCAGTTTTTACCTTCTCTTAAACCTCACTCCTCCTCCAAAACATTTTTCTGCATGTATTCTTCCACAATTTCCATTTTTTCTTAATCTCTGCTACTATATTCACTACATCAAGTACAGTTGGTTTAGATTTTGATTTCCATTTTCTAATAATTGATTTTTTGGCAGACACCAGAATTAAACTGAACAAGGCCTTACAATGTCTAGGCAATTTAGATCCTGTATCCCAGCTCAAAAAATTTTTTCCTTAATTACACTCAGTTGCTCATCCGCAGAGTACTCTGTAGGGAATTTTTAAAGTCTGCCAACTCATTAAACTCCCAAAACATATGTTCACAGTTATCTCTTTCTTCCCCATCACACCTCCAATATTTGCCATCTAACTAAGCAAAAATTCTTTGGAGTGGGCTTGGGGTACACTTCCAGGAAAAAAATCCTAAATCTTCTAGATTTTGCTGCATACTTCCATGTTTTGCCATTGTTCTTTCATTGTTTTTTTTTTTTTTTTGTGAATTGCATATCTAATCTGTCTTTCCAGTCTTTTCTGACCTCTTCTGATTGATTCCTATAGCAATATTTTATATGCCCTACCAATTACTCCTTTTTCAACAGCAGCTTCAATTCTAGATTCAATTAAAAACTCAACCAGTGCATGTCTTTCATTTAGGATTCCCCTATCCATTTCTTTTTGTCTGTAGTCTGATATTAATCCCTGATAGGGAAAGCCATCAGTAGCCTGCAATCCAAATGTCTTCTTGGCCTCTTCCCATTCTATTACTTTTCCATCTCTAATTATTTGTTCCCAATACCTCGGTTACTTTGCTAGCTTCCTCCAGTGAATTCCATTCACCCTTTGTCTATTTTCTGTACTCCTAATTACAGTTATCTCTATTGACAGAATATCCTTTCTCCATTTTTGTGCTGGCTTAGTACTTAGTATACTTTTTGCTACTTTATGAATCTAATGTTTTCAGGCTTTTTTAAATTTCTCCAAATCTTTTGGGTTTCTAATACTATGATGGGAATGGACCTCATTCATAAGTCAAAGTATGATTAAAGTTCATGAAATTATTATTGTTTCAATCTTTGATGTCAGCCAAAAGTGCTCTTCGCAGCACTCACAATTTGCCCAGTAATGACTCCTTCTGCAGTTCGTATGGGATTACATGGATTGGTAACATATCTAAATATGATTGTAGATTCTTTTTTATGACCTGTTGCTCCAGCTACTATTGGAACTGCCGGGGTACCTTTCTTCCACATTGCTCTTGTTTCTGCCTGTCTCTCTATATGCAAGACACTGTAGTCACTGGATGTAGTGATTTCAATGATCAATGCTACTTATGTCTTTTTTTCTTGGACCAGTATATCCAGTTTTCTAGCATCTACCTTTTGAACTCTTGGTAATGGGTGATCCCATGTGATATAAAAATCATTTCCTATGATGCTTTGTGGCTCATGTTTCCTGTGGTTTTCAGCCACTTCAGTGCCATAATGTTTGCACAATCCCCAGTGCAACAGTCTTGCCACATTATCATGCCTTTCAGTATACAGTCCCTCTGCATTAGTGCGACTATTTCCAAATTGGTTTTACAAAACCTACATTTGTCTGTTTCTCCCACATGTTCAATGGACTTTGTAAACCAGCGTGTACATAGCCCACTGTCTTGGGCTGCCAGTATTAACCTTTCATCTCTTGGTTTGAATTCACTTCTCCTTAACCATTCCTGCATTTGTTCCTGATCAACATGAGGTTCCTCCAGAAGTTTTTTATACTTGCAACTATACTTATGCCTTTTCCACATTTCTTGCCTTCTCATCTGGTCCTTCACCTTATATTCTTTCTTTTGTTTTTTGGCACATTCTGTTGCTGCATGATTTTTATCTACTATTGTTTTGATTTCCGTGCCTGCATGATGCTGATATGCTTCTGTTAAATTAAGCAGAGAAGTCATCCTAGATGTATTCTCCTCATGTTTCAAAACTTTCACTACATTTGGGTCTTGTGAGGTCAGCAGATATGTGTGGAGTCCCACAATTGCAGATCTATACATGTAATCAATCTCAAGGAGGCTCATCCCTCCTTCGGAATGGGGAATATATAATCTTGGTATACACTGATTTTTATAAATAATTTGGTGAGCATGAAGCATCCTTCTTGTCTTTCTATCTAATCTATCTAACACATTTTGGGGCCAGTCAATCACTCCAAAACTGTAAGTTAGGGCAGGGAGAGCAAATTGGTTTATAGCTTGGATTTTGTTCCTAGATTTCAATGCTGTTTTCAGAATTAATTAATTTAAGTCTTCTGAAGTATTCCTTACTAAGTTTTATTCGCATTTGTTCATGTTTTATTGTTGATCCGTCATCAATTCCCAAAAATGTATACTCTCCTTCTTGCTCAAGTTCTTTTATATCACATTCTTGTCCCAAACTGAAGTTTTCCTGATGCTGCAGTTTTCCTGCTTTAAAGGTTGCTTTTGCACACTTATCAAGACCAAATGACATTGTTATATCATCTGAAAACATTTTGGCAACCTGCAGCTGTGCTTTCAGTTTCTCATCTGATGAGCTATACAGTTTTAAATCATCGACAAACAGAAGATGACAAGTCTTTGCACTTTGTTGTTTTCTCTAAGCCAAATTGATTGTAGCCATGGCCTAAGCTGTTAAGTAAATAGGTTAATGGGTTAATGTTCTGTATGACTGCTGTTATTCTCCTTAAGGATTTGCGTCCAAAATACCATTCTTTCCTTACTTGTTGAATTAGCCCCCCCCCCCGCTTCAGCATTATCACTTTCCCACTTTGTACTGTAACTTTCTGCTTGTGTTATGTACAACAGACTAAGCTGTGAAGCTCTAGAATATCCCTTAAAATAAAGTAATCCTTAAACTTCTTGTTCTAGTGGGAGGATCAGTTTATCCCACTTTACTCTTGCCCTCTAAAATAAAATCCTTCAAGTCTTTATTAATTACTATCCAAAACTTCACTTCTGGTTGATAAAAATATGCCTGACCCATGTATAAAACTAAAGGGAATAAAAACATTTTACTGTGTGTATCTTGCTATTCATTTCCATAGGAAGAACTTCCAAATTTTCAGTTTTTGTATTATCTTTTGTTTAGTCATAGGATCATAGGAAGTTACTAGGCTATTGGCCCTGAGACCCTTACAAGCTTAGCCAAGAATTTATCCCATGTTCCAACAAGTCAGCACCCTATGCCACTGTCCAGCAGAGACATAGGTGGAAGCCTAGGGGTGTATTTTCTGTTCCCCATCCAGTTATCCAGGTTCCGCTTAAAAAGGTTTAATGAGGTACTCTGCTTTACACGGAGAGGGAGTCTATTGCACAAAAGGAGGAGTCTCATGGATACAAATCTGTCCCGCCAACAAGTCCTATTGATGTCACAGACCAGGTTGAGGTCTCACATGTGGGTTACTTGAGTGGAGCTTGACTTGCGGGTATGCAGCAGTCCCATCAGGGTGGGGTCTGAGACTGCTTTGTATGCCAGACAGAGGTTACCTCTGAGGAGTTGTGTAGGGTAGATGTTTGAGGCCCTAGATTCTCTGGGTGAGCAATGTCTGTGGTCTCTCCAGCTGTTGCATGTGCTTTGTGAGGTACATGCTGAAAGCGGCATTGTATTCAATAATCAGTCTTATAAGGGAAGAATACAGGGATGTTATGACCACCTTGTCCCTGGATGAGATACCCTTACTAATGAGTGGGCCATGTAGAAAGCTTTCTGTATAATGGAGGCAATATGGTGGTCAAAAGTCAGTTTGCTATCAACCTGGGTTCCCAAGTCCCTTACGACTGATTGCGTGCTTAGTGCCTTATTATCAATGTGATCATTTGTGGGAACGTCATTCTCCCCTAAAGGGATGATGATGCATTTTTTGGCATTCAGTTTGAGGCCATGTTTCTGGCACCAGTCATTTGTTTGGGTGAGACCCTCTTTGAGGATATCCCCATCACTAGGGGAATTGATGACAACACCCAGCTTGCAGTCATCTGCAAACTTGGTTAGCCATAGCCCACTACATTTGGTCTGCACCTCTGAGAAGTATATCCCAAACAGCCGAGGCCCCAAGACCGATTCCTGGGGTACACCTCTTGTTACTGGTCTACTACTTGGGGTGTCTTCCCCTATTTTGACTAGGTGGGTTCTATCAGTGAACCAGTTTGCTACCCATCTGGTAACATATGGATTGATGCCTAGTTGAGAAAGTTTATCTATTATACCTGAGTGGGGAATAGTATTGAAGGACTTGGCCAGGTCAATGTAGGTGGTGTGCACTGTCTTACCCTCATCTATGGCCTTGGTGACTGTCTCAAAGACTTTTACCAAATTTAACAGGCATGACCTCCCCTTGACAAAACCAAACTGTGTGAGATCAAGTGTCTGGAGGTTGCCAATATCGTTGTTAATGAGGTCCATGATAATCTGCTCCATGACCTTGCAGATCAGGCTAGTTAGGCTGATGGGTCTATAATTTCCTGGATCAGTGGATGCCCCCACCTTTGGTTGCCCACAGTGGCGCCACGGTTAGTGTTGCCACCTCACAGCATGAGGTTCTCTGGTTCGATCCTTGGCTGGGGTGCCTTTTGTGCAGAGTCTGAATGTCCTCCCTGGGGTTATGTCGGTTTCCTCCAGGTGCTCCGATTTCCTCCCACCTCCCAAAGACATGCTATAGGTGAATTAGACACTGTAAGTTGGCCCTAAGCATGAGTGCGTGCATGTATGTGCCTTCCGTGGAAGGTTGGGCGCTGGGCTGGCAACTCAACACCATAAAACTCTACTGCCAATCATGAGCGAACAGGTGATCCACTGTGGCGACCCCTAACTGGGAAAAGCCGAAAGAAGTGGATGCTCCACCTTTGTGCAAAGGGATGACAGTAGCTGTCCTCCACTCAGCTGGGACAAAGCCGGTACTCAGGCTTTGGTTGAATAGGGTGCTGCAAGTTCCTGCCTGAGTCATGCAGGATACAGCCTGGGATGTTATCGAGTCCCATGGAGGCTATATGTTTTTCCCTTTGAGAGGGCAGTGATGATCTGCTCCCTAGAGATAAGGGGAGGACAGAAGGTACTTGGGATGTCCTATTTTACTGATGGGGGGACAGAGGAGTGAAGTTTTCACTGAACCTGTCTGCCAGCAGGTTGGCTATATCTACAGGGTTTGTGTCTCTTCCCACATATCCTTAACTGCCATAACAGAATCCTTTTTAATCCATACTCCTAAATACTTCATTTTATTATGTCCCCATAAATATGGGTATTGCTCAGCCAGTTCATTTGTGGGTACATAGTTTATAGCTATAGCCTTTGCTTTATTTTCATTAATTTTATATCCCAGAAAAAAAAATGTCTCAGAATGTTCAACCACACTGAGCTATCCTTTTCTGGTTTCATCAGGTACAAAATAAAACCAGCTTTTCTTGATTACCATACCAATTTCATTCTTGAATTATTGAGTTCCTTATTTTCTTTGCCAGCCATTCTAAATATGATGCAAATAGCAAAGAGGAAAGAGGATCCCCCTACCTGGTTCCTCTGTTCAGGCATAACTTATCATAGAGCAATCCTCCCATTTTGATTTTTGCCTCTGATCCCTCATATATCATTTTAATTAACCTCATTATTGTATCTGGAAATGCAAATGATTCCATTGCCCTACTCATAAAATATCAGCTTACTTTCAAACGTTTTCTTTGCATTATGACCAAACAATAACAGTGGCATTTTTTTAGTTTCTATTTCCCTCTGGATCATTGTTCTATTAATGTTGTTAAATGTTTGCCTCCCCTCCGCAAAACCACATTGGTCCATATATATCAATTTTGGCATCACATTTGCCATTCTTTTAGCATTATAGACGTAAATGCTTTATAATCATGGTTTAAAATTGAAATGGGCCTATGTGAAGCTGGATCAGATGAGTCTTTCACATTGTTAGGTATTACAATCACCACAGCTTTTTTCCAGGATGTTGGTGCCTCCCTCCTTTTAAAATAACTGTTAAACAAAACCTTACAGATCTTTATCACTTTCTTCCCCCCAGCTTCCAAGCTTTCAGTGGAAGGCAATCTATTCCTGGAAACCTTCCTGTAGATTTGTTATGCAAAACCATTTATATTTCATCTCCTCCTATCTTAACTATTAGTTGTTAAGCCTCAGCTACCTCTGTAGTATATAAAGGCATATTTGAGTATTCCATAAATATTTCCATTTGTGTTTTTCCTTATTTCCCCACTTCTCTGTTTTATGCAAATTGTTGTAAAATTTCCAAAATATAGCTAATACCTTTACATTATCTCTGATTATTTTTCTTGTTATAGGCTCCCTATGTTTGGCAAAAACCCTTTCCAATTTTTGTTGCCTAAGTCATTTTGCCAAAAGTTTTTGTGCTCTGGAGTTAGTATCAAAAACAGTTGTTTAACAGCAATATTTGTAAACTCATGCATATTATACAGGCACTCCCTTATTTTCTCTTTAGCACTCTGCAAATGCATCTCTTCTTGTTCTGTGAGATTTCCCTTATTTTGTAATACTTTAACACTTGTCAGACCCTCTAAATCAGCGGTCCCCAACCACTGGTCTGTGGATCATTTGGTACTGTTCCACCAGGCATGGAGTGAAGCAAAAAAATGAATGTGCTTATGTATGTGTATGAGTGAGTTTATGCATCTGTCTGCATGTGTGAGTGAATACGTGCATGAAAGCAAAATGTATGTGTGTGCGAAAGAAGGGACTGTGTGTGTAAGAGAGACAGTGAGCAGTGAGATCGAGTGAGACGTTATTTTACACTCACTAAGCAGCACTTTACTGTTTAGTGAGTGTAAAATAAGTCAAGGAAACTGAAACAGTATGTGTGTGTGTGTGTGTGTGTGTGTGTGTGTGTGTGTGTGTGTGTGTGTGTGTGTGTGCGTGTGCGTGTGTGTGTGTGTGTGTATGTGTGTGTGAGTGTGTGCATGTGTGTATGTTTCTGTCTGCGTGTGTAAGTGAATGCGTGTATGAAAGCAGAACAGACTGTGTGTGTGTGTGTGTGTGTGTGTGTGTGTGTGTGTGTTTGTCTGTGTGTGACAGAGAGAGAGAAAGAGTGAGAGTGATCCCTGACAGTTGCAGCAGCAGCAATGAGGTTTGTGTACCTCTCCACATACCATTCAGCCTCTCACACAATAAATCTGGACAGAGAAAATTAATAGGCACAGATTCTAAGTTTAAAGAGCAATATTTAAAAAGTAAATAATGTTGCCATTAGGTTTACTTACCTCTCGACCATACCACTCAACCAAACCTCTCAACTGCATGGATTTTCACAGGAAGTCCAGATTTTTGCCTCATATTTGGATCTGTTTTTCATAAAATTGTGGTTTTCTGGCAAATCATTGGGAAGTCATTAAAAATTGAAGTCAGAAAATAATGACATACATTTGAGATTCAGACTTCATACCCTTTAGAAAATTCATGCTAACAAACAACCTATTCTTCTATCAACTTTCTAACTTTGTAACAGCAATATTTCAAAATTTTCCCTATTTTTGGGCTTTTGTCCACCCATTATTTATGGCTTTGTCCAGATTTCTAGGTCTACTCTAAGTCTACTCCAGCAGAACCTGAGGGAGGTATCCATGAATGAAATTACTGGCTTATAGGAATGATATTTGCAATATACAGCTATGCATTGTACATAATAATTGTCATCAAGCTGTTCACTTACCACTGTACACAAAACAGTCAACAGGACAATTATATCAATAATTCCACAAGTAGAGCAATAAGCAGGAATCCAGTATCAGTGATTTGACTGCATGACTTATAATTCTAACTGAAAAAATAATTTTGAAATGACCATGCACAAAAACATCCAAAACTTTTTTATTTAATACGTATGCATAAAATCAACATAATGAGAAAGACTCACTTAGCTATTTGCTCTGTACATCAGACATATATGCAACCTTAAGTCAAAACAAAATGAACAAGGGCATGGCACAGTCATCATCATTTGCACAGGGTGGGGTTGGGAGGGGCAGAAAGCCAAGGCTGACACCAAAGTAGTGAGAGTGTGTGAGTAAGAAACACAGTACATTCAGTAAAGTAGAACATATCTCAGGGCTACTAATAGCAGATGTATTGCAATCAACATTAAGGTTTGCTTAGCTTGTATGTGTGTGAGTTAATATGAACAGTTTTTGTGAAATGTGTATGTGTGTCTGCATGAGGACAATCAAGCTCTGTGCTAGCACTATGTCCAGGCATGTTGGACAGGTGTGAGCATTGCATGGTATGGTTTTCAGTTCAGTGTTGTCTCTCCCAGCAATGAGAACTGACTCTGCCAGAAGTTGCACTGCTACTTCCATGCCCCCAGTTTGAAATGGAGGTGCTGCTTCAACATTAGCAATGTCTGCTGGATGAGCTCTTCACGAATATGTCCAGGACCATGACCCTGTGGCCTACTACATCTGGGTGTGAACACCTCAATCACTGATGGAGCAATGGAAGTAGTGCCACTATGGGAGAGGGATCTTGCATGGCCATGTAGGCTAACACCAGCAGATGTTGCAGCTTTATAGACACATGGATGCTGACACTCCCCCAGTAGATGCTCTGTCACAGACACTGCTTGATCCAGTGTGTCAATCATCCTATCCAAGGAGTCACCCACATGATTTAGGCAGTCACTCATGTCAGAATATGCCATATTTAGAAATTACACTGTCCCTTCCAAGGCCCTGGAAGAACATGCTTGTGCCTCCATGGCAGCTTTACACATATGTCTGGTGACACATAATGACACACCAACATCAGGAAGAGGGTGGACATTAGATGTCCACCAAGCACCTCTAGTAACCCTCCTGTGTGGTAACAAATCCTCTCAATGGCTATGGGCAGACTCAACCATCTCTGCAACTGGAGTAACCACAATACCCCGATCAACTGTGTAACCCCACAACATGTCCTATATCTGTGGGCTCAGTGGAATGGGTATGCTAAGCATACTGACTATGTCTGAAATAAAGCCAGGGAGTGTGTGAGCCACAACCTCAGTGACAGACTGAATCTCTGCACCACCTAACTATGCCTCTATATTGCCATCATAATCATCATCAGAGCCTACCAATACTCTGACATCAGGTGGTACAAGTTCTACATTGCCTCTGTCAGGATCCCCTGTGATAACAGAAGCAAACACAAGAATGAGAGAAATAGGACTAAAAGTGATCTAAACTTTGTTCTAAACACTCATGTTAAACAATTTCAGATGCTAAAGGAATACAATATTTACCATCTCCTTAGATTTACATCTAACTAATGTTTATTACTAATCAAAGAAAGTTTGTGCTTAACATGTGCAGATGGTCTTTTAAATGGTAATTCTGATGTCCCTGGTAAAAGAGGAAGATAGTGGAAAAAAGGCTAATGAGCATCACAATGCAGATGACACAAGGGTAAGAGAATAATGCTCTACATGTCTTCCCCTTAAGAAATATCTCAGAATCAAGCAGATTGACTGTTGGACCATATCTCTTCTAAGCCACATGTCTCAATGTTTCCAGACATATCAGGAGTATAAAAGTATCCACACATAAAGATATCTAGAATGACAGCAAATGCCTTATACATAGCATATGTGGAAGTTGATCTTGGGACATGCTTGGCCTGTCATCCACATTAGCACCAATATCAAGAAGTCTGTGTGAACCATCTGCTGAGCTGCCAAATCTCAGTGTACAGGAACTGCTCAGTCTCAATGAGTCATGGTTTGGTAGCAGGGCCAACCCTCAAAATCATCTGTTATCATGCTATTGCAGCTGCTCTCTTGCAGGCCACTGCAATCATATCAGTGGCACATTGCTGCACCTGATTATAGTTTCTGGCACAGCCACTTCCTGTGTTTATGTCAGTGACCATTTGCTACCATATGCTTTTTCTGGCCAACATATCACCTCTGTTTCTGTCAAGCAGGAAGAATCCATCATGGTGAAAAGCTTCAATGACAATCTTGTTCTCTGCATTACTGAGTGGTGGCTTGAGTGGAACAGATGGTCTGGGTGCCATAATTCTGTATGACATGAAACAGAAAAAAGAAAACACATTTGTAGGACACAAAGAACTTACTCGCCTAAAAAAATCTTTGCACCCATTATCAACAGAAGAACAAACAATGATTATTTTAGACTACACACAACCTACGGAAGCCTCCCCTCCCCCTCTCTCAAAAATTAAAATTGTAATACATTAGCTTTACATCTATTCTGTTAACATTTCTGTAATGAGGGCAGCAGTTGTGTATGTGACTACTGGATAGCAGCATTATCAATAAATAGGCAAAAATTCCTTAGTCTCTTTGCTGTTGTGGAGGTCACCATGGGACAGCTGAGAAGCCTAGTACCTCTGTTATCTACACTTGCACATCCCCTTGAAGTTGATAATAAATACAGTACACTTGTCTGCAGTAACTGGTGAGATTCCAAGAGCAAATGGTAACACAATCATGTGATATAACCATATCATTCATTAACAAACTTTGAAAGCAGAGCAAGAAGTGACATACCTGCACTATGCCAATAGTGAATGAAAAAAAGTATACAGATAAAATTTTCTTTTGCCTATTTAAAATACATTTCAAATATTACAAGGTAAACAGTTTATGAAGAGGGCAAACATATTTTATGAAAAAATGCAGTAATTTGTAGAAAAATCTCCTCCTAGTACATCCCAGTAACAGCTTGTCTGTATCAAATCAGTCTTCCCTCATTATCTTTATAGAATGTAGATTCAGCCCTCTGAGCACAGTGAATATGCAAATAAGGTATTAAATCCTTAGGATTTCTGAATATCAAAATTCTCATTTGGTGTAGGGAAAATAAACATTGTGTAAGTAGCTATATGATTACATCCACACACCCTAGGGTTACAGGGAGGAGGAATGCCAGTTGCTAGCTGCTAATGGCTTACAAGTGTTAATGATTACTCTGACTAGAGCGACAAGCAATCCAGGAAAAAAACTCATCTGTCTGAAGTATGTGTAACATGCAGACTAGATTTAAGAAAAACAGAGTTATGAGGACAACCTTAACAACATTGATACTCTTTTAATAATAGCAGGCTCTCCATCCTCTGCTTAAAATGGTTTTGCCATGCTATCAGCTGCATTACACACTGAAATAAAGATGCAAAGAAATGTCCATGACATTGCGTTTCTGTTAGTTAATCTGAGAGAAGGGGAAGACACCCAGAAAATAAAGAGAAGACATAGCTGGCAGTGTTGGCAACATTACATTAATGTACCATTTGCTATTATTAGCTTAATATGTTGTCATGATCACATTCATCTAGACATGTTCAAGCAAATGAGAAAGGAGCATTTCTGATCTTTTTTCTGTTGGACCTGTAATCTAATGGCCTGCTAAGTCAGATCTGTATAGTATGTACATTCCTACTCTAACCCTGTGTTGGTGGCAAAGAGTGATAAGAAACACAACTGGGTGTATGTTGTTACTGCAATGAATTGAGGGTTGAAATCCAGATCCAGTTTGAAAGATATAATACATATTTCCTGAGCACATGATTAAGTTGTAAGGAAACCTAACAATCCTGCGTTTTCATTATTATTCCCTGATTTTTGCTACTATTGACAATTTTTTTCTTTTATTGGGCTCATCATTTGCATGCATTTTGGCAAATGCACTTTGGACTAGTAGTATTTTGAATCAGAAGCAAGAGTCCACTGCCCGTAGCACATTTTAGAGGGGCTGTAGTACACTTCGCTACAGCACTCTGAACAGCAGTAATTGAATAAATTCTACATCTCACCTAATTATCACTGTAGCATATGATGTAAATTCAATGAGTTTAAAGAAACAATACACTTGATGCAGGGTTTGAATCCAGCTTGCAGCTATGTTTATTCTTTACCGGATATAGAAAAACTATAGAATAATAATATGTTGTCCATGAAATGCATATACTAAAGTGTGTGATAAATGTTCCATATCATACTAGTAGTTCATATTTCAAAGGTGTAGTTGTTATTTAATCAACTGTTGTCCTCATTAATAAACATATTAGCAAGGGATGTTACATCATATGACAGGTTGGACAGTTTTATAACACAGAAGGATTAACATGAGTACTGTGGACAGATGTGTCACATGCTGTATAAACTCTCACAATCATACCTCATTACAGTAGGAAGTACTTCTTCAGGGCATACTCTGTATCCTGACTAATTGTATGCATTCTACCAAGCAAGACCTCCTGTCATTGTATGTGTGTCACCTTTCTGAGCCAATGTCACTACATGACTTTCGGATGATGTGTAGGCCACATGCTGCTTGTAATGTTTGCTGCAGATGTGAAAATGCAGCATGTGTCTTTTTAATGGTGTAACTGCTGATTAATGGAAATACAAGTCATGTTTGTCCTTGTGTTTTGTGGTTTTGAACATAATGTTTTTTGCATGTAATATGTGTGCGCTGTGTGACAGAATGCAGACAGGCCTTACAGATGAAGGAAAAACGGAAACATTTCCAAATTATTTATTAGAATAAACACACCTGACACTGTTACACAATATTTGTAATAAGTGAGCGATGTGTATCTAATATGTACCTATCTCTGTGGCACAAAGTGGAAATTTGTGACTTTGGACCAATAGTAGAGTTGCTTTGGGGTTCAAATCCATGCTGTGTGAAGGGAATGCAGAAATTGTTACTCAAGATTTATGACTTTCATCACAACTTGCTGATTTTTTTTCTGTTTCTTGCCTTCTGTACTTGCTTGCTGCTGAGTGGTGCCCAATCAGGTTTATCTGGTTAAGGAAAAAAGTGAAAATTTTTATTTGGGCAGTGTTCTATAGCACAAACAGGCTTAGTGACAATGGACGGGTGTCAACACTCTGGACAGTATTGAGTGGAAAACCTCCACCTGCTGTATAACTGTCTGTATGGCACAAGGTGTAAGTGTAGTGACTTTGGAGATAAAACATAGGTGATCCAGGGTTCAAGTCTAGATAATGCTTATTTTTACACAGGGTGTCAGCATACAATTTCTAACAATACCTTGATTAGGTACGCAAAAATGGATATCATAAGTACGTTGATTGCAAGAAATGTATCAATAATGCCTTGATAACTACACTTTTCTAGGCAGCATATCTCATTAATGACGTATTTATGAAAAATGGTTGATTGTGTGTGTAGTTGTTTAAGCATGAGAATTATGATAATTAATGAAAAATGCACTTGCATATCTATGATGGGCACAATAATTTAGTTAAATAATTTGGACTTCTCACATAGCCCAGTAACTATGTGTTTAGGACAGTACACATTGTGAAGTATGTATGCAGCAAACCCAACCTGTATTACTCAGATCATGAGTATCCTTTTGAAATATATTTACAAACAGTAGCACTGCCTCTAACATGGGAATGCAGTTGCCTGGACTTCTTAAAGTCACATACATGCTTTTTTGAAGTAGATCTCCATTCATATTAAATACCTTATATCTGTAATGACCATGGGTATGAAAGAGTTCTGTAGCAATGAGAAATAACCTGGCTTGAAATATATGCATCTTTTATTCCATAGGTTTGATTCCCAGTTTGTACAACTAACAATTTACAATGTACAAATCCCAACAAATTATGTCCCAAAATATCCTATGTAAACTCCCAAAGACCAAGGCTTACAAGCCAAGCCATTAAGCATGTCATTGTTGACTACAGGAAAAAGTGAGGATAGGCTGAGCATCACAAATGGCAATTCTCACAGCCATGTTTCACACCTTCATTGCTGTTTATTTAAATACCTGCCACATTGTCTGGCAATGGATCTATCTGCTTTCCAGCCCACAGATGTAGTTGGCATGGTTGTCCATCTTTACATGCTGGCTGTTAAATGTGAGACTGGAATTTGGCATCAGTTCAGACATAGAGTTGTTGGTTGACTTCTCCAGACCTGACTGGTGTGGGAGGAGATGGTGATAAATTTACAGCACAGAGGTAGGTGTTGAGAAGTCTAGAATTTTTGTGACACTCCTCATGAAGCACTACAAGCATAGATTGTTGCAGAAGGACTATACTGAGTTTCAGTATAAGACCGAGGCTTGGAACAGCTTAGCCAAGGCTGTCTCCAGTGTAAATGGCATCCCATGCAGTCTAGAGTATTTTTGTCACCACTAAACTGACCTGAAAGAGCATGAGAATGACCTCCTTATCTGATGGAAGATGAGTTTAGAACTGCTGACATCCCTCAGTTGTGTAAGTACACTGACACATCAGCACTCAATTATGTAGAATGCAAGACTGGTATTCACTATGCTTTCATGTTTCTTCTTTTCTTCTTTACTGTACAGCTGCTAAAGACATTGCAGTGAACACGGAGGTACACCAAGCTATGTTAAAACACCTCAGGGAGGCATGGGTATGTATGATCAGGTCTTACTGTAAGCCTAAAAACTATTGTAATTATATGCAATATGGTAATACTGAAATAATTTTATGTACTTATGATATCATAACAGTACAACTGATTAATTGTACAACAGGGTAAGACCTTCCTATCATACCTGTATGTGGCAAAGGTGCATAGACTGGATTATTATAACTATACACAAAATATAACCCACGGGCCGTTTATAATAGGACGGCGGGATAGATAGGATACCCCCCAACTCCCTAGACTCCTATGCTGTGGAACAAAATTTATGTATGGCAGGCAGAGCGCTGGCCTTGTTCAAGAGAGGAATCTTGACCAATGGATGGGAGATATAGATAATACCAGGGTTACTCCTAAAAGTTGCGCTCACCGACAGAGGCAATGCAATAAAAAAGCAATAGCTCTAAACTAAATAAGGCATAATAATATAAATCATGGGCTAGGCTTAAATGGTGCCGGCCTATGTATGTAATGAAATTATATAGTCATGTGACATGTCATGGATCTAATTTTCTCTCTTTCTTGTCTCAGCCCACCCCTTCTCTTTTATTTTTTTCAATATTTTACATGGCTTACAGATGCTCTGTTGTCATACATTTCTGTTTACAAATAATGACATTAAACACAAAGAGGTAGACCAAACACTGGGGATCAGTCCACCATTCTTCCACAGGTTGCAACACCGACATTCAGCACTACAGGGTCCCAATCTGTCAGCACTGCCTCCACAACTCCTGCCCTATCTGCTCTATCTATGTCAGGTAGCTCTGCTCTGGCTGCTGGTGCAGTGGTATATACCAGGAGTAGTAGTAGTGGAGGCACTGATTTTTTTACCCAACAAGAGTTAGCAGGGATGATGGAGGATATCCATGGAAAGGTGCCTTAGTGCCCAAATTGGCAATGTAGAAAAGTTGCTTCATCATATTGCCAAGATGATGCCAGATAGAGCACTGACACAGGGAATTGACACAGGAGAGATTGATAACAATCCTGAGGGTGAAGGCTAGATTCTTGCTGTTCTCTGGTTAGATGTGGTTGTACCTCCAATATTCAATAACTATCCCCAATCATGGTTTCCCCAAACTTTGATGTCCATCATCATCCCTGTTTGTCTTGTATGTTTTCGCTTGCTTCCTCACCTACCCTACTTACCTGACTCATACATTTCTAAGATCCTTCCACAACATTCCTCTCTCTCTTTGAAAGTAAAAAAAACTGAAAAATGGGCACCTGTCTCAAAAAAATACCTATATATAATAGCTCTCCACTTCACCTATGTGTCTTCTTGACACATTTGATTTGGTACAATTGGCCAGTGTGGTAACAGTCCAAATTCAGCAAATTCTGTATACAGTTCTACATTTATGTTGTGAAGAAGTTGATAGCTATGGTTCTCTCCCACTACTTTCCTGCAATTCCTTTATTCTTTCCTCTGTGTCCTCCCCTCTGCTTGCTTCTCCATTTCATCATTTTCTTATCAGCTCCTTTTTCACAGATTTAATCTGGTCAAAATTAGAATCACACACAATACACATGGTCATAAATGGCCCATAAGAAAGTCTTCACATTTTATCCTCAGCATTTACACACAGTTTGGCATTGTGCACCAGTGCCAAGTGATGGTGAATGGCTGTTCATGTCCTATTGCAAAAACTGGTCAGTTGTTGCCATCATCAGCAGTAGTCTGGTTAACCTCACACAAAGGTGCTTAAACATGCTGTGCTATCAGAACGCAGAGTAAAGGCAGAATAAAACCAATACTTGGTGAGAGTTACTGTAGCAATTCTTTGACTACTGTATGCAACACAGTGCAAGTTCCTCTGTGGAGTGTTGATATAAAGCACTTGTCTAAAGACTGATTTTTGTACACAGCATCAAGGGTGTGATTCCAGATGTATGTCGCATTATGTCTTAATGCAGTATTATACTTCTATGATATGTTTCTTAACATGTGTCTTAATTTTTATCCAGTTATGATATTTAATGAAAATAATTTGAATACTGCTGCAAAAAAAAAAAAAAAACATTCGCAAACACATCCATGCACATATGTAAGAATTATTAAACCACCCTTATTTTACTCATGTGTTAATCGTTTTGCCTCTCCTACAACTTCTTGATCCACAGAGCTACTAGTTAATGATATAGAGCATGACAGATGAATAATGGGGGCACACAATAAAGATGTGCATTAATAACCCATAACACCAACCTTTGATATGTGTCTTTTCATCTTTTTCTATCTTCACCCCTTCTCTCTGACCCCTTTGTACTGTTGACTATTCATTAGGCTGCTGGATGTAATTGTCATCTTCTAATACGTAATTGTAATATGCGTTTTTATACTGTCATTACTTTGCTGAAGGCTAATACCTGCCTCTTCCATTAGCTCAATAGGTAATCATTGTCCCTTTAAGGTTGTGATTTGGACATGTGTGAATTAAGATTTCCTTTGTGGTGTGTTGAGTCTATAAACTTAATTTTGGATCTTTACAAAGGAATTGAATCCAGCGTTATGTGAAACTCTTACTGACTGCTTTTATAAGTCTTTTTCATGCGTATGTGTTGCCTGTGTATCTATCTAACCACCTTCTGCTTTATCAGTTGTAGTCCTCAGCATTTGCATTAGGTTTGGCAACAAACAAGTGTACTATGTGATACTAAATGGTATTTCAAGAGTTATTGCAAAGTGGGGTGACTTTTTGCCTTAGACCACATTACCACGGTTAGTGTAGAGCAAATAGTAACACATCTGCTGCACTATACTAAAACACACTTAGGGTAATAAACTGTTACTCTTCCATATGTATCACACTGCTGGATATCACATAAAGTGCAAGGGAGATAACGACTGACATAAATGTAATGAATACTGCTGCCTACCAAATGCTTTTACTGAACATGTGGAGAATGTCTCTTACAATGTGTAACTGAAAGTTAGGACAGCATGAGCTCCTCTGTGGTGAGCTGAGATAATCAACCTGTCTGTAAAGTTTTATTTCTACTGCCAAAGTTTTGAATCCTGACATATGTTATACAGTAATGCAATTTTTCTCCATATTAATATTACTTGTATAATTGCATGCAATATCTGTTACCAATAAAACACCATCCTCATGTCAATATCATGTTTCCAATTTCTTACACCTTCTTCGGCCAGATATAAAAAATGTGCACTTTATTCAGCTGCTTTTACTGTAATTGTGTTTGTCATACTTTACTACCTTATTTTTGCTGTGTGTTCTTAAGTGTTCAAGTGCTTTTATTCTGCTGCATTTATTACTGCTTGTTAGTAGCCTAATTAAATTTATCTGTTATTCAAAGTATCTTAAGCTTTGGTCTTAGAACTTGTGCTTCAGGCCATTTACTTTACATTTATGAAGGTTCTTGTGGTCTAGACTGTTGTGGACAAACCCTTAACAAAACCCTCTCTCCATAAGTCTGCCCAAGCATTTGGAACACTATGTCTGGACAATTCACTTCACTTTCTCCTGCCAGCCTGGTCAACATGGGCATACTGAGACAGTGTAGCAACTGCCTCATGTTTACTGACAACCCTCTTCTCCTAGCACATAATTCTTCCACCTGCAAGAAATGCATGTACATCAGTAACCTGGAGTCCAAGCAATCTTGCGCCACAGTCAGAACTCCAGACAAAGAGGAGATTGTCAGCACAAACACCACATGACACATATCACATAGCCAAGCACAACAGATACCCACCTATACAAAGGTCCTAAATAAAAAGTTACCTAAACAGCAGAGACCTCCAAAACACACTCACAGACATTCCACACATAACACCAAACACATCACACACAGCAGACAACACACCAGTGTCTCACAAACACAGCCCATAAGGCAAAACAATAAACCATCACAGCCCACAAGCATAACAATAAACCAAACACACTGATGTCCCCCTCACCAGACTCAACAAGGAGAAGGTCACGGTCAGTTGTCTGTCTGGTGCCAGAATCCGCCACATCAAACACGCACTTAAGTCTCTGCACAACAAGTATGATTCTGTCCTTGTACATGTTGGGGTGAATGACTTAAGACGTACCTCCATGACTGAACTCTCAGAGCATGTGTTACAGGCAGGTATGACCCTAGTCCTAAGCAGCATTTTACCTTCACCAAGAATGATACCACAATACCAACAAAAAATAGACTTCAACAATTGGCTTAGTTTCTGGTGTCATTCCAAGAGGATCCAGTATCTGTCTGCATGGGATGACATGGTCGACAGGCCTTGATGCTTTGCCAGAGATGGCCTTCACCTGTCACCACTGGGTTTTCGGATCCTGGTAAAGGCTCTTGCTTTCCCCATTGTGCCTTTTTTAGGCAATGTCCCAAAGACAAACCTTCCAATATAAAAGATCTGTCAAAAAGAAAACTGAAGGTTGTGCAGTTATAGATCCCCCTCCATGACTCAGGACACCCACTCCTCTTACCTGGATCTACTAGACTCCATCAAGGTACCCCCTAACACCCTGATCCTTGATGACATCAACTACCACATTATAGACTGGGTGAACTATTTTTGCACTAACGCACTGTCTCAAAGATTCCTCAACTTCATCAATTGTAAAGCACTAGACCTGTTCGTCTCATCCACTATAAGGGGAGATAACATTCTGGACATGGTTCTCACCAACATGGGTGACCAGTGCACCACTCCCATAGTATGTCCTTCCCTGGTTAAATCAGATCGTCCAACTGTATCATTTGAAGTTTCTATCCCACCCAACCCCCCCCAGCCGAAATCAAGCTAAAAAACTTCTCAAAAGCTGACTACAACCTCCTAAGGGAGGGTATCTGTAGCTTCACACAACCCTACCCCCAAAGGATGCAGACAGCTATGCTGAACAGTACGCCAATATGGTTTACAAGCACCTGTACAACTGCACGGACTCAGCCATACCCAATAGAACTAAAGCCTACTCCTCAAGGAAGTACAACCCTCTTTGGTGGACATCCTCTATAAGCAGGCTTTACAACAAAAGGAAGAAATTGTTGTCCAAGGGTAAAAGGGAACAAATTCCAAATTGGAAAAACTCCCTCCTTAGCCTCAACAAGCAAATTTGATCACTAGTGAAAACCTCCAAGGCAGTTTATGAATCGAAACTAGCCTCCATAACAAAGGGAACCCATAAAGTCTTTTTCAGTTACATTAGGAACCTCCGTGGCATAGCCCAGGTTTGTTCCGAATTAGTACTTAACAGTATCACATACACTGATCCTGTTGACTTAGCCAACCTACTAGCAGATAGGTTCAGCACAAACTTCACCCCCCTGTCCACCCGCAAAGGCTCTTTCAACATCCCCAATACTTCTCCCGCATCTCATCTCTGTAGATCAAGTGTTACAGGCCCTATCCAAGGCAAAAACACAGCTTCCATGGGATGTGATAGTTTCCCAAGATGTATTCTGCACCATCTCCAGCAAGAACTGCCTTCGCCGTTGAGTACCCTTTTCAACCACAGCCTAAGTACTTGCTTCATTCCAGCAGAGTGGAGAAACGCCATTGTCATCCCCTTGCACAAAGGTGGTGCCACTACTGACTCTGGAAATTATCGGCCCATTAGCTTGACAAGTCTGATCTGTAAAGCCATGGAGCATATTATTATGGCTCTCATAAATAAAGACATAGGCAATCTCCAGGCACTTGACCCCACCTAGTTCAGATTCGTCAAGGGTGGATATTGCCTGTTGAACCTGGTCGACTTCTTTGAGACTGTCACCAAGGCCCTGGATGAGGGAACGTCAGTACATACAGCTTATCTTGACTTGGCCAAGGCCTTTGACACAATCCCCCACTCAGGCATCATTGAAAAGCTAACACAGCTTTGTATAAATCCCTATCTCATCAGGTGGGTGGCCAACTGGCTCACCGACAGGACTCTCAAAGTCAAAATAGACACCTCCACCTCCAATAGCAGACCTGTCACTAGTGGAGTTCCCAAGGGATCTGTCCTGGGACCCCTACTGTTTGGTATCTATTTCTCGGTGGTACAGGCAAAGATAAAAGGCATGTGGCTAACCAAGTTTGCCAATGATTGTAAGTTGGGTGCTGTCATTGACTCCCCAAATGATGTTAACTTACTGCAAGAGGGTCTCACAGCAACTAATGACTGGTGCCAAAGTCATGGCCTCAAGCTGAATGCAAAAAAATGTATCATCATACCATTTGGCATAAACATGACCCCTACTGATTGCCACATCAACGGCAACCCCCTAAGTACACAACCTGTGGTGAGAGATCTGGGAACTCAGGTTGATAACAACCTCAGATTCGACCATCATGTAGTGGCAATGGTCAGAAAAGCCTTTTACTTGGTTCATCTCATAAGTTAAGGGATTGCATCCAGAAAGAAAGAGGTCACTACCTCTCTATACGCCTCCCTCATTAGACCAATAATTGAGTATAATGCCCTGTTTGGGATGTACCTCTCCAAACATCTGCACCAACTGGAAAGGCCACTGAAATACCTCACAAAGAGAATCCATGGTCTCCAACACCTATCCTATGCGGGCAGGCTCAAATCACTATCACTCTACGCGCTATCGTACAGAATGCTCAGGGGTGATCTGTGTCTCACCTACAAGGCAATCTTGGACCCTGCCCTACTAGAGATGCTCCATATCCATAAGTCTAACTCCTCATGCACTACCCACTCAAAAGGCCTGAACCTAATATGTGACATTAACAAAACCTGCAGGAGAGACAGGTTTGTCTCCCAGAGGCTGCCCTGTCTCTGGAATAGACTTCCCATACATGTCAAACAGAGCAGCTTGCTGACCATCTTCAAGTGCAACCTTAACGAGTGGATGGGAAACCACAAATTTTTCCCAGGGGTTCCACCTGTGTCCCTCATTGACAGAGACAACAGGTGCTGATTGAGGTTTCTTTTGGGGATAAACTCTTGGCTAGGCTTATAAGGACCCCAGGACCATTAGCCTAGTAACCTCCTATGATCCTATGATATGTGGATGTAGTATTTATGGTAACTTCTTTACCTTCTCTATTCCTATGTCAGTCAGTTAATGGTACAGAGCAGGACACATTCTGAATGAGGAAACAAGTAATGCAAACACACCATAAAGATGTTCATAAATGTGCCATTACATAAACTCTTATGTGTCTCTCCATCTCTGTGTCTCTTATCACCTCTTCTGGCTTATCAAATTATACTGTAATATATTTTGTGAGGTGATGTATGAAATGTTCATCTTATATAGGGCTCCTGTCCTTACTGTGAGGAAGCATAATCCCAGCAATTCACAACACATTTTGTCCTACACACCTAGTTAGGACATGTGCTGAGTCATTATAATTATTTCAAAATACATATGATCCTTGTCAAGTTTAGCAAATTTTACATCCAATTACATCCAATTAACTTGTGATTTCCCTTGAGTTGTGGCTGATGTAAAGTACGCATAACACTTTATTTCGGTAGGTCATTCCTGACACAATTTGTGCAATCAACATATTTAGGATAGTTATTATTATGCAGTCTTGCAATCATGATCAAAATTACTTATGATAATCACTTTCTGATACCCTTTGTAAAATTATCTGCTCACTAGTCCTGAAACCTGCTTCACTTCTGCTTTTTCATTTAGCTCACTGACTTTACACCTAGTGAAAACCTCCAAGGCAGTTTATGAATCGAAACTAGCCTCCATAAAAGGCTCCACAAGTTAGGTGGCAGATAGATTTTCTCTACTCAGTACTGTCCAGAGCCTTGTACTGCTGCTAAGCTTGTTTGCACTACAGAAGGCTAACCAAATTAGTTTTCACTTTTTTCCTTCAGAAATGAACCCCATTTGCTCACAGCCTGACATTGCGCATATGGGGAAGCCAAGCACAAAAATGCATTATTAGCTTTGGCCCTAACATGTTAAAGGTAGAGTCCAACATACAAAGTGTATATCCCCAAGGCACTGAGCAAGTACTGCCATGACAAATGTTGACATCATGACATGTTAAACATTAACACAAAACAGATCTGTTCGACATTTAATCACAGTCAGACCATTGTCTTTATGCTTCTTATTTGTACAGAGTTGGCAGGGAAAACCACTGAACACATTTCCTTCACATTCCAAGTTCAACACCTCAAATTTGAAACACATGCTAATACTTTGCCAAAATCCATGCAAATGAGTTTCTCACCACTGCGCTTTAGGAAGAGATTTTGAACAAAGGTAAGTATTGTTACTGGGTGTTATTACTTCATTATATGGAAATGGCTTACTGTACACAAGTGAACTGCAGTGAACTGTGTGGTTGCCTGACCACATCATTCTGTACAGTTATGTCTGCACTGCAGCACTTACGCTTGCAAATGATACACAACCACATAGAGCCTTGGCACACATACTTCATCATTACTTATCCCTAATGATATACAACCACATAGAGCTTTGGCACGCATACTTCATCATTACTTAGACCTAATGATATATGACCACACAGAGCCTTGGCACACATACTTAATCATTACTTATCCCTAATGATATACAACCAAATAGAGCCTTGGCACACATACTTCATCATTACTTAGACCTAATGATATACGACCACACAGAGCCTTGGCACACATACTTCATCATTACTTAGCCTAATGATATATGACCACATAGAGCCTTGGCACACATACTTCATCATTACTTTGCCCTAATGATATATGACCACATAGAGCCTTGGCACACATACTTCATCATTACTAAGCTGTCCTGCATTGGAACATTAAGGATTGTTTTGTATTGGCAGTGTACATTGCCCATGCATGAGCAGATACCATTGATAATATCAGTAGCATTCATTAAGGTTTACATACAATCATCCTAACCTGATGAGCCATGACTGCTTCATTGTCCATCCTGATTTTCACAAATGTGGGTGTCTCATGTGTGTCTTATGTGCACATCATGTAAAACAGGTACATATCAGTCTCAGCTTTGCAATGTGCATTAATGACAATATGGCAGACCTAAGTCAGCAGTATATATTTATAATTTATCAGAAGATTGCACTTACTGCTTCATATCAACAAATTTGGCTTTACACAAAAACTTCAAAAGTACAAATCTTCTCTGACAGAGAATTAGAAACTAATCACCTGTACACTGCACTATCACCCTGTAAAAGTCAGACTTCTTTGGTGGTGCTTACATTAAGTACTGTGTCCTGCAGATTGTGTAACTAGATAGGTAGGGGGTTCTACTCTCACAGCATTCAGTGTGTGTGTGTGTGTGTGTGTGTGTGTGTGTGTGTGTATGCATGTGAGTTGTGTATAAAGTCATGTAGATATGACCTTACATACTGCTGGCCTCACTAAATTAGCAGTCTGGAGAAATGTTTACAGTGCAGAGTGAGTCCTCATCAATGTCAGACCCTTCTCCCAGCATCATCGTCTCTTCACCACAATGCTGATGTTATCATCTATCAAGTGCACTCTCACAGTATAGAAGCCAGACTTCTGCAGTGATGCTTACATTAAGTACTGTACCCTCTAGATTGTGTAACTAAATAAATAGGGGGTTCTACTCTCATAGCAGGCATATGTGTGTGTGTGTGTGTGTGTGTGTGTGTGTGTGTGTGTGTGTGTGTGTGTGTGTGTGTGTGCGTGTGTGTGTTTATGTGAGTTGTGTATAAAGTTGTGCAAATATAACCTTATATATTGCTGGCTTCACTGAATTAGCAATCTGGAGAAACTTTTATAGTGCAGGGTGAGTTCTCATCAATGTTAGACCCTTCTCTCAAAATTATCTTCTCTGCAACATAATGCTGATGTCATCTTCTATAAAGTGCACTCTCACAGTGTAAAGGTCAGATGTCTGTGGTGGCTCTTGTGTTAAGTACTGTGTCCTCTAGATTGTGTCACTAGGTTCATAGGTTTATAGGTTGGTACTAGGCTATTGGCCCTAGGGCCTATAGAAGCCTAGCCATAACAATTCCCTTGCTATTTCTTCCCACTCTATTTACTTCCCTGGACCCCTGTCTAGCAGGGTGACTGACGTGATCCCTGGGGTGAATTTCCTTTCTCCCATCAAATCATCAAGGTTCCTTTTGAAAAGGGCCAAAGAGGTGCTCTGCTTGACATGTATGGGCAGTCTATTCCAGAGTCTGGGGAGTCTCTGGGTCAGGAACCTATCCCTCCAGCATGTTTTGTTTATTGTGATGACAAGGTTTAGATCCCTGGAGTGTGTGGCTCTGAGAGATTGGGATTTCTTTAAGTGTAGCATGTCCAACAGCTCTGGGTTTGTGTTAGAAAAATATGTATTAATGTGTGTATTAGCAATATGCTTAATGCATTTAGAGCTTGAAAAGGGTTAACACATTTATTCTATTTCATACTGCATAAATCTGTACAAACTGCAGTTGCTTTCTGACCTTGTACTGTTAGCAAAAATCTTAATTGTGCCTTGGAAATTTACTGAGAAGCAGGTGATTTCTGCTTGCGTTAGGAAAATAATGAATAGAACAATACTACTTGTATGAAACTTAGACAAGAAGTTCCACTGTGCCATGAGAAAATACACAGCTGTAGAAGTTACAGATAATTAGTACAAAGCCTGCTTGAAAATATGAATTGCAATCAACGTTTGCTTGTATCTGTATTAGAAAAGCACCTTGAAAAGTAACACTGTACAATAGACGCTTGTAAACGGATTAATGGCCACCAAGGCCAGGTTGTTTTTCTGAAAAGTTTCTCACAAATCTAGTCATGACAGCAGAAAATCTGAAGTAACATCTGCTGTAGAACAATGCTAAAAGTTGTGCTTGATTACGTCAGCTTAGAAGTCCATGTCTTGTAAAATAGTATAAGAATGAACATACTTCCTGTTAGTAGTTAGACAAATCCTTGTATTTGCATGTTTTTGTCTCCTTGCGGCAAGTAAATTAAAGTGCCTTAACTGAACCTTATGTGTATTGGTCTTTGAAGTTTTTTCCTTTGACAGATTGGTCCTTTGGACCGGAAACCTTCACTTCGCCTCGGATCAGACAGGCCAGGTGGCTTGAAACCGTACGGGGAAGAAACCACATTGGTCCTTCTTATTTGAAAAGTCCTCCGACTGAATTGTCGTACAAAAGAGGCCAGCCATTTTCTGATCTGCGACTGAAAGACGGTTTACTCGAACCAGGTGATCAATCACGAAGGCTCAGGTAAGGTGAATCTACCTTCTTTTTCTATTTTAGATCAGGGACTAGATTTGTATTTGTTCTATTAAGACTTTATTTATAAGTCAGGGACAGAAAGATTACTGTCTTGTCATAGATCAGGGAAACAGAGCAGGTAGGCAGTCATTCTGAAGAGACTATAAAAACATCCGTGGTACCACGTTAAAAATAAGGAGTTACGTAACGATTAAAAGGGTAGAACAAATGGCTAATAATTGTACAAAAAGGTCCCAAAATCCGCTGTTAACCGAAGACGCAAAATACATGCAGTCACACCTTGCTGATAATATTAAATACTACTCAAAATGGGTTAATAAGTATGAATTTGATGGTAAACTAGAAAAATCCTCACTTGTCAAACTTGTCAAACAGCTTAAAACCGATTCTAGAGGTTGGGTAAAAAAGCAACATCAATTAGGAATTCCTCAGGCACACAGGTGGATTGAGGAAGTAAACCGAAGGGAACAAAAGAGTAATAATTCAAAAGCAATGTTTTTAGATAAGGAGGACAATAACTTAGTAATAGCGTCGGCCCCTCCGCCTCCTTTACCAGAATATGAGGCAAGTGAACAAGTTAGTCCACCCCTGTGATATCCTGCTGTCATTGCAAATAGAGACACTACAAAAGCGAAACCGTTTATTAGAGATCCCATCGAGACCAGGTCTCGAACATGGGCAGGAAATTCAAAAGGGGACATTGAGTTATATCAAATGAGTAGAAATTCATGATTTATGAGTGAAGAAGAAATATGCCCACTTATAGAAGTGCCTAATCCTCAGGCAGGGCAAGAAGGTCAGGACCCAACTATTCTAGTGTATAGACCTTGGACTCCGGAAGACATCCAAAAAGCCACTGAGGGAATTCCCCATCCAAAAGTTAATTTTAGAAAGTTCTTAGAAGATTTGCAAGGAATGAGGCTGAGTTATAATTTAAATGGAGAAGAGGTAGAAAAAGTAGTCAGACAATTTGTGGGACCAGATTGGCACATGATTAGTGGTGACTGGAATCCCCGTGATATTGCGCTCAGGCCCCTCCCACATAGCAGCGCAGAATTAGACAACAGAGTGAAAGGTCTTACAGACAGAATCTCTGAAAAATGGAAGCCTAGGGCAGACTGGACTTGCATTAATCAATGCATCCAACAGAAAGGTGAAGCTATTGACCAATATTATGCCAGACTATTAGAATGTTTTAATAACCATTGTGGAATGCAGGTTCCTGAAGATCAGACACACAATTCCCCATATGAGCAGCAGTTAAAGAATGCATTTTTGAAAGGCAGTATTGTACCTATAAGCAGTTTTATTACAAAACACATGGTAGATCCTCGTACAAGCAGGTTACAATCATTGCTTGAATATGCTAGGCATGCCGAAAGGCATTTTAATAGCAAAAAGAAAAAGAAAGCCCAAGTATTTTCTGTAGAAGATGGAGCAGAAGTATATGTAGTACAGTCTGGGAAAAAGGGCAAGAGAAATGCCCAGGGAAACAAACAATCTGATCAATGATCAGAGGACTTTGAAAGGCGAAAGAAAAGGGGTGAATGTTTTAAATGCGGTAAGAAAGGACACTTGGCAAGGGATTGCAAGAAAAACAAGAAGGCAACCACGGAGGATAAGGAGGATGAGGCCTGACTATATGATAGTCAGGAATCACTAGAAGGGGATAGCAGAGAAAGGACAAATGAGTATGTGATAGAGGGAGTAGAGAATGTGACAGAAGAAAGAGAGGAAGTTGAAGAAGTCACGGATAGTGAAGAAAATTAAATATTGGATTTGGCTTTATTGAGCTTAGAGCTCTATTTAGCAGACACAAAACCAGAAGTTACACTCCTGATAGAATGGAGGGAAGTCAGATTCTTGTGTGACTCAGGGGCATCACGGACCCTGGTACATCCCTCCAAACTGCCAGAGAATTCAGAGTCACCTGATTACATAT
The DNA here is from genome assembly GCF_019279795.1 of Protopterus annectens. Lineage (NCBI taxonomy): Eukaryota > Metazoa > Chordata > Ceratodontiformes > Protopteridae > Protopterus > Protopterus annectens. Next base: position 687,761,156 of record NC_056745.1, on the reverse strand, counting down.
TAGTGAAAGCAGCTAATGGACAGCTGTATCGGGAGCCCCTCTCCCATAATATTGTGATAACTGATCCTGTTTCAGGATTGACCCAGAAAAGTAAAATTGTTGTATCTGCAAAATGCCCAGTAAACCTCTTGGGCAGAGACCTTATGCAGCTATTTGGTATAGCAGTAGTTCCGACTATGCAGGGTATGGAAGCACAGCGACAAATTGATACCTTTGCAGTGCAATCGGAGGGTGAAATGTTTTATTGGTACAGTCAGGACTTGGTTACGACTGGTCCAGGGGCGGTGACCGAAGAGTTGATGAATGTAGCCATCAGCAAGTTCCCCTCCCTTCACATTGATAAACAGCATTTGTTGCACTGTACTCTGTATTATTGTAATACATCAGGACCTGATAAGGAATATGAGCAAGAATTGTTTAGAAATCGTGCAAACAGATTGATATTACGTAATCTGTACTGGGACACAGAAGGGAACAGTGTAGCCAGCTGTTCATTGCCCCAGGAGTTCTTTGCACTCTATAAATCTAATCGATTACAACATTAGCTTAACTAAGGACAAGAATGTAAAATGGGTAGACATAGGAGAAAAAGTCACGAGATGGGAAAAACAGACAGAGTTAGAACTGTCAGAACAGGGAATACAAATGCAGAAGGTGAATTGGATAACTCAGACCCACCCAGCTGTACACTTGCAGTCTAGCAGGGACAGCTGATTGGCACTCCTATTGAAGGAGGAAGAAAATGCCTTATAGAATATACCAGAAAATTTCTGGTCAACAGGAAAATCAGATGTAGGACTTATTCGTACAGCAGGACCAGTTACTATTATGCCAAAGTCAGCATTTAGACCACAAAAGAGACAGTATCCCTTAAGAAAAGATGCAGAGGTAGGAATCAAACCTATTATAGCAGCTTTACTTAAGGAAGGGGTGCTGGTGGAATCTTCTGATTCACCATGTAACACACCCTTATTTCCTGTTAAGAAAGCGAATGGAGAGTGGCGTATGGTCAAAGATTTACAAGCTGTAAATGACGCAGTAATACCAAGGGCACCTACGGTGCCAGACCCACACACTCTGTTGAATGATTTAAAACATCAACAGAAATATTTTTCTGTGGTAGATATCAGCAATGCGTTCTTTTCGATACCGATACACCCTGACAGCCAGCATTGGTTTGCATTCACATTTCAGAGGAAAAGGTATACATATATGCAACTACCACAGGGGTATTGTGAAAGTCCAACAATATTCTCACAAGAAATGGCAAGCAACTTGGTGGGATTTCCCCCTTCAAGAGGTAGTCAGATTTTGCTTTATGTTGATGATATTCTGCTGGCGTCCCCCACCCAGCAAGATTGTAAAGAGGATACCATAGCGCTATTACAATTTTTAGCCACTGAAGGACATAAAGTAAACAAAAATAAACTGCAGCTTTGGAAAAAACAAGTTAAATACCTGGGATATGTAATATCCAGAGGAGGTAGGACATTAGATGAGGACAGAAAAATAGCGATTTTGCAAGCACCAAAACCCACTACCAAGAAGGAAATGATGTCCTTCCTGGGTACGACTAATTTTTGTCGGAGTTGGATTCCAAACTATGCCTTGGAATCTGCACCATTGACTAACCTGATTTATAAAAAGCCTATGGCAGCACAGGATTTATTATAATGGACACCAGAAGCAGAATCTGCTTTCTGCAAACTGAAACAGTTAATAGCGCCCTCATTAGTTTTGGGATTATCAAACTATCATAAACGTTTTTTCCAAACTGTAGATTGTAAGCAAGGTTATATGACATCAGTGTTAACACAGCAGCATGGGACAAACAATGCCCTATTGCTTATTATTCATCACAACTGGACCCAGTGGCACGGTCTTTCCCTCACTGTGTACAAGCAGTAGTTGCAGCTGCAATGGCAGTACAGGCTTCGGCCTCAGTAGTATTGTTCCACCCTCTCACATTGAGAGTGCCTCATGCAGTCACAATTATTTTACTACAAGAGAAGGTAGCATATCTTCCCCCTGCTAGGCATCTTTCCTGTATGACTATATTGTTGAGCCAACCTCATATGACAATTGAACGATGTACGACTTTGAACCCTTCTACCTTGCTCCCAACCCCTGCAGATGGCACACCACACAGCTGCCTGCAGGTGATTGAGCAAAAGACACTGCCTAGAAAAGATCATACGGATGTTCCATTGGATGATGCCGAGGTGACATACTATGTGGACGGCTCATGCAAAAGGGGTCCTGCAGGACAGAACCTAGTAGGATATGCAGTAGTTTCTGACACAGACATTATAGAAGCAAAATCTTTGCCACATAGTTTATCTGCACTGGCAGTGGAATTGATTGCCTTTACACGGGCATGTACCTTAGCAAAGGGCAAATGTGTGAACATTTTTACTGACAGCCAGTATGCTTTTTCTACTGTACATGTTTTTGCGCAATAGTGGAAAAATCGAGGAATGATAACATCTACTGGCAAACCAAATAAATCATGCACAGTTTATTTTAGATCTTTTAGAATCTATTCAGTTACATCAGAAAGCAGCTATTTGTAAATGCACAGCTCATACCAAGCAACAGGACAGGATTTCAAAAGGTAATGCGAGAGCTGATACAGCTGCAAAGCAGGCAGCTTCAGAAGTATTTCTTTTGAATGAGGAACTACAACCCTCTGAGATTTTAGAGTTAGAAATGTTAAAGACAATGCAAACACTTACTATGCAAACTGAAAAACAAAGATGGGTAAAACGAGGAGCAATTCTTGAAAAGGGGCTGTACATCTCTAAAGAAGGAAAACCGATATTGCCATCTAATTTGTTTAGATATGCAGCTTTGTTGAGCCATGGGCAGTGCCATGTCTCAACAGGGAGGATGGTACAGCTGGTGAACCAAGTGTTCACGACGTATGGATTTACAAACTACTCTAAAAAATTTTGTTCGTTATGCCACATCTGTAATAAACATCATGCACAAGGGGCATTGAAGCCCAAGCAAGGGAGTTTCCCTACACCACCATATCCGTTTCATACTATCTGTATGGATTTCATAGAATTTAATAAATGTGAAAATAAGAAGTATTGTCTTGTCATTGTAGATATGTTTTCCAGATGGGTGGAAGCCTTTCTGACTAAAAATCCAGACGCTACGACTGTGGCCAAAGTGCTTGTTAAAGAAATCATCCCTAGATTCGGCATTCCAGAAAGGATCTACAGTGACAATGGCACACACTTCGTAAATCAGACCATACAGCAGTTAAGTAGACATTTTGGTATTTCTCTAAAAAATCATTGTGCGTATCACCTACAATCAGCAGGGTTAGTAGAGAGGCATAATGGGATTTTAAAGAGTAAGCTAAGAAAATTAATAACAGAAACGCAGAGAAACTGGGTGTACTGTCTGCCCCTGGCACTGTTGAGCATGAGAACTGTTCCGAATGCAAAAGGATTGCCTCCTTTTGAAAAGCTCTTTGGAAGGGCTTACTGTATATCTCAGTGGAAATCTCTCATGCCCGCAGGCCAGGAAGCTGACAGTACATTAGCTGAGTATATGAAAAACCTCCTAAATTCTAAACATTTGTTGCAGTTAAATTCTGTTTCAGATAAAGAATGAATCAGACCATCAGAAGTGGCAGTGCCCCCTGCAGCGTGGATCTGGCTGAAGATAGTTAAGAAGAAGAATTGGGCATCTCCAAAGTGGGAAGGTCCATATCAAGTGCTTTTGTCAACACCCACTGCAGTCAAAATTGCGGAGCGTGCCTCCTGGATCCACCTGACGCACTGTAAATTAGTTAAAAACTTTGAACTGGACAAAAATCTTGTTACATGCTAAAATCAAAAATGATAGAGTCCAGAAGAAACAGGAATGCAGAACAACCCTTTCCTCAGAAGTATTGCATAATTATCCTGTTAATTGTATTAGTGACAATGATCTTTTTGTTGTGGCCTTTTCTTTTCTCAGCCACACAGACTGAACTGAATAAACATGAAGTGTTACTCATAAACTGGCATCAAAACTTTAACACTTACCAAGCAATTAAATATGTGTATGCTGAGACTTTCAATGTTTCAAATTGCTGGATTTGCACAGCTTTGCCGACAGCATACGGGGGGTTATCAATGACTACAGTCCCCCTAGGGGTCAATGAGACCTGGGAGAACTTGATTTATGATACCTCAACCATCACAGCACAAGATAAAATAGCATTGCACTTGTCTGTTCCACAAAAGGGAACTGTGTGTTTTTATAAAAATGATACTGTTCAGGTGGGTTGGAGCAATTGCAATGTGACTGTTCCTTATAAATATTACAATAAAGGTAACAAAGTAGATATTTATTGTAATACAAACTATGATTCATTTCTTGGATTGATGCACAAAACACTCGATGAAGTAAAACATAATTCTGTTCTTTATAAACAGCTGTCTACAATTGATAGAAAAATGTTTCATGCAGGGCGAGTGTACATTCATAGCAAGGTTAATACTAAAGTAGAGGACTGTTATTTTGTGTGCGGCAGAAAGGCATACAAATGGTTACCTGAGAATTGGTCCGGCAGTTGTTTTTTGGGTTACCTGGTTCCAGCCATACGACACACTGTAGTTTTGCCTCATGGAAAAATTCGAAATGTCCAAGAAGTCATCAAGAAACCTATAAATCCAGTGGGACAAATCGATGCACGTTGGAAAGACCATCACTCTCTTGGCAAAGGACTGATACACATGGACTTGAGTGATAGCGTTATATTGTGGGCAGGCATATTACCAGCATATGGAGCAGTGAAATCGATCTGGGAGCTGAGAAAACTGTCAAAACTCCTCAAAGTAATGAGCAACGCAACTTTTTCTGCTCTTGAATTGGTGACTGATGAACTGAATGCTATGAGAACTGTAGTGCTCCAAAACTGCATGGCTCTCAACTTCACCCTAGCGGCGAGAGGTGGTACATGCGCTTTAATCCAAGAAGAATGCTGTTCATATATTCCTGACCATAAACACGAGATAGACAATCATCTTGAGGTAATTCAGCAAGTGTCGGCCATGACCAAACCAGGCCCAAACCCACTGACGGACTTTTTCCAGAAATGGTTTGGGAGGTGAGGGTACCATCCTAATGAACATCCTGATTGCCATTTGTGTAGGTATGCTTCTACTGGGAGTATGTGTTTGTTGTGGTATCCCCTGCATGAAAAGACTGATTAAAGACTTTATAGACATTTCAGTTTCTGAAACCTTATATCAAAGTACTGAGTTTGAAGAACTGTTAAAAGACTAAAAATGCTTTCATAAGTTTAAACTGAATGACTCTCTTAACTGCAAATCCTGAGTGGAAGAGGTTAGGAGAAGAAAACAAACTGTTTATGCTTATTTTGAAAGTAGAATAAAAGTATTCATAGGGGGGAAATGTTAGAAAAATATGTATTAATGTGTGTATTAGCAATATGCTTAATGCATTTAGAGCTTGAAAAGGGTTAACACATTTATTCTATTTCATACTGCATAAATCTGTACAAACTGCAGTTGCTTTCTGACCTTGTACTGTTAGCTAAAATCTTGCTTGTGCCTTGGAAATTTACTGAGAAGCAGGTGATTTCTGCTTGCATTAGGAAAATGATGAATAGAACAATACTACTTGTATGAAACTTAGACAAGAAGTTCCACTATGCCATGAGAAAATACACAGCTGTAGAAGTTACAGATAATTAGTACAAAGCCTGCTTGAAAATATGAACTGCAATCAGCATTTGCTTGTATTTGTATTAGAAAAGTACCTTGAAAAGTAACACTGTACAATAGATGCTTGTAAATGGATTAATGGTCACCAAGGCCAGGTTGTTTTTCTGAAAAGTTTCTCACAAATCTAGTCATGACAGCAGAAAATCTGAAGTAACATCTGCTGTAGAACAATGCTAAAAGTTGTGCTTGATTACGTCAGCTTAGAAGGTCATGTCTTGTAAAATAGTATAAGAATGAACATACTTCCTGTTAGTAGTTAGACAAATCCTTGTATTTGCATGTTTTTTCTCCTTGCAGCAAGTAAATTAAAGTGCCTTAACTGAACCTTATGTGTATTGGTCTTTGAAGTTTTTTCCTTTGACAGTTTGACATGGCCTTGTATGGTAAGCAGAGATCACCTCGGAGTAGACGATATGTGACAGCTGGAGTTTTTTAAGGCGGTCAGCATAGGGCACCTGCTTTAGGCCTGTGATTCTTTTAGTAAGGTATTTCTGCGGCATTTCCAGTTGTTGCAGATGTCTTGAGAGGTATTTACCAAATGGGGCATTGTATTCTATAATGGGTCTAATGAGGGATGAGTACAGTGGGACAATGACCTCCTTTTTTCTGGATGAAAAGCCCTTAGTGATGAGGTGTGCCACATAGAAGGATTTCCTGACTATTGTGGTGATGTGGTTATTGAAGGTGAGACCACTGTCCACCTGTGTTCCTAAGTCTCTTATCACACTTTTGGTGTTTTGTGTACTGCCACCTATGTGGTAATTCATGGGTACATGTTTTTTTCTCAAAGGGGATAACTATATATTTCTTGGCATTGAGCTTGAGCCCATGGCTCACTAGATAGGTAGGAGGTTTTAATCTCACCGCAGTCAACTTGCGTGTGTGTGCATATGTGTGCATGTGTGGATTGTGTATAGAGCCATGCAAATATAAGCTTATGTACATCTGGCCTCATGGAACTAGCAGTCTGGTGAAACTTTTACATGGCAGGGTGAGTCTACATCAGTGTCAGACTTTTCTCCCAGTGTTATCTTCTATACAACACAATGCTGATGTCATCCTTTATAAAAGTGTATTCTTGCAGTGTAGAAGTCAGATTTCTGTGGTGGTTCTTGTATTAAGTACTGTGTCTTCTAGAATGTGTAACTAGATAGGGATTTCTCATGTCACAACAATCAACTTGTATGTGTGTGATGGTGGGTCCATAACATCACTGGAGGATTAATTCAACAGATGCACTCATTTGACTCCCATTCATGAGCAACATTCACAGGGTCAGATCAATTTCACATCTCCTTTTCCCTTTGTTCACAAACACATACTGTCTGCAACACACTGATGGGGTCATACTTTCAAAAATGCACTCTCACACCACTAAAGTCAGGCATCTCCTGTAACACATGCATATAATACACTTGCATGTAAATTGTCTCAGTAGATAGGAAGGGAGTTCAAATACAGCAGTGAGAACCTCATGACTGTGTGTGTGTGTGTGTGTGTGTGTGTGTGTGTGTGTGTGTGTGTGTGTGTGTGTGTGAATGTAAATGTATACTGTAGTGTCTTGCACCTCTTAGTATTAACAACATTTAGAATCCCACATGGCTGTAGAGGTAATTTTTGCACACATATCTCCTTTGCAAGACACAGTTAATGTCATCCTTTCAAAGATGCAATGTGGTTTACATATAGTCAGACTTCTTCTGTGGTGCTTGACTGAAATACATTTGCATGTAGATTGTGTCAGTGGAGCAGTAGGGAGTTTGAATACAACAATGAGACTCTCCTGACTGTGTGTATGTTTATGTGAATGTAAATGGATGCAGGCATGTCTTACACCTCTTAGAATTGACAACATTTAGAATCCCACATGTCTGTAGAGGTCACATCTGCTTTGCAAGATACAGCTAATGTCATCTCTTCAAAGATGCAGTGTGACTGACATGCAATCAGACTTCTTCTGTGGTAAGTGCCTATAATACACTTGTGTATAGACTGTGTCAGTAGACAGGTAGGGAGATCGAATATAGGACTGTTTGTCTTCTGTGAAAGTATGAATCTTCCACTTATTATGCAGAACAGGCTGCAAATCCATATATGATGTATATATATATATATATATATATATATATATATATATATATATATATATATATATACACAGTATGCTTGTACTGTGCAAACTCTTTTTGGTGAAAGCATCAAAGTAATGTACAATGGTGATGTCATCCAGTGTAATGTGCAGTGTCTTAGCTGTAAAATAAATCTTTGGTGGCATTTGTGCTTCAACAAACCTTCAGTAGCTTGTGATGTTAGGTATAAACTTCAAATCCCAATGTCGCTGCTTACAGTCAGTGTACATATTAACAGTGCTGTCACCCACATGTGCTATTTTCATGTGTAGATTCTTACAATAGTTTATTTTAAATTGACTTTTGAAACTCTGTATTGAAGACCGATGCTGTCATTTGAACAGATTGTCCTTCCATACCAGTTGTAGAAAGATGCCTCCTCAGGACTGAGGACATGAGATGATGTAATGTATGTTGTCGCCTAAGTAAGGTATTTGTTCCAATAAGGGATTATATCCACATTGTACATAATTTGTTGTTCTACTGTCACAGTGACAATAGCAGAAGCCCACTGATGTGTTTGGGTATACCTAGCATCAGCAATGCTATCTGATGTACAGCAAGATGATTTCTAAGTAATTACAGGGACACACATTTCTTGATTCATAAACATGATGTAATGCTTTCACATAACCTCACATATGACAATTGGTGATTTTTGCAAAGGGAGAGTGTGACTTCTGAGACATTTGTATTTCCCAACATGTTATACTGACAAAATGCATGCTATGCAAATATCCGGTAATGTATGTACTGTCCTTGCTAAATGTCATCTCACCTCAGCATGTTAACAACATTTATATTGCAAGTAATTCCCTCACCCCCATCTCAACAACCCAAGATTATAGCCTATTAACTTAAAAATACTTTTGTTCAGCTTTTCTTGTCTTTTTGATTGCAGAGCCTACATTAATATCAAAAAAAGGGAGGAAGAAGAAGAAAAAATGCATTTGTCTTTAATAACTTTATCACATAAAACATAACTAAATACCTTAAAATATGCAATTTATATTGTGAAAAGTTTCATAGAAATACTGTTAAGAAAAGAAATAGTTTTACCTACAGTTACATTTTTCCTTCTTCCTCCTCCCCTCCACTCAGAGTTCTTCTAAATATTAATGAGTTCTCCACAATTTTAACAAGGTCAACAAAAGTCTACTCTTTCCAGTTATTCTTGTACAGCTACCACTGCAGTAGATGATTTGCAATCTCACATTTATTCATTAATTTCCATGTTGTCGGTTTTCTTCCTGTTCATCTTCATCTCCCAACTCCAGATTTTGGTTCAATTCTGCTGTATTCCCGATTCTTTTGGTCAACTCCTGTGCTCTTCTCTGTCTCTCAATCATCTTCCTTCAGAGCAGTGGAAAAGCTTTCACTGGTAAAGTATCTTAGTGTGTTTTACTCTTAGAAGAATGAGAAGCAGAGTTCCCTTCCACTTGATGACTCATTTTTTTTTTTTTGGATAAACTTTTATATTTCCTCCTTAGCCTGCTCTACATCAAAAAATGACTAATCCTCCAGGAAAAAAAATATTCTGACAACAACTGGATACAACAGCTTGAATCTCACACCTGCCTCTTGACATTCCCTGATTACTGGAATAAATGTATTTCTCTTCTGTCTTGAGTACAGTAAATAATAATTTTCAGCAAACATGCTACTCTCCCCAACTTTTAATTCTCTGCCCTTTTGTCATGCACACTGTGTGCCCATTTCAGTTAATAAAATATCCATTTTCTTTGTAAATATTACTAGATTCACTCTAATATTTCCTACCTTCCTTTCTGTATTGCTAGTAGTTAACCTCTCTAAAAATCTCCTTCTATTTATCCCATTGTATAACACATTTTGTACTATCATATTTGTATTTGTAAAAAAAATATTATATTTCCTTCCTTTTTGTACTGCTAGTAGTTAACCTCTATCTAAATCTCTTTCTAATTTAGCTTTTTTAGTTAGTTTAGATCTATAATATAGGTGATTTCATATTATTTTCCATTTGCATATACATTTGTGTACTGATTATTTTGTATTTTAAAATTGTTTTTTTTTCTCTCCCGGCCTTTTCTCCTCGGCCTCCACTGAAAATGGACATAAATCCAGCTGGACTAGCCCGGTCAACAAATGTAAAATAAATAAATAAAATAAAAATTGTCACAGTTTTGTCAGAATCAACTCTTTCTGCTTGCAGGTTTGCATCTTTACAAATGAAGGTCTTGTTTGTTTTCATAAGGGCAGATTTGGAGCATGCACACTGTGTGCCCATTTCAGTTAATAATTTCTGCTGTGGAATACCAGTCCAGTTGCATATTTGTGCGTTCCTAAAATTAATGAAGTCTGTTCTTTCTATTTCTCTGGTACAGCAGAAAATCTGAGATTTTCCCTATGTGCTCTGTCCTTAAATTGTGCCATTTTTTGAAACATCTTTTCTTGAGCAGACTCAGCCAGCCTTTTCTTCATTTCAGCATCTGATTTTTGTAGTTTTAACAGCTCATCTGCTTATCTGTTTAAAGCCTCTTCCATTTTTGTATTTTAGGTTCATAGGTAGGTACTAGGCAATCTGCCCAAAAGCATTTATAAGCCTAGCCAGAATGTGTTGGCTTTCGCCGCCCCCTTAGATTAGTTCCCTGTGCTTCTGTCCAGCAGAGCCACTGAAATGATCCCCGGGATAAACTTTCTGTTTCCCATCCACTCATCAAGGTTTCTTTTGAAGAGTGCTAGCAAGGAACTCTGCCTAATGTAGATTGGAATCTTGTTCCAAAGCATGGGAAGTCTCTGGGACAGGAATCTGTCCCTCCAGCACGTCCTATTTATTGTTGTGGTGAGGTATAGATCTCTAGGCTCGAGGGGATAAGGTTTTCTTTAGGTGGAGCATGTCCATCAATTCTGGGTTGGACATGGCCTTGTATGTCAGGCAGAGATCACCTCTGAGTAGGCGGTATGCAACTGAGTACAGCTGGAGTTTCTTCAGTCGAGCTACATAGGGCATCTGTTTGAGGCCAGTGATCCTCTTGGTGAGGTACTTCTGTGGTCTTTCCAGCTGTTGCAGGTGTCTTGTATGGTACATCCCAAATGGGGTGTTGTACTCTATGATGTGTCTGATGAGTGATGAGTAGAGAGGCACAATGACCTCTTTTAATCTGGATGCGAACCCTTTTGTGATTAGGTGGGCCATGTAGAAGGATTTTCTAACCACTTTGGCAATGTGATTATCAAAGGTGAGATTACTATCTACTTGGGTCCCCAGATCCCTTATTATGTCTTCCATATTTAGGGGACTACCACCTATGTGGTAGTTTGTGGGTACTTTGTTTTTTCCAAATGAGATAACTATGCACTTTTTGGCATTTAGCTTGAGGCCATGATTTTGACACCAGGTATCCGTCTCAGTTAGACCCTTTTGGAGGATGTCTGTGTCAGCCAGAGAGTCAATTATAGCCCCTAGTTTGCAGTCATCTGTGAACTTGGTCAGCCATAGTCCTCCTGTGCTTGCCTGTACCTCTGAGAAGTATATGCCGAACAGGAGGGGTCGTAGGACTGAGCCCTGGGGAATGCCACTTGTAACCGATTTAGAGCTGGACCTAGCTCCCACAACTCTCACCATGTGGGTTCTGTCCATGAGCCAGTTGGCAACCCATCTTGTGACGGAGAGGTTTATGCTCAGGCTGGTGAGCTTGTCTATAATACCAGAATGGGGAATGGTGTTAAAGGCCTTAGCGAGGTCTAGGTAGGCTTTGTGGGCCACCTTTCCCTCATCTATGGCCTTGGTAACTGTCTCAAAAAAGTCCACCAGGTTTAGGAGGCATGATCTGCCCTTAACAAAGCCGAACTGGGTAGGGTCCAGTGTTTGGAGGTTCCCAATATCTCTGTTAATGAGTTCCATGATGATCTGCTCCATAACCTTGCAGACCAAGCTAGTCAGGCTTATAGGGTGATAGTTCCTGGGGTCTGTTGTAGCTCCACCCTTGTGGCCACTCTATGGGTATGTAGCCTGTGGAGATGCTGAGTTTGAACAGTGTGTTTAGGTGAGGGGTTAGTTCGTCTTTGAGCTTGTGTAGGACACAGCCTGGGACACTGTCCGGTCCCATTGATGCTGTGTTTTTGGCTTTGGAGAGGGATGTTTTAACCTGAGTGTCTGTGATTTGAGGGACTCTACATTATTCTGGTATGGTTATGGGCCCTTTTGGGGGCGAGAGGATAGTGAAGTTTGTGCTGAACCTGTCAGCCAGGATGTTGGTGATATCGGTTGGTTCAGTGTATTTCATGCCATTCTGCACTAACTAGCAGATCTGAGCATTGTCACTTAGATTCTTGACATAGCTAAAGAATGCCTTGTGGTTATCTTTGGAGTTCTTGGCAATTTTTCTTTCAAAGCTCGCCTTGGATGATTTTATGAGGGATCGTAGTTTCTTGCTGATACTGATCAGGGATGTCTTCCCTTCTTGGGATTTTATTCTTTTCTGTACTAGTTTCTTCCTTCTATTGTATAGCTTGTTTATGGCAGGAGTCCACCAGATTGGTTTCGTTTTCTTGGAGGAGTGAGTCTTGGTTTTGCTTGGGATGGCAGATCCATCCATTCTTGTAGGTGCCCACAGAATGCATTAGTAAAGGATTTTGCAGCTTGGACAGCATTATCCTTCAGCATGGGGGGCTTTGAAACTTTACACCTCGGTCTTAAGTAATGTGAAGTTTGCTTTTAAAAAGTTTTTCACAGTGGTTTCCTTGTCCGGGGGTGGGGGAGGAATGTGGATATCCAAAGTGATTTGTTTATGGTCAGATCTAACCAGTGAGGGATTGACCTCCACTGTGGAACACTGGTCGCCCATGTTGGTGATGACCAGGTCCAATATGTTGTCTCCTCTGGTGGAAGTGTTGACCAGTTGAACCAGGGCATTTGAGTTTATAAATTCTAGGAAATGTTGGGCAAGGGAGTTAGTACTTGAATAGTTCTCCCAGTTAATGTTTGGGTAATTGAAATCACCCAATATTAGGGTGTTTGGTAGGACCTTTATGTTTCCCAGTGTTTCCAGAAACACGGAATGGGGTCCTGGGACATGGTGGGTGATCTGTAGCAAGCTAAAATTTGAATTGCAATTTTGCCCGTTGTTAGTTGCACGTGGATGATCTCTGAAGTATCGTGCTGTGCCACTAACCTGGAGGTGTGGGTATCCTTGATGAATATGGATATGCCCCCACCTTTTGTATTTCGGTTTGGGTTCTGCGGCCGAAATGTATGGTATGAGTTGCAGCCTGGTAGTGCTGGGGTACTCTCTGGAGCCTTAAATCAGATTTCTGTTACTGCACATATATCGATTTACTCCATACTCAGGAGTGCCTCGAGTGCGTGCATTTTGAGGTTTAGACTTCTGGCCTTGAGTAGCATTACCCACAGTTTTTTGTTACTTGTGCTATTTACGGCGGTGGGTTTGTCTTTTGAGCCTTGCCTAAAAAGGCACTATGGGGGTGGCAAGAGCCTTGGTCAGTATTCGAAAGCCTAAGGGTGACAGGTGCAAGCCATCTCTAGCGAAGCAGCGTGGCTTGTCGAGCATGTCATCCCAGGCGGACAGACACTGGATCACCTTTGAATGACACCAGAAACTTAGCCAATTGTTGAAATCTAGATTTTTTTCTTTATACCGTGGTAGCATTCTTGGTGAGGGCAGGATGCTACTCAGGGTCAGGGTCATACCGGCCTGGGCTACGTGATCAGAGAGCTCTTCCATGTCTCTTTTCATGTAGTCCAGGGAGGTACGGCTCAGGTCATTCACACCAACATGGACATTGTCAGAGTCATATTTGTACTTGTTCTTGAGTGACCTGAGTGCTTGTGTTATGTGGTGGATCCTGGCACCCAGCAGGCAGCTGACAGTAACCTTCTCCTACCTTTTGTTATTGGAGTTGATGTACTCCTTCAGTGTTTTATTTGTTTTAATCAGCTTTGAGAAAGTCTGACTTATTTTATCATCTGGATTACTGGAAGCCATGTTTTTCACCAAAGCTGGAACTTGAACTGCTTTTTGCTGAACAACTGCAGGATTCTTCCAAGTTATTGTTTTATCTTTACCTTTTCAAGCTGATTTCTTTCAAGCTTTCTTAGTTTCTTCCTTGTAGGCATCCAGGCAGTGTACTTACTAGCCAGTAAATTAATTTTACTCAAGCTGACAATATCACTAGCTGTTGTGTCTCAGTTTCTGTTTTCACACTGGGAGAGCTGAAGCTAAACTGTTGATCAGTGTGCAGCCATCTTGGAAGTCTACTATAGGTGTAGTCATTGACCTGATCTATCACTATATATATATATATATATATATATATATATAATGTGCTGGCTCTGAAGGGTCATGTAGTTTGCTGGTGGATGGTCCCTTTACGGATAGTAAACCATAAATAGGCAAAGAGATTAGAGGTAGTGAGAGACAACTGGGCACCTGCATATTCAAAGCCCAGTACTCTGCTATAGATCAGATTTGTTATCTATAGGTTTGACAAAGATTGTGTAAGGGCTCTGGAATGAGTTACATATTCCAGAAGAGATAAGGAAGGTAATCCATAGGTTATACCTATGAGGGATGGGAGTTGAAACAATACAGGAAGAAGCCAGCTGAATTAATCCCTGTCTGTGTTCAAAGAGATGATGTTTTGTTTATTTCCTATTGGTAGAATTCTAAAAAGAATTGCTCTAGTAAGGAATCTTATTTATTTTGCCAGCTAGTGTACCAGAAGCTTGTCTATAAAGGAATACTGCATATAAATCTAAAGGAATATTGTTTTTACTTGAACTATGAAAAGCTTACAGAACAGGAACATGTGAATATAATTTATTTGACAGCAGACTGAACTATTTGAATAAACTGCTTTTTCATCTTTTCTGAACTGAACTTGTACAAAATGAATATGAATTTCAGATTTTCTGGCACTAGTAATGACTTTATTTGCTACAAACAAAACAACATATTTCCTTGGTGTTTTCAGTGGTTAAAAACTATATTCTTTTTATAGTGTGACCTTCTCAAAACATTCCTGCCTTGCTCAAGTTATATTCAGTCTGCAGAGTATCAAATTACAAAAGAAACTTGAGCTGTGTTAATGAGTTTGTTTTTCCTCTGTGTTTAGCTGGCTCTGTAGTGATATCAGCTATTATTCATAGGTTCATAGGTAAATAGGCTATCAGTCTGCAGGTTACTACACACCTAGCCAACATCCAGAATAAAACCCTGTACCTTGTATCAAGACCTTAACCATTATACTGTCTCCTATCCCAAGCAGTATATAATGGGTTTTGATAGAAAAAAAATTGAGAAAATATTTGAAGAATTTAATCTACTGCTGGCGTTCAGAAGTGCTGCCATTGGTCAACACCTACTCAACTTCCAGCAGCAAATTTCTACCCTGAGTAACAAGCCGTTTACCTCAAGTGGATTCCACAAGTCCAGTGAAGATGCTTGGACCAGAAGATGATGATGTGGAGGCTTACCTAATTGGTTGTAAAAGGTGTATAGCAAGGGAGAACCAATCCCAGACAGAAAAGGCCAGAAGTCTATTGTCCCATCTAATTGTAGAGGCACTGAAACCTTACTGGATTCTGAAACACTTTTATGCACATCACTGCCAGAAACTGAAGCAAGAAATTTTTAGCAAGAATTGAGGCATTGCCTAAAGTACCATCCTGTAAGTCTCATAACTCGCCAGTACATATGGACAGATCAGTTAGATCACCAAGGTTAGATTTACTGTATACCCTGAAACTGTGGCTAGAGCAGCTACAACCTCATATAAACAATGTAAGTAACAGTATAGAAAGTTTGGTTGTAGATAAAATGCAACATAGCACTTCCTAGTTACTTAAGGAAGTGGATATTCCAAGAGTGACCCTTGGTCTTTTGTACATCTGTTCCTGAACATCTGTGCAGTCTAAACCAGACTTGCATGCACAAAGCTCTAGTAATAAGCCTTCATCTAAATATACTTCTTTGGCTGTAACCAACAAAATATGTCATGAAATAGTTTAGTTTTTCTTTTAATGCTCTAGAAAGGGACGTACAGCCTGCACAGTTAATGACAGTAATATTATGCCTATAAATACTACTAATACTAGTTAACAGTCTGATAAAGTGTGTCGGAGAATATATCTAAGGAGTGTGATGAGCTTTTAGAAGAGTAGAATCTGCATTCTGCCATTTATTAGCACCAAACTTATGAAATATGCCATTATAGTAGATAGGAAAGTATTATCAGGATTTTTGGATTAAGGAAGCATGATTACATGCATTAAATTGCAATATATTTGCAAGTATAAATCAACTAGTAATAAAGAATGAAGTTATACGGCTACTTGGAAACAATAAGGAAAACCCTGTGACACAAGTAAAAATGTCAACCATCTTGTGTAAATGTTTCCCTCCTACACCTTTGATACCTAATTTGTCTCATGATGTAATCATTGTCCAAGATTTTCTTTTAGTTTAAAGAACTTTGGAAGTTATGGATGAAAAAAGCCAAATTTACTGCCCAAATAATGTGGAGTTCAAAGACACTAAAGGAGCAAACATTTGGTTCAGTGTGGAATTATGTCATAAATGTATTACGTAGTTTTGTCTAAAAGCTCTTGTTAAATACTAAAATAAGTTGTATAAGAGTAGCAGGGAGTGTAAGCTTTATCAAAAGTTTACAGCAGTTGATGTGATAAGGCAACACAGAAACTGACAGAGAAAGGACCAATAATTAAAATACACTAAAGGAAAAGGAAAAAGGAACAGAAACTGATGCAGGGATAGCTGGGTCTTATACTGAAAAATAAAAGGGAATAAGATAAACAGAGACATAAACTTCTCCCTCTCTCTATGCTAAAGATTGTAATCATTCCTCTCTATTTTGTAGTTATTAGGCTGATCAATGAGTATAATGCCCCTTTTGGTACATACCTGTCCAAAACCTTGACACAACTTGAATGAGCACAACATTTTCTCACTAAGAAAAATAAGGGCCTAATTCATAAATGCTACACTGACTATCTCAAAGTCCTGTCCCTCTTTTGAGTATCTTACAGGCTGTTGAGGGCCAGTCTCTACCTCACTTACAAAACCTCAGCCACCCCCATCCTTTCAAACATAGTGCACATCCACAAGTCCAAGGGTGCCATAAATACCCACTCAAAATATCTTAATGTCTTCTGCAACAGAACATGGAGGAATAGCTGAGCTATGTATAACAGAAAGTATTACTTATCTGCGACTTCCTCTCCACGTAAAGCAGGAACATGACAAGATAATCTGTTTTGGCAGCAAACTGAAATCTTTGGTATGAAGTACTTTTAAGTTACTGGGCTACTGATCAATGAGGATCCTTTGTTTATCTTAGTATGAGACCCATTCATCTATTCCTCAGTTTCTGTTCCTTTTTCCTTTAGGTATGTTAATTGCGGCCCTTTCTCTGTCAGTCTGTTACTCTAATCAAGCATAATCTGGATGAATGGAGTTGAAACTCCAAGATCTTCCCTCATTTTGCACCTTAGTTCCTTATGGTTAGGGGTAACGGGTAACATATAAATGTCTGCACAGCTCTACACTATTCATACTTAAAATACAAGGGTTAAAAACTTCTAGTCTTCTAATGAACCTCATTGATCAATAGCACAGGAAGTATCTATAAACCAATAAGCCTAGAGAAGACAGCCAGCCAGAAATACACACAAAACTGTAAGGGAAAAGCTGGTAAAACCACCCCTAAAGAGCAGAGAGGAAATCAGCCACTACCTCCGGTGGAGAAAATTATTTTCAAGAGTTATACTTCATAGGGGATGAAGTAGAAGGGCAAAATCCTGTACCTGCATTTGTTGGCGAAAAGGCCACAACTTCCACTTCATATTAGAATACTGATAAAATATTAACTTGGCTGACCTCTAAATAAGCCAGGTTACTTTTAAGGAAGCTCAGTGGGAGGAAGATATCCTAAATACAGATAGAGAGTACACATAAAAAGAAGATGGGGAGCCAAAGGAACAAAACAGGATCACTACGCACCCCTAATTTGAGTTAAGAAATTACATGCTATATAGCGTGACCAATAAGATGGAGAAGACAATATGCTAACTATAACCAAACCTCTTTAGAATATTTGTAATGAAGTTAGCACACAAGCAGATTCTGAGTAGTCATTTAAGAATAGGCAAAACAAAACGCAGAGCTCTAGCTGGATTTTATTGGCCTGGTATTATGAAGGACATAGAGCACCTTTGTGCATCCTACTCCGAGTATCAATGGATAGCACCCAACACAGGATTTGAAAATCCTCTCTTATCTTTGTCCATTGTAGAGGTCCCTTTTAAATGCATAGCTAGGAAACTTGTGGGTTCACTTGAGAAATCAAATAAAAGCCATCGGTATATATTGATTATGCAACAAAGCTGCACCCCTGCAAATAATCAATGCAAAATTCTCAGCTAAACATCTAGGGTAAGAATTTCCAGAAAAAATATTATTGACCAAGGCATACGATTCATGTCTCGAGTGATGCATAAACTTTGCTAGTGCTTTAAAATGAAACACTAAGGTCACCTACATAACACCCTAAAACAGATGGATTAGTTGAATGCTTTTAAAAACTAAGGTCTATGTTGCAAAGAGCTACAGATAGATGGGGGAAATTTGGATCACCTACTGTTATTTCTTTTCTTTGCTATATGAGAAGTACTCCAACCTCAAGTTGATTCATATAATTTGAACTACTATATGGCAGACTTCCACAGGACTTACTAAATAAAGCAAAATAATTCTGGGGCAAAATACCCCCTTTGAAAAGGGAATAGAATATCTTTGTGATCTGCTAGACAGCTGAGGAACTGTGATCATGGTAGTGGGAGACCAAAAGGAGAGGGCAGAACTGGACAACAGAGAGCATACTAGAGAGTTGTACATCTGACAGAGTTCAAAATGCAAGATAAGGTACTTGCATTAATACTCACCATTGAAAACCAGTTCCTTGCAATGTGGCATGGCCGTTTTGAAGTGACAGAGAAAGTAACTGATGTGGCTCATAAGGTGAAAAAACTGGGAAAAGCAGGCCAGAACAGTTGTAATACATAAATATTCTGAAACTATGGAGATAAACTTCTCCTGTAGTTTCAGTAGTATGTCAACAGAGGAAGTTAAGGTTTCCACAGCATGTACTGAAGCCAAGATAGGGCAGCCGATATCAGTGTCTCAGAAACAAGAGTTAGATGAAATCATACTCTGAAATAATGACATATTATCAGAGTTGCTTGGTTAAAATAAAAAAAAACTGTTTAATTCAGAATAACATGAAAACTGTGCCTGGAAAACTAAGTACACTTAAAAGCATTTTGCATACCAGAGTCCCAGTGCCAAGCAATTAAAGAAGAAGAAGAAAAGCTTGAGGTTGAAGAATTCCAGTGTGAGAATAATCCCATTGTAAGGGTCTCCAAATTAGATGGGCTTACAAGGATTTTGAAGCCATTGGTTTACCTATATTTCATATCCCATGCCACAATGGATGGGGATTGAGCTAAATGAGGAATCAAGCAAATCTAGATTTCTGTCCATTTTAGACTTAACCAAAAACTATTGGCAAAAAAGTATCATCATGTGTGAATAAAAATGAATAAAAAATCACATTTTCCACAGCTGATGGGGTCTTTCATTATAATGTGTTGCTGTATGGTCTACATAGAAGACCTGCAACTTTCCAGAAGCTGATGGGCAAAATATTATTTAGACACCACACCAGACATGTAACAGCCTAACTGGATGTTGTTGTAAAATTTTCTGAAGTTTGGAGAATTATCTGCTCAAATGTTCAAGCCATTTTAAATTCTCTGCAACAGGTGGGATTGATGGCGTGTCCATCTAAGTTCAAGTCAGGGATAAGTCTACTATTTGAGCTATGTAATAAGCTAAGGATTTGTTAAACCACAGACAAAAAAAGTGGAACTTTAAAACTAATGAAAGTAAGTGAAAGCTTTTTTGTGACTGGCTTGTAATTAACCACATTTTTCCCTGATTTTGCCAGAATTGTTAGGTCCTGACTGACTTGACAAACGGTAAGTATATACTGAAGTTGAAATGTACAAATGTAATGGAATAAGCCTTTAGGTAGTTAAAGAATGTGCAATAATCAGAAGCCAAATTCATAGCTTCTGACTTTTCAACAATACATGGATACCTCTGAAGTAGACATAGGTACTCTTTTGCATCAAGCTGTAGATGGGAAGGTACATTCCATTTGCTATATTTGTAAAAAGTTTAGTAATGTTGAAAAATGATTCTCATCTGTAGAAATAGAATATTTAGCCAATAAGCGGGCCAAGGCACCATAAAATCTTACCTCTTAAGAGTTTATTCTAATCACAGATCATGCCCCCCTTCAATAACTATTCTGATACATAAATGTACTAACCTAAAGCTAGAGTACCGACACTCTCATCTTTCAGCATCAAGATTATGCATTTACTAGGCAACAGCCATCTGAATGCAGATGAGCTGTCCTGGGCATACAGCCCATCTGTTGTGGCTAGAATATTTGGTGCTATGTTGAAAAGTAGATCATGTAGCATAGTTGTGACTGGTCAGTGGAATGTGCTAACTCAGAAGGGCCAGTAGCCTAGTGGGAGATGATCCCTTTAAAAATATTAATACAGAAACAAGCAAATAGATTAAGAGGTAATGAGGAACAGTTGCCCACTGGGATATTTAAAACCTAGTGTCCTGCTATAGAACAGATTTATGACCTTTGTTTTCTGAAGAGGGTGCTTAACAAGAAAAGTGCTTAACAAATTTGTGTTTTTTCCATTTTTAGAGGGTAATCACTGTGCTCCATGTTCTACAATACCAAAATGGTGCGGGAGTGCAGAGAAACAGCATATCTGCTAGAAGCATTCTGAGGCCTGATTGTAAAAGGCAGAGGGCCTCACTGATTCTGGAAGGCCTGGCATACCACAATGGAATGCATTGTTAGAGTTTAAATACAGACTGCTAAGACATTGTTGAAAGTAAAAACATAGCTAATGATTTCACTAACTTACAACACTTGATTTAAAAAAGTCAGTTTGAAGGCAAGTGTTTTTAAAACAGTGGTAATGATAAGGATGAGTCCCAGAATGAGAAGAATGAATGAATTAATGAAAATTGAGGCTTACTGCCATTTCTCACGGTATTCTCATTTCTCTGAGGTACGTCAGTCTGTGATGAGGGGGTGGGAGTGCAGGGACTCCTCCCTCCCTGCAAAAAACAAGTTTAAAGCAGAAGAACACTTCTTCTCGTGTATTTTTTAACTTTTCTTCACTGTTTTAGGACTTGGCATTGCGAGTCCAAACATTTCAACAGGGACCCCATTTTGAAATCTAACTCTGAAATTACCTTCTTTGTTATTTCATCATTTTGATATTATTTCATTTCTAATGAATGTGTTTATATTTACTGTTTTACATTTGTTCTACTTTTTGAAGGGTGGCATTTTGGCAACTGTCTGATTTGTCACTTTTGTAAAATAATGCTGTAAATAGCTTGGCTACTATCAGCACTGTTAGAATGTGCATATTGTTGCTGTATTTACGTTTGTGCTTTAATTGCTTATAAATCATAAATGTTTCACTAATTTATGAATTATACCATGAGCAGCTGTGATATCTCTTAGCATTTCAAAATGGTAGGACATTCAGAGATTAAGCAGCAGTCTTTTGTACTGGTCATTTGTATACTTTTTACTTTTGTACTCAACATTAACAACCACATTTACAACAACTATGGAATGTCCTATGCTACAGTATTACAGGTTTGGGAGATTGTGGTTTGGCTTTTCCTGATTTTTATTTTTAATGTGGACTCGAATATGGATTAGCACTCTATCCTGATTTACAGCTGCAGAATTATTTGGATTTGGAGCTCTGCTGCTGTATATTATAAATTGTGTATTTTATTTTGCAGCAGCAGAAATATTTTGATTTGGAGTACTAGTGTTATGTTGTGAAGTATAATGAACACAGAACACACAACAAAGACCCAGATCTGGGTAGCTCTGAAGATGGAAAGTAAAATATTGAATGCATAATCTACAAACAATGAAAGCACCATTAAAATAGTAAATACCCATCTGAAAAATGCACCATATTCTCCAAAGCCTGTGGAATTTTGGTATACAGGGACATTATATAATAAAACTAACTGTATCACAAAGCAGAATTTGATTTTGAGGTCTGTGCAAATATATGTCCTCTATGTACTGCAGATGGAGGAATAAGTTATGTTTAATCATTTTGTTACTAATCTCCAAACTGAGACATGCAGTGTCTGAGCCAGTGAGGGTAAAAACATGCCATAATTATGTTTTTCCTGTTCACACTTTCATGTTTTCTTTTTTTCTTTTACTTTTTTTTTTCTTTAAGTGGGTAATCACATTTTTCTAGGTACACTGATATACCCTTTTAAAAGTCTTACTGGCCAGTGGAGTTTCTTATGCATCTTACTACATTTTTAATTCAATTACAATACAGTCTTAGATCAAATGTAAGATGAAGTTAATGGAGAGAAGACATGGGGGGGGGGGTTAATAAAGCCTACACGGACTTTCTTCCATGTAAGCATTGTGGCACACTGCTTACATGAAAGTAAGCAGGTTTGCGATCCAGTAAACAGAGCTGGACAGACACCATGCACATGCCAACATGAAAATATCCATGGCATGCAAATCACCTCATAAGCAGGTGAATTGCATGCAAATGAGGGAGGTCGAGAGATCCAGCAAGCAGACAGACAGTCCTGCAGATCCTGTGTTGGTGTCTGTAGTGTACACGGAATTTTTCAGTGTACAAGATTTTAAACAAACAGGGGCTGCAAAAGTGCAGTTCAATAGAGAGAAATATCATAGCAGACACAGATATGTGCAAAATTATCCACCATGTGTCCAAAACCATATGGGAAATAATTTAAAATAATTAAATTTTTTTTAATGATGTGGTTATGGTTGTGCGGCTCACCACAGTGCGCAAATATGCTTTTATGAAAAAAAAAATAAAAAAGAGTGTAAAAATCAAATTTATTAGCATGTGACAATAATGTATTATAGGACCCTGTGTGGAGTATCTACAATGTTGGAATGGTGCTGTTGCTAATGAGGCAGGGCCTGGAACTGTGTAGTTTCCAGGTTGTGTGCACGGATCCCTATGCAAATGAGGTAAGGTTACTGAATAGCACAAATGGGTATCCTTATCTGCAGATCCCATCTGTGTAGGCACAGAGCCATGTTGGTGTACAGAGAAGAGGTAGCTGACATCAAGGGGAGGGGTGTCTGAGGACTTGTAAGTGCATTGGAGCTTAGTGGCACTTATTTGTGCGATGCAGCGCACTGCTGAGCAGGGGTGTGTGTACAATTTCTACTAAGCTTTGTTTACCTTCAGGATGCATGTTTCTGTGCATTTCCACATGTTTGCATGGCTCACTGCCATGCTGAATATGACCTTTCATGGGGGTCTGTGCAGTGACTGCTGAACATTGTTTACCTTTGCAGCACATGTTTGCATGGCATACAGCAGTGCTGAGTGAGGAAGGCTGTCAAAAAAAAAAAACTGATTGAGAAAGCCAATGGTAGATTAATTACGGATGACCCCTGTTTCACTTAATCTAGGGCCATTAACGGTCTGTAATGATGTACTTGGCAGATGGAATGCATCATAAGTAGCCAATCACACAGGCTGCACCTACAGCAGACCACTATAAAGGTTGCATACACTTTACAATCTGATTTCACCACCATACTCTGCACCAGTGGAGCATAGACTTGGGATTTTTAACTGAAGGAATGTAAGGGCTGCTGCAGATCTGCTACATCTGTGTGTGCTAGATGCTGAGGTCAATGCTGCTGTGCTGTGGCTGACAATAGGCCTTGACTAAGAAGGAGAAGAGTGTTCAGGCCCAGGGTAACCTTCCAGGAGCTACATGAGCTGGAGATTGTAGAGCGCTACATGGTGGATGGGGACATATTACAAGAACTCACTGACCTCTGCGGGTCTCAACTCAAACACAGAACCAACTGAGGGGAACCAATCCCAGTGGAAACAAAGGTATGAGTAGCTCTTAGGGTACCAGCTACAGGTATATTCCAAAGACCAACTGGGGACATGATGCGGGTCTCACAGGCATCAGCATCTAGGGTACTCTACCAGTTTCTGGATGACATGATACCACATGCCAGTGAACACATTTATTTTCCCCACACCCCTGAGGAGAGGACCAGCAGTATGCAACACTTCTACCATGTAGCACACTACCGTGAGGTACTGGGTGCCATAGATTGCATTCATGCGCACATTAAGGCACCACCCAGTGAGGATGGTAGAATCTACATCAAATGCGAAGGGTATCACTCCATCAATTGCCAGGTCATGTGCAATGCCCAGGGCATTATCATGAATGTGTATGCTGGCAGCCCTGGCAGTTATCATGACTCCCATATCTGGCACACATCAGAGCTGTACCAGATGATTGCTAGGGGGGGGGGCATCCCACATGGCCATTTACTGGGGGATGCTGCCTACGCACTGGAATGGTGGATAATGACATCCATCAGAAATGCACACACACCCATGGAAGAAAACCATAATGAGGCACACGCACAAACTAAGAACATCATAGAGCATGTGTTTGGGCTGCTGAAGTCACTGTTCAGTGTCTTGATATAACTGAAGGATCCCTGCAGTACTCTCCAGCCACATGTGCACATATCTGCAGAGTATGTGCATGCTACACAATACGATCCTGTGGAAACAGCTGCAACAGGATCAGCAAAGGAAAGGGATACACAGATCCTCATCAGTGCCTAGGTCCCCACAGCCATACCCACAGGGGGACTCAGAAAAGAAAACCCCTGAGGATGTCCCTGTAGGCAGACATAGGCATGCCCAGTATGCCCTGGCCTTAGCCAAGAGACTATGCATAGCACATGCACTGACAACCTAGGGCCCTAGGGACTGACACCTTACTCTGACTTGAATACATGTAGTAAAAATGATGCCTGGCAACCCACACAACCTGTACCTAACCATGTATTGGCTGTATATTGCGTGCATCAGACAGAGTCAGCCCTGAACTACAGTTCTGTCAACTGCTGCATTCGCAAGGTAAGTCATTCACCTACACACCACTTGTAAGGAGTACTATAATATGCTATCATATGTATTGACCTACTGCATGTATGCCAGGGAATATAGTGGGCTATTTGAAAAGATGTAACATTCACATGGGACTACAGATACCCAGTCCACAAGCATGTGTTCCATAATATTCATTAGGCCTCATGGTTGGAATATTCACTACAACAGTCAAGGGGGGTGTTAAACAGTGAAGTCACATGATGTTTGCACTACTGTCTATGCCAGCAGATCATGTGCTGTTCTTCCCCAACCCCCAACACATCTGTGTTCCCATAGAACTGCTGTAACAGTAAGTCTGCTATGATATATCAGCAGACCAGCCAATTCCAGGGCTGTGACATAGACCCTGGCCTCACGTTGTATATCTCATGTAATGCAGGGGCGACAATGTATGTCTATATGCTGTTGATTGTGTGAGGAATGACACCTCTCTGTCTGGTGGTTGGTTTGGCTCACTGAGCTAGGGAGATTAACATGGGTGTTGGTGCTAATGGTTTGAATCTGGCAGCATCCACATCTTTTGCATGTGAGGTACTCGTATGGTGGTATTCCCACAGACTGTCATACCCCTCAATCTGTTACTGCAAGAAACCTGGACAAAGTCAGAGAGAATGGGGGGACAAAGAGCCAAAACTACAGACAGACATTACACACACTCTGATGAACCTAGAAGGTGACTAGTATAACAGCAGGTTGCAACAGAACAGAATAGCTGCAGGATGCAAAGGCTGTTACTTAAATGTGTCAGTAGTTAGTACAATTTAGTTACTGGATTATACAATATTATACCATAGCAGCACAAATGTATGAAGAACAGACCAGACATATGGGGTGACATGATGGACATTCTGCAAAAACATATACAGTAAGAGGTATGCAAACTGTCACCCTGTGTGCGGTGTTACATTATGTACCCTAGTCACATATTAAGTATAGCACGCATTTGGGAAATGTCTTGGACAATTTCAGGGATATGCTGTGCTACGGAAACAGGTCC
Source organism: Protopterus annectens (assembly GCF_019279795.1). Lineage (NCBI taxonomy): Eukaryota > Metazoa > Chordata > Ceratodontiformes > Protopteridae > Protopterus > Protopterus annectens. The sequence continues at coordinate 687,735,119 of NC_056745.1, read as the reverse complement.
AGCAGCCAATGTCTGCAGCACACAAAATCCTGGACTGGAGTACAGGAAGCTCTGGCCTGGAGTCACCTTGTAAGTACTGACAGTCCCACTGGGCATGCTCCTACACTTAGCTAACTTGAGCGCAAGTCTGTTGCCTCTTCCTCACAAAGACTTGCTATGTGGAAATATGTCTGTACATACAGATAGCTACATATACATATCTATTTGTCCCTATCCCCCTCACACATGATTAGTGTATCTATCAGTATGTATGACATATATATATGATACTGATATATATATATATATATATATATATATATATATATATATATATATATATAACAATGATACATAGACTCTCCACATATAACTACCTAACACATTTACATAACGTACACACACAGCAACATTTAAAGAGTATCCCTGATGTACATGAATATATATATATGTATATATATATATATATATATATATATATATATATATATATATATATATATATATAATATATATATATATACACACACACACACACACACACACACACACACACATACGTGTGTGTGTGTGTGTGTGTGTGTGTGTGTGTGTGTGTGTGTGTGTCTGTGTGTGGATGTAAGAATGTTCCCACATACCCACGGAATGCTGAGGTTATCTGCACATACACATCACAACAGTTGTCCGAAGGAACCAGACTAAGGCTGCAACAGTTCATAACTCACTCACCCACATACCCCTGTGCCTGTGGAATATCACCTTGTAGACAGAGACAGGTAAGCAGGTGTTGCAATGTACAATTGTTTCAATGCATGCCTTCGACAGGTCATATTGTCCCTGGACACATGTTTGCCCCTCTAACTGCAACCAGTCACATATGGCCATACTGGTGACTGGGCACACACATAGCAGGGATAGTAACAGTACTGCGAGCTATAGTGTGCAAGAGTGGATAGGTGGGGGTTCTAATCACACATCAACCAACTCTGTGTGTGTGTAAATATATCCCCTTGCAGCACTACAGACATGCCCATATGGGCTATCTCTGTACAATGATTATACATTTTATGGCCCTGTGACTAGCTGTTGGCCTCTACATTGCCCTCCTCTACAAGGCCTGCTGATGTCATCCACCTTAAGACCACCGGCAGACAGTCTAATAACAGATAAACTCTGTTATGCATGCGATAAATACTGCAAGCTATAGTGTGTAAGAGTGGATAGGTAGGGGTTCTAATCTCACATCAGCCAACTCTGTGTATGTGTAAATATATAATCTTGCAGTACTACAGACATACCCATATAGTTTATCTTCATGCAATGTTTATGCATTTTATGGCCCTGTGATAAGCTGCTGTCCCTAAACTGACCTCCTATACATAATCATAACTGATGTCCGCCACCTGTCTGACCCAGACACAGGATATTTCTAGATGTGTCAGCTACATCACCACACCTTCAAGATTTCTAAGTTCAGAAAATCTAAGTGACACATAGGAAGGGTAGCAGACCTTATCACAGAATATGAATGCATGATTATGCTGACTGCTTCCATTGTCCCTGATAGACTATTCTACACATCTGCACCTAGGGTGCCATGCACATATACTGCCGTACCTTGCTGACATCTTATTTCTGCTGTCCTGCCATGCCATCCTGTGCCACTGTACTGCTGCCATGTGTCCATAGTTTATCCCCTCAGACTCCTGGAGCAGAAACATACACAGGTCTGTGACACATCTGTCATTCTGTAACACTACTGCCAGTCCAACATCATGCAACAAAGATACACAAAGTGTGATGTGTAGTCATGACACATGCCCAAATACTGTACCAGTTGTGGCCCACAACAAGTGGCATGGCAAAACAATACTGCACTACACAACTACATGTCAAGTAATGTAGACACCATGTGCATCAGACACACAGTTGCATTTCTCTGCATCAATGGCATGGATGGTAGGGATGTGGCACAAGTATCATCACATGCAAAGGGTGTGGTGTGGGGGTGCCAGAGGCCTAGGCTGTGCCAAATAGTTGACAGCATGTGTGTGAGTCAGGAAGGATTACGGGTTAGATGCAACATGGAGCTGTGCTGTGTGTGTCTGCTGGTGACCTGCATGTAACAGTAGTGTTTGAGTGTGTCTGTTTACACAGTGAAGCCCAGTGCTAGCCCTACATGTGTGTATATTGGACAGATGTGGATTGTACATGGTAGAGTGGACAGTTCACCATCTCTGGCCATGAATATGGGAAATGGCTCTGCCAGGAGTAGCACTAGCACCATCATGCCCAAGGTCAGATATGGTGCTAGTGCCTGACAGTGACTGCTGTCTGCTGCGCCTGTGCCCCACACAAGACCACCCAGGACCACATGCCAATGGCCTGCCACATCATGGTGTGGACAGCTTACTTCCCTCTGTAGTGCTGGAGGTACTGCCACTATGGGAGTATGACTGTGCATGGCCACGTGGACACTCAGCAGATGGTGTTGCTGACTTATGTCCACGTATCCGACGCCCAGCTCCAACTAGATGTTCCAGCACAAACAATGTGTGGTCCAAGACCGACACTGTTTCAGCCCACAGTCTGTCCACTGCATCAGTGAACTGATCCAGGGTGTCCTCAATGCAGTGGAGGCAGTCACAGATGTCAGACTGTGCTGCATCCATAACCCTAAGCATCCATTGGTTTACCTTCATATGTACGAAACCGGCAGTTACGAATTATCGTATGAGCGACTAGTATTAGCGAAAATAGAACTGTGAATTTTGAAAAATTTCAAAAATCATATAGTGGAATAATTATTTTGACATTTTTCAAACTACACGACTGTGCACGAATTCCCGTAATAAAAAACAGACCAAAATCAACCAAACCTTGAAAGTACTGCAAACGTCCAATGAAAGATCTACATAACTGTCCCTTAGTCCCAAAGTAGCCATTTAGTGAATAGATATGCTTTCATATGAGGAGTATATCCATGACATCACCATTAAATAACGTGCCTGACATGTAAAGTATAGCAACGTCTGTATTCCTATGAGAAAGAGCAATATTTTGCAACCAACTTGACAAATCCCCTAGCAGTGAACTCAGTCCTTTTAGCCAGTAGATTAGTAAAGGTAGATTCTTTGTCAAGCAATCTTCTCCTTTTTGGGGAGAAAGGCAGACATAGCAAGTGCCTATTCCTTAGATCATCCACATGGTTCTGGTCCAGCTGTACAGCATGTAAAATATGAAGCATGTACAGAATTTTCTTCCCCATTAAACTACGTAGTCTCTTGTGCCAGCCCTCTACTGCATTCTGACTACGAGGGTATCCCATTCCATAGGTATCATGTTGGTTCCAGAAGGAGCTATTGAACAAAGGGGTCAATCTCTTTGATGTATTCCCACACATACCATACCTATGTGGCCTGCCATAGATGTATGTTTCTTTAAAAAAGGTACACAGTGGCTTACCCTCCTCTGGCATGTCAGCTTCAATTTCTGCAAAGGTACTACAAATATTAACAGGTGCAATAAATGCTAATGCTGCTTTTTTCTTGCATAACATTGCGAAAGACAGATTACTACCAAAGTTCCCTGCCAAGTGCAATTTCTGAATGTTCCTCCACAGTATCTGACAGAAATGAAACCAACAGCCCTTGGCTAAGGTGTTGGGTAGATGCTTCCTAATAGAATTCACCGCAGCATGTTCAAAATCTGTCAAAACCATGTTAGTCAACAATCTGAGATAATTTTCATTGCACAATTGCAGTATTAAACCCCAAGACGTGTCATAACACTCTTCAGTTTTACTGGGCAGAATCCCATACACCACAGGTACCACCTTTTTGCTCACACCACCATTCAGTGCACAATGTAATGTATATGTTTTTCTGCATTCACTTGTGCTGATAGGAAAGGTGGCATCTGCCATTATGTATTCTGACTCACACATCATACTCAAATTGTCCCTTGTACTTATCACAACAACATTGGTGTCACTAGGAGTATCTGCGCTATGTTTTATAATAAATGAACCACTCTTCAGTGGTAGCATTTCTGCAGTCACCTCCCACAGGGAATGGAAATCTTTGAACATGGCCACCTTTCGTTTGTACCTCTGCCTCCCAATGCTTTGTTTCAGGGGACTAGTATTTGGTAACTCATTTATCACATCAGCTGATATACTGGCTAGCACTTCTGCAACTATCTTTCAGGGGTATTCTACAGACTGCTCTGCACAATATTTTAGTTGATCTTTCACTCTCATTACCTCCTCTTGTAACACATCAGGTGCATGGAAATGAGAATTACTCTTAATTAGTCTATAGCCATTTATGTCTGATTCCGTTACACATCTGCACTTACATCTTTCTTTATTTTTACATGTACAACACCAATACTGCTTAACCTGTACACACTTCTCCTGGTAGTACTGATACCCGTCTACTATTAACAATTTACATCCCTTTTGAGTCTTGCTTGTACTGTACACAGTATTCAACGTACTGGGAGCATATTCCTGTAATTCACCTTCCCCAACCTGAAAGACATTTAACAGCACACTCACTATTCCATGGAACAACACTAAATCACACATATAAGCACCTACATGACAGGTATAATTCCATTAAATTTACATTCATATACATCTGCTTCAGCTTTTTTCCTGCCACAATTTAAACCTACTACAGTAAACAGCCTTGTTACTTAATGCAATTTTGTCATATGGCAATATATTACACTTTCAATGCATACTTTTTTGAGAAGTTTTGCTTTTAGATACCAGGGCCAGGTTACCTTATTTACATACTACAGACAGCTTACTATCTACAGAGCATCATACCTTCATATTTCCATGGTTATCCGGTTCACAGAATAATCCTGGATGAGGGAATACACACTGTAAACTTGCAACAACTGATACAGGTACAAAGAAGTCTAACACAGAATGCGGAAACTACGTATTTACATATGTGACCGTACTTAAGATCATACTCATTTTATTTGAATGTTAAATGTGCAAAATTGTATGGCGCATTCAACCTTTAGTCATTCGCACATTGTCAGTTTGAGTTCCTCAAAGTTTGAAAAGGAACTTTCGAACATAGTGAATTCGCTTGAGTGTAATTCGCTGTTATAAAGGTAAACCGCATCCATCTGGTGTTGCGTTCAGACCATGCCTGTGCCTACATGATGGCCTGAAACATGCACAGAGTGACCTGTGATGTGGCACCTGCAATAGGTGGTAGATGGATAGCAGTCCTACCACGAGCACCCTTCTCAATCTGTCTGTGTGGGAACTTGCTAGCTCTCTGGCTATGGCCAGTGTCTACAATCACTGACGCCATAGTTGCTACACTGTCCTGTTCAATGTTACCACCCTCTGACTATCCAATATCTGTGGCCTCTTGAGACTAGGTATGTGTGGGAATACTGACTGTGTGCAGTGACAATGCGGGCAGAAGAGGGATGTCAACTTCTGGGATAGATTCAGCCCCCATCAACCCCACCTGTGTCTCACTATGGCCACCATCATTATCAGAGTCCAATGAGACGCTGACATCAAGTTGTGAGAGGGACAGACTCCAACCCCCCCCCCCCCGGTCACCTGTGAAAACCAAGACAAAAGCAGCACATTACTACCTGCACTTTTATGTATGGTAATCCACATAGACGCATACAAATGAGGCTCCACAACTGCATTACCAGTCTCACATCTTCTCATCTCTACTTCCATGTACAACAGACAACCTCACAATAACATACACAGACAAGTCAAGCCCTTTATAACATGCACTTCAGCCACATCCAGTTAAAGTTGCCAGTACAATCTGTCTGTAAGGTATGCAATATGACACTATACATGACAGAACTACACCTAAAACCCAGTACACTTATCTTGAGAATGATATGCCAGTACTAGTGTCTCTGCCTTAGGTATGTACCATCTCCATTTTGTGTTTGAACAGGTATCTTGGAGTAATTGCCTCATGTATACCAGGCTGTGTAGCCACTCAAAACTATAAGTACAAATGTGTCGATGGTCATTCAAATACATACCTGTAATTACCCAGTCTATGAACCATAGTTAATTGTTCCAGAATGGAACATACAAATATACTACTCTGTCTAAACACAACATTTGTACATAGGGCAATATGCCACCCCTTAACTTTCATAGGGTATATATGATCTGTAAAAAACAGTATCACACTTACCATGTACAGCTCCATGGACTTGGACCATACCTGATGTACAGATGAAAAGGTGAGGGAGAAGTATTGCAGCACCACCAAATGTTGCAGCACTACAAGGTAATATGTGCATATATCCACATGTATAGTATCTACTGTAATGCTGGCTGTATTGCTGACATTCTGAGTATGTGTGCACAATACCCCCCAATGCAGAGAGACCTGACACACATGTACAGGTATGTACAGCCTGCCACAATGACTGATACAGTATTACACTGATGAACGCATTACACTTACCTGGACACTCCTCTTCTGTGAACACTGGGGCACCCACCTCTACAATGTATCATGTGATGGATGCCTGGGAGCTGTTGTGTGTTCCTAGGTTCACCAGGAATTCCTCTGTGGCCAAGAATGGTTGTTTTGTCACAGGCCCTCTACCGGTGGCAGCACAGTCCCTGGAAACATCAGCTGCCCTTCATCATGCAGCATTCAGCATGTCTGTGGCCCGGTGTCGGACCTGCTCATAGGTCCTGTCCTGTTGGCTAATCTGATTGACATCCCACACAAGGTCTGCCCACAATGCTGCCCACTGTTCTCGATTATGCCTCCCTCCCTGGACAACAAGATCTGATGGTGCTGTCTCAGTCCATCCACTATTATGTCATTCTCCGCATCTGAGATGGGGGCATGTCTTCTGCAGTACATGGTTCCTGAAAGATAACAAAAGGGGAACACCTTACAGGACCAGATGTGTGGACGTCCACTATGTACAGGTCCAGCACACCCATAATGGCCTGCACTATCCAGTGCTCCCTCACACATCATAACCCACAGTCTGGCAACATAATATGTGTGTGGATATCACCAAGATAGTAGCATTACTGGAGTATGTCCCTGTGTGTCATGGCAGATTCTGCTGTATGTTCCTACACCCAGCACTGCAGTCTACTGTGATGTGTCTCCTATGGGCAAACACCCACTAATATGCCATACGGCCACTGCCAGACAAATAGAAGTGTGCTATTACAACCACTATATGGGGACAGTCCAGCATGACCAGTGCACTACAATGACAGAAAACAATGCAAACCTGCTGTAGTATATGTTCTCTGTAGGCATCATACCTCTCAACTCTACAGATGTTTGCAGAATGTCAAGATGTTTGCCACATAGTTTTGGTGATTTTCACACAAAAGTGTGTATTTCTGATAAATGGTTGGCCAATCATTGATGGTTCCTGTCAGACAATAAAGACAGACATCTGAGTATCAGACATCATACCCTTCCGAACACAGTTATGCTACTGTAATATCTGTTATTCTATTCACTTTCTTACTTTGTATGGGCAATATTTAAACAGTGTCGCTACGTTTGGGCCTTTGTCCCCCCATTAAGTATGGCTCTGTCCTGATTTCTTGCTGTAAAAGGTTGACAGGTATGTTAGGCATAGCTCTCAACCAAACATGGACAAATGTCAGCAGAATCAGGGACTTAGCCAGAGTACATCAGGGATGTTCGGGGACATTGTTAAAATGTTAGAACTATTTATGTGAGTCACTGACAGAATGAGAGGAGGTGTCTTACAGTACCTCATTTGACATTACAGGAGAGTACACTCTTATGTATTGTCACTATGTATTATGTATAATTCACTAGCTTTCCTATGACAGGCAACCATTGTAGTAGGGATTAACAGGGACAAAGATGAGTTGTGAGTGAAAATCAGGGACAGATGTGAGGCATGCCTGTAGGTGTAGAACAGGAGGTTATCAATGTCATGTCATCACAATAGATCTAAGACAGGCTTACTGCTGTAATCCCTATTCCCCATACCTCCATTCTCCCATCTACATCCTGTTTTATGGAGAAATCGATTACATACCTGGTGGAGTGTAGTACTCCTTTGTTGAACTTTGCTTCCGGTAATCTTTTTAAAATACGCTCTCTGTGTGAGTAAAGTCCCCATAACCAGCTGGTTCAATTTTGAAGGTACTGCTCATTAGCAGATAATTGCCTCTGCACCAATCTGTGGATCAGATTTGCTAATTGCAGCCAAAACAGCTTAACCGCACTATTATTAGCTTTAGTGTGTGAGCTCTTGAATGCTAAATGTCTTACCAGGGCATAAAAGTGAAATTTACTCTCATAGCCATAAAACTATAAAATGTAACAAATGCAACTCTTTAGACAAATGGTTGTAAAAAGGAGGAGAGGAACCTAATAGAAAGTAAGAAAGTAAGAAAGAACCTACTTTTAGCTCCAGTGTACTCACACAGTATACACAGACCCTTACTACCTCGTGGTCTGGTTTGGCTCTGCAATGCTCGGGCTTGCTCTGCATCCCACCCTTCCCCCAAATTCCATCCACCCGCAGTGTTGCTAAATATATAGTGCTACAACCACTCCCCCTCTTTCTTCAACCACTCAGCTATATCCAAGTCATCAATAGGCTCTCCAGTACTTAACCTTTCTATCCTATCTTAAAAAGTTTAAACTGGGGACAAGTCAACCGCAATAATCCCAATGTTACTTGCAATGAAACCACTTAAAATACTACCACTGTACTCTCTGCTACCATTTCTGCTTTTCCCGTATCTTATTACTGCCTATGAATATAATACATACCCAGGTTTCCACTACCCAAAAGGCCAAACCTCCACTTTTATAGCTCCACACAAGCTTGAATACTTAATACATCCCCTCCCATCTAACTCCTTACTTACTAGGTATCAGCATCTCAACTAGAACAAGATATATCAACCCTAAAACCAAAAGATACCAAAGTCTATTAATTAAAATCTGGAAGCTCACAATCAAATTACAATGCAATTTGACAATGGATGGAGATATCCACCCAAATCCTGGCCCATCCTCATCCACTGGCTCTAGGTCTTTTACCAAATGTCCCACTACTACACAAATCTTAGACAAACCCCCAAACTCACTCTTGATCAGTCACCTAAATATCAGAAGTGTAAACAATAAGATTCAACACCTACATACCCTCTTAGATGCTCTTTGCCCTCTTAGATGCTCTTTCCCTAGATATACTATGTCTTACTGAAACCTAGCTAAAACCTTCTACTTCAGATAAAGAAGTTATACCACCAGGCTATAACATCCTAAGGCTTGATCAAACCAATAGAAAGGGAGGTGGGGGTAGCTGTTCTGTACAAATCCATGCTTGAAGTGTCCAATAATGCCCTTCAAACATCCCTGTTTGGCAATGCTGAAATTCTTGTCACTAAGCTCCACATTAATAAGAACAAATGTATCAATGTCATCTGTGTGTATATTCCCCCAGGCAATAACATAAATACCCTTGAAGATATCCTACATTGGTTATCCAGCAATTACCCCCGAGAAACCATTGTACTTGGGGACTTCAACATAGACTGGAACATGTGTTCCTCAGAACCCCCCACTCACCACATAAACCTTTATGGATTTTCACAGGTCATATCCTCCCCCACTGGGATCAGTAAACCCAACAATAAAGCAAGTATTCTGGATTGGATTCTTGTTAAAACCCATTCCCTCAAATACAAGAGTGGGACCCTGCCTGATGATGTAAATGATCACCTCCTCACCTATTTAATCAGACAAAAAGCTGATATCCACAACCAGTCCATTTTTAAAACAATAAGGAACAATAAGAATTTCAACTACTCAAATCTTGCAATTGGTCAGTTCTTAAACAATTACCCCTTGAATAAGCAGTAAATTACTTTAATACCAAATTCCTATCCATCCTTGACACCCATGCACCAGCACGGACTATTAGAACCAAAACAAAAGTTGCTCCTTGGCTCTCAAAGAAACGCAGACATACAATGCTACTTAGAAATAGGGCTTGGGCTACTTCGAGGACCACAAAAAAAAACATAGATCAACTTAGATACAGACAGCTACAAAATGAAACAAAAAAAAATCCACCACATTACACAAGAAAAATGATTACTGTCATCTCCATGAAAAATACCAAAACAAGCCACAAAAGTTTTGGGTAGGTATAAACAAACTCCTTAGTCCAGGACAGTCCTCCACTCCTACCCCATTGGATTCTAACCAAAACCCCCCAACAGAAATTGCCAATACCTTTAATAGCTTCTTTACAGCAACCATCCAGAACCTAGCTAACCAATTATCCCCTGGATGCCCATATTCTCCAGCCACTACACCCTTCTCCCAACTCCCTTTAATTTCAAGCCAGTTTGCACATCTTTGGTCCAAAAATTACTTAAAAACTAAAGCCTACCACCCTGTCGGCTGATCTCCTCCCTGCAGAATATCTACAAAAAGCTGCAGATGCCATAGCATACCCCATTACTATCCTGATCAATAGAACTATAACTGAAGTGTCCATTCCCTCCGTCTGGAAGATATACCATGTAATTCCACTCCATAAAGGGGGCAGCTCTACTGAACTTTCAAACTATAGACCCATAGCTATTCTGTCACTGTTGGCTAAGATTATGGAAAAATGCATCCACAATCAACTCCTGAACTATCTTATCCATAATAATCTTCTAGCCAACACCCAACATGGCTTTAGACCATTCCATAGTACAACCTCAGCCCTTCTCTCCTTCTCTAACATCATTAACCAGCACTGAAACAATAATAAACTTTCCTCTGCTATCTTTCTTGATCTTTCAAAAGCCTTTGATATGGTAAACCACCAAATACTCATAAACACTTTGAAATCCATCTCCCTAGAGGACCAGGCCATCCAATGGTTTCAATCATATATCAATGATAGACAACAGACTGTCCTATGGCAGAGCAAACTATCCACCCTTTTACCCATCACCCTCGGAGTACCCCAAGGCTCCATACTAGGTCCACTATTATTTTCCATTTTCATCAATGATTTGTATAAGGTCATCCCAAATGCAATATGCATTCAATATATGTAGTATGCTCTGACACTTCACCTACAGAGTTGCAGATTCTATCCCAAAATACTTTTAACACAGTTGAAAATTGGCTCCTTAACTGTCGTCTCATGTTAAATCCTAATAAAACCAAACTGCTGCTTTTCTCCCCCACTCACAGGTCTGCCCCTATAACCTTTACATTAAAATCCAACAACAGCGCCATTATTTCCCCAGTTTCCTCAACCAAACTGTTAGGAGTTATAATAGATAAAAACCTTAAGTTTGATCTGCATATCAATAAAACTATTAAAACAGTTAATAAAAAACTTGGCTGACTATATAGGATCAAGCCTTTCCTAACACCATTAACCAGAACTGTAATTGCTTGTACACATCTACTCTTCACCCTCCTCTGTGCTTTCCCTCTATTTACAAACCTCAGCAAAACTGACCTTAATAAACTTTCAAGCAGCTACAATCACATTGCTAGATTTGCTACCAGTGCAGCCTACAGAACGCATCAGTGTCATAACCTAGATCTACTAGGATGGCTTGAACTGACTAACCTACTTCAGGTTAACCAACTAATAGTTGCACACAAGATCCTGTACCAACCAGATAATACACCCATACTTAAAAACCTCATCACCCCCTACAGTAACCTTAGCGCACTTCATTCATCTGATAGACTACTAGTTCAAACTCTGAAATCCAGCAACACAGCTGGTAAATCTCTATTTGCTAACTCTGTTGGCAAAACTTGGAATTCTTTTCCTGCTAATCTTATATCTGAACTCTCTCTACCTCAAGTCAAGAAAAGTCTGATTCAGTACTTTAAAAAAGAATGGCTATGTCCTTGTCCTAATCCAGACTAACTCTAACCATCACTCGTGTGCTGCATATGGAGAACTTCTGCCTACAATTTGTTTCTTAACTTATAAATCCTATGATCTCCTTGGATCTACTACCAGGTTAGCCTACTAGGCATTCAATACCCTATCATTCTTAAAAACATTGTCTAGAATTTTCCATCTGAGTAAATATGTAATAATTTGTTTGTGTATCCGTTTTTGTGTTTGTTTACATCTGTGTAAAAATCTTTTTATTTGTGTTTTATTTTGTGTTTTAAACTGTAAAAATGTAACAGTTTGTTGAATGTCTTTTTGGAGCTTTTCTTCCCGGGCCTCCACTGAAAATGGACATGTATCCAGTCGGACTATCCCGGTAAACAAATGTAAAATAAATAAATAAATAAATTAGCCAATGACATGCCACCACAGTGCAATATATAATGCTGCCATGTAGAACTGGGCCCCTTTCTTAGTTGTTAAGACGGACATTATTGAGGTGTGGAGACTACAGCATCACAGAGGGTAGGCACCATAACTGTCAACTGTAGAAATATATGCAGTATGTCCACAGTTTTGCCTCATATGTATAGTCAGCATCCTTGTGGTCTTCTGGCAGTTCACTGGCACACATTGTGGTTTGAGGTCAGTAATGAAAGACAGACCTTTGAGTGTCAGATTTCATAGCCATCAGAATATGCCTGCTAATGCTATAATTTTTATTCTATCAACTTATTATCTTTGTAGGAGCAAACTGTTAAGCATGTCCCTATCTCTGGAACTTTGTCCCCCATTATGTATGACTGTGTCCAGATTCCTTGTTCTAGGGGATTGGGAGGTATGGTAGGTCTATAGCAGCTACCTTTACATACAGCTGTGTGTGGATCATATGGAGAAAGTGTGAAGACCTTGGAAGACAATAAGCTGTATGTGTAACTGTTGCAGTTGTGGCAACCCTGTCATTATGGCAAAGCCAGGGTAGGGGTACCCTTTACAGTCCAATCGAGGCATGTGATTAAGCTATGTCTGTTTTGCAACAGTGCCAATAACAGAGTAGTTGGTGACATATAGTTAGGCTATATGGATATGTGCAGTATGTCCCTACCTGCAGGCCTTTGACTTACAAAACTAGATAGCAGTTCATTAATTAGCAGTAAGTTGTATCGATAATATTGCATGACTCAGTCATTGCTTGCTGTCTTCACAATAATGTACTTGAACTGCAACACAAAACTGGATTTGAACCCAGGACTGTGTGTGGCAAAATGTACTGCATCCAAGGCATTTAACAGAGTGAGCTACTGAGTAACTGCTGCGGGAGGTGTATTTGCAAGGTATATATGCATACATACAGGCTGTGACACACATTGTCTGCATCCATCAGTATGTGCATGGCTTGCTATGGCTGTAGTTCTGCTCCAGTGTCTCAGTCGAACATGTACTTTGCCACTGATACCTTAGCAGGTGTGTTTCAATATGTTGCTGATAAAAGGGCACATTTACCTGCTATCTCAGGCCTCACTTACATCCATTATTGTCTGTGACTGTTTAGTGGTGTATTATTGCTCCAGAATCCAAGGTACACTTTCATTTTTTCCCCATTAAATTTTATTCTAGTTTGCACGATGTGGCATGGTGCACAGCTCCACTGAGACACGCCCAATGACTGTAAGTGGCAATCATTATGTTTTGCTGAAAACACTTGCTTAATTAAGATCTGCATGGTGGGCTAATGCAGTCTGCTATAGGCGTGAGGGGCTTGGGTTCGAAACATGGCAGTGCTGTTTATTTTGTACATGTGTCTGACAATGTAATAAACACATTTAATCTTTAAAGCTGCATTTAACCTCAGCTATTTGGAGAGATTCGATGTGCACAGCAGCACCGCCCAGCACAGCTCTGCATAATTGTGTGTTAAAAAATATAAAGAAAAGAAAAAGAGGATGATAGGAAAGTGGTGAAATGGGGGCAAGCAGGGGGAAAAACAATGTGCAGAAAGGGTTTAGGAAAGAACCATAGCTATCCATTTCTTGTACAGCAACAGCTGTGCACTTTGACAGAATTTGTAGATGAATTTGGACTCTCAAACCCCAGAGAGATTGGTGAGGAGAACATAACTGCAATGTCAAGCCAATTGGACCAACTTATTGTATCCAGTGGACACATGTGTGAAATGGAGAGATATGAACTGGGCAATATTTTGTTTTGGGACAGGTGCCCTTTTTTATTAAGGAGAGCATGGAATGTTGGGAAAGGGACATAGGTATGTGTGGGCAGGTAAGTTGGGTAGGTGAGGATGCATTTGCAGACAGACATGACAGATAAGACACCAGACAGGGGAGGTGTATCACACCTGAGGGGGGTGAACACCTTGGATGATGAAGGTGTAGAATCCAAGTTGAATGTGCCTCCAGATGGCAGCAGTGTGACTCATGTCCCCACCCATGGGACTGTTGACATTGCTCCTTTACTGCTGAAAGGGTGACTGTGCTGGAGGCTGGGCACCAGGGTGAGGCTGCCTCACCAGGTCTGCCAGCATGCTCTCAATCTGGTGCAGAAGGCGTTCATAGCTCCAGTGAACAATCCTGCACACCATGACTGGCAGTTGATCCTGGGTGACAGTGGCCCCTCCACCACCCCTCCCAGGGGAAGGCAGGGCCTCATTCCCTGAGGCGGTCCCACCCTATGCCACAGGTGGTGCAGCGGCAGTGGAGGGGGCACCACTGGTCTGGGTCCCAGACATACTAGGAACCCAGTGCCACAGCCAGTTGAGGCAAAGTAGGTGGATCAGCCAGAACCAGCCTACCCTGACATGCTGTGGTAATGGAGATATTGCAATAAGTATAGTTTAGTTGTGAACAAATCATTGTTAGTAATAACAGTATGGCAGAACACTGGAAATAACTCAATTACATATCAATGCATATTATGTGAAACACAACAATAAATAACAGAACAGTCAGTTTGTTAACAGCATTTAAGTAATAGTTACAGCATAATGTCAACAAAATAGGTAATTTAACAAGATATGTTAATATGAAACCATTATAATACATAACAATAATAAAACAGATGTCCCAAAATACAGTTAATGTAACAATGTATGTTAATGGTAAACCTTAACCAATGAATAACAATAAGAAATAAATGAAGATAAGTGGTGGGGCGAGAGAGAAAAACAGTTCATTAGTAAAATTTCCAGTTATTTCTTTTACAACAGTATTACTATCTACTCTATGTGTCTGTATTTTATATGTGTACAGTGACTACAAGTCTCCTATAGCTGATGTAGCACATACATACCTCTCAAGCTATTTGCATGGGACACTCTGGGCCAAGCAGTAACAACTGTGGGTACACAACTACACAAAACACTTGCACATCAGGTGGACCTATTTAAATACCAAAGTGTTTTGTGGGCTTATTTGGTAATACTTTGCAATCTAGGTAATCATTTCCATGGTAATCCTGTGACAGATGGATTATGCACTATTAATTACATAACGTGAAATCTGGACACTTGAGAGACAAGTATGTGTAAAGTACAGACACTAAACAGCTGTCATGCCTTGGTTGGCAGACATGGAAATAGAACCCAATAGCAGTGACTGCAGGGGACATCTGCATAGAATGTATTAATTGACTGCAAGAACTTTTAACAGACACTCCAGACATACAGCCATACTGGGGTTACACATTTTATTTCTGACTGAACATTGCTGATAAACACATTCTTGCTAACAATTTTAACAGTCTGCAACATCTAAGCACATGATTATCTATTCATAATATGGGCTAACTCACCATTTACCTGCAGTCGCTGTGGAGAGAGAAATTGTGAGCATTACATGGCTGCTACTGTAATATTTACTGCTACATGTCATTGGATTTGAACCCTTTACTGTGTGTGGCAAAATGTACTGTATACAGAGCACTTAACAAAATGAGTTACTGAGTCACTGCTGATTACTGACTGACTGATATTTACCTAGAGCTCACCTGGAACCAAAATATGACCTGGTAGTACTACTACAGTGTTATACTAGACTGCAGTGACACTAGACTGCACATGCATGAAATACAAACATAGCACAGATAGTAGGTAAGCTACATTTCAGTATCATATCTGTGAAGTCAACAAACAATATCAGCACATGGAGTGGGCCACCTCACCCATATACCTTTATTACCTGATGTTTGTGGATGACAGAGCATTATGTAACCAATATTGGGCTACAGACAGCCTTGAATAGTACTTATATGAGATAACTAATACAATTTACAGCCATTAGATTTGCATTCTACAGCTATTAAAGTGTTATACCTGACTGCAGCTCCTTACCTTACCTTACAGCCTCATTGCATACAGCTCTACTGCAATGGGTACAACAACACAATCCTGATGTTCACCATTTTCCTTGGTGTTATTGGTATTGTTTCATGTTTTATTGCACTAAAGTTGGCATTATTTGTTTATTGCAATACAGCTCTAATTCCACATTTATTGCACTACAAATTTTACTGTATATACTTTAATACAGTTATTAGTATTGTTTCATGTTTTTTATTGCAGAATACTTGACATTATTCATTTATTGCAATACAGCTCTAATGCCACATGTATTGCACTACAAATTTTACTGTATATACTTTAATGCAGTTATTGGTATTGTTTTATGCTTTCATTGCAGTACTATTGGCATTATTCATTTATTGCACTACAGCTCTAAGTCCACATTTATTGCACTACAAACATTACTGTGTATACTTTATTGCAGTTGATGCTTTACTCTTTCTTGCTTATTTCACTACAGTTAGCATAATACATTCGTACTCATAACACTCATGGCACAATCTGGCTAAATGCCCGGCATGTGAGTCAACATTGTGAGCCTTTCAGCTGCAGCTGTTGGGAGAGAAGTACACCATTATGCATACCAGTTTTGCAGATATTCAGAGTACATATTGGTGAAACAGAGGAAAAAGTACTTACATACTTGTGGGGCATTCCCTGCCCTTTCTTCTTGGACCCAGGTGTCCAAGAGTCTCCTCTTCCATATTTTCAGGTTGTCATGGTGGTGACAACACTGCTCACCTATGCAGGGGATACCAGTGACACTGGTGAGCTCTCTGGGCAGCTGGTCCCAGGCCTCTGCCTTACACTCTGAGCCCTGGAAACTGCCCTACAGCAGCCTGTCATCATGGTTTTGCATGGGGAGCCCAACCATGACCCTGGACTCCACAATGCCCCAACACTGCTCCCAAAAGCATGCACCTTCACCACCACCAGCCACTGTATACCATCAGTGACAGGACTCCATTAGATTCTGCAGTATTCCCACCTACTGGGCTTAATATAAGATGTTTTCCTGCCATTACACATCATTAGGCAACATTCAAAAAGAGGCACCATGCAAACCAGCGCAGCTGAGCTGAGATTCATAAAAACTGGCAGAACCATAGTCTTAGTGGAGCTTAGCGGTGCACAAACCAGCCAAGCAGAGCCATGCAGCACACAAACATTGGCAGCTGTTACCATGTTTATGCGGTGCTTAGCAGGTCTAAGCATAGTTGATCAGAGCTTAGCAGACTGCACCGGGGAGATCTTTTATAAAAAAAATGCATAATATGTATATCAAAATTAAATACATGCTTCCCCTTCCATATATTTCAAACATTGGACCTATTACACATGAAGCTGTAATTCTACCCATTTAGCTACATAGATATTAAGAAATCCATACCTTCACATATACCACTGAACTACCTATAAGCAGTGCTGAGCACCCCGCCATGTAAACAAGCTTAGAGATGCTTAAACACACCTTTAAATAATTAATTATATCTGTTTTCTATTTTTAGATGTCTGGCAGGTGTCTGTTGTCTTATATGTGAGCACATCTTGGCATCACTGTGCTCTGCTCTGCGTCATGCAAACATACTTTAAAAAAAAAATAAAATAAAATAAAAATAAAACAATGGACACTGCAGGGAGTCTCATACTCATCTGTAGCCATGGTTAACACTACACTTCTCCTTATACTGATTCAATAACTGTGTTCCTCAGTTCTCCTTCGGCAAAGTGCAATCAATAATATGCATGAGGTGCTGCTGAGGGGGAACCACGACCATGAACATGAATACATTCCATGTAGGCCCTACATAGTGCCTACACAGATTTTATTAAATCCTGAGGATGCGCTTTCTCTGAAAATGAGCAGACTACCACATTCATTCATTCCTTCAGGATGGAAAACAGTATTGTTTTCTGAAGAGAGCTGTATGTAGCTCAGCAGAAGGACAAATGTCCAATAACAAATCCTTCTTTTAGTTAACAGTGAAAGAGGAATACTGAAATCAGTTATACAAGATTTATTTGTAAAAAGCAAGTCAAACAGCAGTCATTTTGCTTGAAAGTTATGCAAAGATAATATCAACAAAAGTGCAGCAGACTGAGAACTTTCCAAAGGAAGAGTTGTAAAACTAAGTGTCATATTCCTCCGTTCTGTCAAAGCCAAACATAACAAGCCTGTGGCTATCATACTGACATATGCTGTGGTGCAAGTGAAGGACCTAATGTATTCACATTGTTACTCAGGGGGCTGTAGTGATAAAACTGCTTGTATGAATTTGAAAAAAGTGTCTGTTAAGCTTGATGCAGATAATTTACATTCCCCAAATCAAAGTCATAAATAATTTAGTCATGTTCAGCTTAAGTTATGACTTGCTTATTCCCCCACCTTAGAGCATCATAGCCTAACCCTACATCATGCTGGTCAATTCAGTTTCCACTTCTTGCATCATTTTTTGAAAATAAATTAAGTATGATACAAAATGATACATTTTTGCTGCAGTTGCCAAACTTTTTTGAAACAATATTTTAAACAAGCACACAATGTACACTGAAATGACCTGAGCTAAAGCCCTAAAAGAATAACATTGCAGGGATGTTAGTAAATGATCTCTGTCATTTTGTTTTATGCTAATTCCGGTTTCAGAACCATGACTGTGCCAGAATAAAAACCTAATAAAATAAACAGCTATTTTGTTTTCAGTCCCCATTCTGTATAAAGCTGTTTGTAGGTGTACTTATGCTGTTTTGAAATGTTAAGACGTGAAGAATGTGCACATCAATATCAGTTTATAGACTTGTGGGCAGATTATATATTGCAATTATGTAACTGATCACAGGGTCACTTGCTGTGATTCATCACAGGGTCACTTTTTTCTACCCTGTTCTGCATAACATGACTAGAAGTAGCTGTGTTTCATCTGGTAGTACTCATAGTACTGCAAGTAGTGAGAATAGCAACTGCAGTGAGAACTCTCATGAAGCCAGATACAATAACACTGTATACTCTGGGATCTGAAAAGTGCCAATATTCTAAACATCCTGTTATGGATGTACAATGGAAGAGTTGCTCCACATACCATGTTTTCTGCATACAAGTGCAAACACAGGCACATGCGTCTTTTAATACTTGTAACAGCAGCTGCAGAGAGAAGTCTGATGAAGCATTCCACACATAACATTGCAAACTATGGTAACCAAAAATTTCCATTACCCTTAACATCTTATAAAGGGGTTTACAATAGAAGGCTTGGTCCACAAGCAGTGTTTTTGTACATGAGCACACCCACACATACACACACACACACACACACACACACACACACACACACACACACACACATGCACACACATGAACATACCTGACATATGTACCTGAACAAATCATAGGATAGCTTACCAGAACCTTTTTGGAGTGATACAGGAAATAATTTTCCATTGGCTCACCCAACTCTTCCCATGAAAAGCCATTTGTTTTTAGGGACTATCACATTTACTTCCTTTGTGATGTTTTGTTACCTAGCTGCCAAATCTAGAGATGATAGTTAGTAGTGTCTTGAAGGCATCTTTCTTTAATGCGACAACTTCCATCAACATAGGTGTCCACTAGCAGCTGCTAAGCTTGCTGCTATTTAAAGCACTAACTTCCTGTCAAATACTGTTCATTTTCAGCAGCTCAGCTTCTGAGACCTTGAACAGGGTCAGTTCAGACTCCACATTCCCCAAACTCCCATGATGTATAGGAGAAGCTTTTCTGAGAGTGAGGGCTGAACTCATTTTACACAGAATAATTTAATATAAGTCCTCAATACACCCTATCTGGGTTTCTTAAGACTTTCCAGCCCCCTCCTTAACCATCTGATCTAACTTACTACCAAATGGTGATCAGCTGATATTCTGCATCTCTTTTAACCCAAGATCTAAGATAGATTAGTCTTAGTCTAAATTTATTTAAGTAGTGGTCCAGCTAGCTGTTGTCATGTTCAATCTTAAAAAAACCTGAATGTAAAAAGTAAGCATAAAAAGTCTGATTAGCCAGGACTGTTCCAAATTAAAAAAATAAGCCAGTAGATACCCAATTAAGCATTTTTTCCTCCACTAGCAAAGGCAATTGCACCATGTATATACTAGTCAGAGAAGAACAAAACTGTGTCCATTCCTAAACAATAATCATCTATTAGCCTTTGGCTGCTGGATAACTGGATCATGATAGGGAAAAGCTAACTAATTAAAGATAAGCTTAAGAAGAACAGAAGTCTGAAAAGGATGGATCTGTTTAGGATGAATAGAGTTAAAAATTGGACTTCACAAAATGGAAATATTAAAATGCAGTGAGAAGCTGTATGCCCTCTTGTAAACTTAATAAAAATTGCTCTTTAGCCCAAAGAAGACAATTTTTTGAACACAGCAGAAGCAAAATGGACATAATTTTGTGGATGGAGCTCTCTTAAACTTATCACATTACTGGCCAGAGGCAATCTGGTAATTCTAGTCTATTCCAGGGGTAGCAGAATAGTAGACAGTCCCATCATCACACTCCAATAACTTTCGGTAAAGTTTATTATCTCTTTCCCAATGATAAATTCCATAGTATAGAAATGAAATACTTTGTGCTGTTCCAGCATGTACTTGACAGTTTAATTAGAAAGGAATCCCCTGAATCATCAGGTCAGCAAAGATTCTGTGCTATATTGAATCGGCCCCTGAAGTTTTCTTACTGTCTTTGAATATATAAACACAGGGCAGACTGTTCAGGTTCTGTATTTTGATCCTGAATGCTAACAGCTTTTTCTATCAAGTTAAGAACTTTGTGTGTGTGTGTGTGTGTGTGTGTGTGTGTGTGTGTGTGTGTGTGTGTGTGTGTGTGTGTGTGTGTGAAGGGGGCTTTGTAAAGGCTGTTTTTGCAAGGGTAGAGAAATTCTGACCTTGGCTAGACATATGGTTAGGAGGTAGAATGAAAACTTTGACAATCTGCAATAAGCTGGCAGACACGATTTCCAAAAATATAGTACCAGAAACGATTAATGGGTTTTGGTCAATTTCTTTAGATGATGTTAGTATGAAAATTAAACAATTCTGTTATGGCAAAAGACCAAGGGTGGATAACAATTGTCAAAAAGTGCTGAAGGCACTGGATATTGCTGAGGTGTCATAGTTATCATGTCTTCTTAATGCTACAGGGAAGGTTTGGACAACATCTCTGTATTTGCAAATTGCAGGCAGCTGCCATTTTGAAAAGAGGGGATTGGAGGTATGTTTCAGTTATAGGTGGATTTGTCTCTGCATTCTCTCTGAAAAAGTCCACAGTAGGGTACTTGAAAGGAGACTTTATTTAATAGTTAAAATCTGATTTAGAATAGCTATGGATTCTATCTAGGCAGTGGAACAAAAGAGGATCATGTCATTGTCCTTGCAGAGATGCTAAAGGAGCTGTAAAAGTTTGCAGAATAGTTAAGAGAGAAGGTGGCAAAAGCACTGACCATGTACTGAGAAATGTCATTCAGTCCACGAATTTGTGGAGCAAGATTTACACCCACATTCTCATAGTTAAGTTGAATATATTGAGGGTGGACGTAGAACTCCACCTAAAGCACTGTGTCCCCTCCTGATCATATTTTCATGGACAGAATTTCAAGATGCATTTGTGGTTTGGAGAGTATCCAGTCTGGGCTATGATGGCAACATCTTTATTATTTTCTGACAACTTTTGCTCTCTTGGCTTCAAATAAGTGGGACTACCATGTATTGGAGTAGTTCATCGCTGATTGTGAAGAGACTGGAATGAAAATCAATCAGTAGTTATGGTTGCCTCCCACAAAAGAGCGGGTTGCCCTCTGTAGGTAAATGAGAGTACGTTCTCAAAGCAGAGAACATGAAGGATCTTTTTTCTTTTTGTTCATGAGAGTAGAAGCGATCAGTATATTTACTAATAGATTTGTGGAGTGTCAGTAATCCTGTAGGTATTTTACTAGACTCTGCTAAATAAAGTAAGAGCCAAGTCAAAGGGGAAAACTCTCAGTTTACCAGTCAGCCCCTATCCCCATAGAAATGTGGTTCATTCACATGGTTACTGGGTCAGTCTCCTTTACAAACTGAGGAACTTGACACTCTGGTTTATTCTAACACATTTGCTTCTCCAGGTTGAGTTGAGAGCTCTCTGCTGCATTGGCTTGGCCATCCAGTAAGAATGTCTTCCTGAGTGATTTGTGCAGGAGGGCATACCAGAAAGACTCAGGACATGCTGAGTGAATTATACCTCTCAGCCTGTCTTGGAACTATTGCATGGAATAGCAAACAGGGATGACCCTTCTCAGCTAGCTATAGCTGCAACTTTCATATGGACAAGTGTTTCAGAAAAATGGATGGATAGATTAATGAATCGATAGATGGATGGATGGATGGATGGATGGATGGATGGATGGATGGATGGATGAATGGATGGAAGATGCTGAAGCAAGTAATTTACAGGCACATATAGATTTCTTCTGTGTGAAGTTTTATTTGGATCTTGCTGTTTTAATTTTTTTTTTAAGTATTGCTTTAATTTTCTGATAACATGTGGAAGACTATTAGGTTTGGTTTTAATGCCTAAATTAGTGTGACAAGCTGTTGTTCTGGAGTTAGTACTCACACCTGGAGAAGGGAGGAGAGGGTGGACATAGGGGTTCTGCCGTGCTATTTATGCAATATATAAATTCAAGTTACATTTTAGCTTAGTTGGTCTTTGTTGCTTGATTATGTTAAAGTGCAGACCATAAAATCTCCATTCCAAATGGTCATAAAATCAATCTATGTTTTCCATTTACCTTCAAGCAGAATGATAGAAATGCAATTCCTGCATACCTCTTTTTTCATTTTATAAAATGACATACACCTTCAGCATTATATAAAATGAAAAATAAAATCTGAAAAAAATACTTTTGTGATTTTCTACTGCACTATAAAAGATGATTTAGTATGTAGAGTACTGTCACTGGGATATTATTTTCAGCAGTGTGTGCCACAACACAATTTCCTTTTTCTAACTGGCATATAAATTGGCTATCTAATTCTGCTTAAAGACATTGGTGTTTGAGTATATGGAAGCATACTATAAAATGTAATGTTTACCAAATTAGAAATAAAATGACTGATGGTGAATGCATCAGTGTTGGCACAGATGGTTGTATGCTTGTTCTTGTAATCTACTAGCTGACAGTAGCACAAAAATGTACTTTATGCTTTTTGGGGTGTTCTCAGGAAGGAGCGGGTCTTACCTACACTGCTATGTATGAATACCATAGTGCAAATTATGTCAGAACATGATTTGCATCTGTAAGCAAATCTAAGAAATAATATTTCACTGTTAATGTGGTCCTTAAGTACATCATGGATGAAACATCATTCCTTGTATCTAATGCAGTTAAGAAAAAGGGAATGAGAAACATTTCTTCTTGTGGTTATTTAAATAATTGCATATCTGTATATTTATATATATATATATATATATATATATATATATATATATATATACATACATATGCACATCTCATTTGATGTGCGAGTATGTTTGAATTTCTATTCATTAACTTTACCTGCTTGCTAAAAATGTAGACTGAATGAGGTCTTTCTGTCCCATTTCCATAACCAAAACAGGATGGTAGTCATGTGCTAGGGTGCATAAGTCTTATGTTTTATTCTATTATATAATATAATTAATTATTATATCACTTTTTTAACTGCACACCATGTTCTAAATAACTGCCAGTGTAGTTTAATGAGTCTTCTTCTTCTTCTTTCGGCTGCTCCCGTTAGGGGTCACCACAGCAGATCAACTGTTTCCATTTCTTCCTGTCCTCTGCATCTTGCTCTGTCACACCAACCACCTGCATGTCCTCTCTCACTACATCCATAAACCTTATCTTAGGCCTTCCTCATTTCCTGTTACCTGGCAGCTTCATCCTTAGCATCTTTTTCCCAATATACTCTGCATCCCTCCTCAGCACATGTCCAAACCAACGTAATCTTGCCTCTCTGGCTTTGTCTCCAAACCTCAAAAGAATAAACCAACGGCTTACTTCCCAAAAACAGTACGCCATCTGCTGGCCATTTTAAGTTAAGTGGGGATTGGTTTGTGAATTTTTAAATGTGTATAAAAGTAAGTATTGAGTATGGAACTTGTGTTTAATCTGATGAAGTCTTTATGACTGTATAATAATAATTTTAATCAACAAAGAATATTTTTAATATTTCTTTTTTTTCTTTCTATCACTTCTTCATTTGTGTTTTATTTGTCTCCAAACCTTCCAACCTGGGCTGACACTCTAATATACTTATTCCTAATCCTGTCCATCCTCGTCACACCTAGTGCAAATCTTAACATCTTCAACTCTGCCACGTCAAGCTCTGACTCCTGCCTTTTTGTCAATGCCACTGTCTCCAGCCCATATAACATAGCTGGTCTTATTATCCTCTTGTAGACCTTCCCTTTCACTCTTACTGGTACTCGTCTGTCACAAATCACTCCTGACACTCTTCTCCACCCACTCCATCCTGTCTGTACTCTCTTCTTCACCTCTCTTCCACACTCACCATTACTCTGAACTGTTGATCCCAAGTATTTAAACTCATCCACCTCTACTCCTTACATCATCACCATTCCTCTATCCTCCCTCTCACTCACACACATATATTCTGTCTTAGTCCTGCTGACCTTCATTCCTCTTCTCTCTCTAGAGCATACGTCCACCACTCCAGAGTCTCCTCCACCTGTTCCCTACTCTCACTACAGATCACAATGTCATCTGCAAACATCATAGTCCACGGGGACTCCTGTTTGATCTCGTCTGTCAACCTGTCCATCACCATTGCAAATAAGAAAGGGCTCAGAGCTGATCCTTGATGTAATCCCACCTCCACCTTAAACACATCTGTCACTCCCACCACAGACCTCACCTCTGTCACACTACTCTCGTACATATCTTGTACCACTCTTACATACTTCTCTGACACTCCCGACTTCCTCATACAATACCACAACTCCTCTCTAGGCACCCTGTCATATGCTTTCTCTAAATCCACAAAGACACAATGCAACTCCTTCTGACCTTCTCTGTACTTCTCCATCAACACTCTCAGAGCAAACATCACATCTGTAGTGCTGTTTCCTGGCATGAAACCATACTGCTGATCACTAATCATCACCTCCCTTCTTAACCTAGCTTCCACTACTCTTTCCCATAACTTCATGCTGTGACTGATCAGTTTAATCCCTCTGTAGTTACTACAGCTCTGCACATCACCCTTATTCTTAAAAATCAGTACCAATACACTTTTTCTCCATTCCTCAGGCATCCTCTCACTTTCCAAGATTTCATTAAACAATCTAGTTAAAAACTCCACTGCCATTTCACCTAAACACCTCCATGCTTCTACAGGTATGTCATCTGGACCAACAGCCTTTCCGTTCTTCATCCTCTTTATAGCTTTCCTTACTTCCTCCTTGCTAATCCACTGCACTTCATGATTCACTATCCGCACATCATCCACCCTTCTCTCCCTCTCATTCTCTTCATTCGTCAACCCCTCAAAGTACTCTTTCCATCTGCTCAACACAGTCTTCTCGCTTGTGAGTACGTTTCCCTCATTATCCTTTATCACCCTTACCTGCTGCACATCTTTACTAGCTCAGTCCCTCTGTCAAGTCAATCAGTACAGGTCCTTTTCTCCCTCCTTAGTGTCCATCCTTTTATACAACTCTTCATACACCTTATTCTTAGCCTTCACCACCTCTCTCTTTGCCATGTACCTCATCTCCTTATACTCTTGTCTACTTTCTTCATCTCTCTGACAATCCCACTTCTTCTTCGCCAACCTCTTTCTCTGTATACTCTCGTGTACTTCTTCATTCCACCACCAGGTCTCCTTGTCCACCTTCCTCTTTCCAGATGTCACACCAAGCACCTTTCTAGTGTAGTTTAATGAGTATGGTGGCAAATAGACTACATTCAGTGTTTTACAGATGAGTCCCACAACTTCCACTTCTATGTCATGTAGATCCTAGCGAATCAGTTAACCAGACCAGAGGTCATGACCTATACCTGAAACTATTTTTGTAGGTATTTCTTAGTTTAAAAAGAATGAAAAATGGAACCTGGGTCTCTCTTATACTGCATGAGTATGGGGATAATGTAACATATTAAATCAGTTGAGAAATAAATCATGGAATAAAGTAAAAACACACCATTGCTGGATAAATTAAACAAATAAGGTAGTTTTGCTTAAAATGTGCCTATGAGGGCAGTATAATGACAGGAGGAAGAAAACAGTGAAAAATGTACATAAAGACCAAAGAAGGAACAAGAGTAATAAGTGATTATATCAGAAGAGAAGACAAACTTAAAAAGAAGATACAGCGATAAGTATACAACCAGTCTACTACAAATGTTCAGGTGCTAGCAGCTTGAAACACATTTGCTCACTACCACTTGTTCTAAATAACAAGTGCCTTAACTCCCACTAGCCTGGTCTTGCTTAATTATCTATCCCTCTCACCATCTAACTGTACTGAACTACATAGTCCTACCACAGCCCTATTTCTGCCCCTGAAACTCCATTTCTATCACTAACCTTAATCATAGCATTCCCTCCCACTACCTGACCTTAAAGTCCCTGCTTTCATCCTAAACCTAAAATTCCACTCTTCAACCCTAAGCCTAAAGTCCCTGACTGCTTCCTAAACCTAAAACTCTACTCCTGCTGTCTTAACCTATAACTCCTCTCATTCTTTTTAGTTGTAAACTCCTGTCCTACTCCCTATGCCTAAAATTCCTTTTGTATTCCATAACCCTAAAGTCTTGATCTGTCCCAAACCCTAAATTCCCCTTCTTCTCCCCCAGCCCTAAATATTCATTCAGTTTCCCAACCCCAAACTCCCCTCCCATTCCTTAATCCTAAAATTCCCACTCTCTAAATCTAAATCACACTCCCAATCACTCCCTGAAATCCAAGCTTGCCCTCCCGCACTCTCCTTGTGGTTGATGCATTTACCTTGCTCAAACTTGGCTACTGTGCTTGGGAAAGATGCACCAGCTCCACTGTATCCACAGGACAGCTGCACAGCACCCTTGCATTTAGTTAAGTTTGAGCGCAAGCTGCAGCCTGAGTGAGCTACAAGATGACCATATTCCTGCTTCAAGATAGTGATCTTTGAGCATCTGGGACTCAGCTATTTGCAGTAGAGCCATGTACAACATGTCCTCACAACAGAGAATTCAATACTCAGGGGTCTGAAATGATATCAGTGTCTGAAAAAATAAATATTAGACATATATAAAGCTTACCATGTGTGAAAGCAGCAGACATAAAAAAATATCATTACAAAATGATATCATGTCGATAAATAAAAATACTATGAAAGTATACCACTTTTCTGTAACTGCACACCTGTTGTGTAGTAGACATACATTTAAACAGGAGTTACATCCGATGAATATAAATAAGTCAAAATGGTGCTGAACTGCCTATAAAGTAGCAGTTGTGAAACTAATAAACTAGCTTTCACAAAAAAACAGTTTACGTTAAGCAGAATTGTTTTGTTTTTGCAGTTGAAGATAAATGTGTGGCCGATGTAGATACACTGATATTGTATGTGTGTGTGTGTGTGTGTGTGTGTGTGTGTGTGTGTGTGTGTGTGTGTGTGTGTGTGTGTGTGTGTGTGTGTGTGTGTATCAGAACATGTGCTAGTAAATTTCTCCAAGTTTTTCCATATGCTAAACTTGTTGGGGGAGTATCTGCAGCCTAGCAGCTGATTGTATTTAGAGGAACTGAAGGCTAAGATCTTTATACCTGGGGTATGAGTGTTTTTTATCCCAAATAAAATGGTTTATTTTGTTATTGACAGTAGTCTTGTTTCCTTCATGGTTATTATTTGCAGATGTAGTGCAACCACACTAGAATGGAAATTAGTTTGGTATGCATTGTGTGTGAATGATGACATAATGACATGCAAATGAACATCAGTGTACTAATGAGTTACATTGCACATGCTAATGATGGCAGCAGACATGGCAGTGTAGTTCAAAAAATGTATAAAACTTACACTGAGCATCAATGATCAGCTTCTCAGTACAGTAGTATTTCTTACTGAACAGGATTATCACTTGCACAATGAAGCTACACAAATTATCTACTTAAGCTACTCAATATATGTTAGCAGTTGCTTTGCATGACAATGTCCATGATGTTATTCACCACCATCTTCTGCATTACAGAAGGGTCTGTCAGTGTCGGACAAACCATTACCCTCATGATCAGGACATAGTTGACAATTACTGTGTGGACAGAGATATGCAGGAGTTGACTGCCTGATGCTGTATTCACATAGGATAAAGGGGGATACATGGAAATCTTGTCCCAAAAGACATGACATTTTGTGTAGCATTTATCACCCTTGCTACAGGAAACTTCCAGTGTCCAGTTTGAGACATGATAGAAGTTTCATAGCCATCGGCTTCAAATCCTGTACCAGTTCCAAGATGTGATGCTGATGCATGTGTAGGAGCAGATGTGGCTCCCATGGATACCAGAGGAGACAGATGTGTAGGAGCAGATGTGGCTCCCATGGATACCAGAGGAGACAGACAACATCATGTGGGCATTCTATGACATAAACCACTTCTTTGAGGTCCTGGGGGTCCTTGACTGCACCTGTATTGTCATCAGGGCCCCACCTGTTCTATGAGCTGCCTGAAATATCAAAAGGAAAAGTTCCCACTCCTTTATTAAAAGGTGGTGTGCAACACACAGGGTGCTATATACAATGTGTGTGAATGTCAAGCAGGAAATTGACTTGATTTCTACATCTGACATAAGTGTGACTTCTACTAGCATTTCATGTGGGGGTGTTGGGCTTTCAGGGTAATTTAGCTGGTAGGTGCACACATTACCAACTCCATAGTCCATGACAGTCCAATGACATGACAGTTCATAGCAGATATAGCTTAGAATGGTGGTGCAGGTGATGTCACATATGCCTTGGAGTCATGGCTGATGTCCTCCAGCCACAGTTCCTAGACAGAAGTGGAGAAGCCATACTAGACTGCATTGGCACAGACACAAAACATTGTTGAACATGTGTCTGGAGTGCTTAACTCTTGCTTGTATTGCCTGGAAACATCTGGCAGGCACTGCAGTGTACTCTCAAAATGTGCAGCAAGCTATTTGTGGTGAGTGTCATACTATGCAACACAAAGGCATTTAACTATTACAGCGAGGAGCCACAATAGCATTGGCCAACATTGTGTGCCAGCAGCAGCAGCAGGGGAGGAGCTAATTGAAAAGATGGAGGAGGATGCAGCTGTGGCAGGCTCCCATGCTAGGCTAGAGTGGATGCAGTATGTCATGGTACTTATAAAGAGATGGCATCTGGTTCACAAGTATGGACCATGACAGCACAAACACAGACAAAAGTGATTTGTGCTCTTACACACACAAGTTATGGAGAACAGTGTATGCACTGGCCATGCTCTCATCAGACATTGCCAAACACACATGAGACAAGGGATGGACAGATTACAGTCATCATTATTTGCACAGATGGGAAAGCACAGTGGCAGGGATCAAAAATGTTAACATAGGTTAAATGGTCATGGGTGGTGTCTGAGCTAACCCTGCACACATCTAGGTGCTGTAGGATGTCAGCAATTATGTGCCCAAGTGATACTGTGGAGCTTTCTGGAGTGGAGTGATTACCAAGTGTAGCAGCTGCCCATGGAAAGGCAGGTGTGGAGGCCTGTATATCAGAAGAGGTCTAAGTATGAGAACTCTGTATGTTGAATTGTGGTCAAGTTCTTTGGTGTACAGTTGTAGCAGGTAACTGGCTTGTAATACAGCCTGTCTGGCTAGGGGTATATTTCATTGTGGTGCATCTACAGGAGAATATGCTATTGTGGACCTACAGGACCCTGTTTGTGATGTGTAAGGCCCATAGTGAAGCTGAACAACTGTTATACATGTCCATGGGACATTATGTAGTCACAGGTGGAGGCAATGTATCCTCTAGTTCAGAGAACATGGATCACAGCCTGCACAATGTGTCAGGGGTAGCCACTCTGTACAAGATGGTTTTAGGTGATTTGATTATGTTGACTAATGTCTCCAAAAATCTGCTGGGGTATTTGGCAGTGATAAGTGGGTTGATGATCCAGCCTACTCTGACCTACACCAGGAACTCATGCTAATGGTGGAAGGGCTGTATGTGCTGCTATGGGCCAGTGTGTGCCTGCCATAAAGCCCAGCAGCTCTGGATCAATAAGCTACTGGCCAGCCAGTATCCAGTTTCCTAGCTTGGATTACCTGGGATAGCTCTGCTGAGTGAAATCTGGACATAAAACCAATTAAAACCACCAATCATGAACTTAGGATTGCTACACTCAATACAGGTTCACTGACAGGACACAGCGTGGAAGCTGATTACATGATGATAAGGAGGAGGATGAACATCCTATGTATCCAGGAAACAAATATATAAACTACCTAAACCTTAAGGTAAGTAGCAGTTGGTGGCCATCCATCTGTGGTTTAAACCATAAAGGTGGGATGAACATTGGCCTATTTGTATGAGTCTTTGGGTCTTGCTTGCTATTGCAAAGAAATTCCTGATGTTAGCAGAAACAATCTCAGGAGACCATTAATCTCTTTAGAAGATCTTTATTTGTGGAGAGACAGATAGGAGTTACATTGATCTTTTTAAGTCTAACATTTTTACAGTTTATAAACACTTAATATGGGCATGCCCTAAGTAAAGCTTGTCCATAGTTGTGTTCTCCATTTATGAGAGTCCCTGGGGTGGGTGGAGGGCATTTACCATAGGGACCGGCCCTTCCATCTGCTCTGTTCCATTAACACTTTGAGTGCCAAAAGAGTCCATTCAATTATATTAATGGTTAAAACACAATACAAGATTTAAACAACACCATTAGATTGTAAGGATATAAATAGTAATTATCATTAAAACATCAGTCAAAAAACAGTTACTGAGATACATTTTTTTAAATTTAAAATTACTGAATTTGAATATAAGATTCTGCTGCATTTTCACCATGGCTTTGTCAGATCTGCCTCAAGTACATCTGATATCCACCTGATGCTTCCTCATGATAGCTTTTGTGTAGGAAATAGTTTGTTTGAGGTGATAACCATCTGCATTACCTCTGAGTGGGTATAGTGCCAGTTGAAAACCATAAAGTAAATTGAAATCAAATAGGCTGGTGTAATGCACAGACCTTGAATTATCTCTAAGCCTTAGTCATTGTTGAGTATCTGTCTGGTGGTATCCAGCCACATGGTATGTTGTCTATGGGCCTGGTTTTATGTTTTGGGAATCAGATTTAATTTCTGTACCCCTTGTGGATAGAAAAACATTATTATTCCCTATGGGAAGGGCCAGGACAGTAGTGGGAAAAATCGTCATTGAAATTAAATAAATAAAGACCACTGCAGAAAAAAAACACAAAAAAAGAAAACAAAAATGAAAAAAAGAAAAAAGAAAAAAAGAGAATCCAAACCTTATGATGGAAGTTATAAACATTGTTGTGGATCCTCACCTGTCCTCCTGGAAGAACGCCCCAAAATATAAGCCACAAGTTAAACAAATGATGGTCTAGTTTCTGAGGTTTAGGATGCAGTTGATTGAAATACTGTTGTTTAGACAACATGGTTTTCTTACTTGTAGCCTGATCTGTCATTTAAGCTCTTTCGTTTTGAGTCTATCATTTCTATTATCATCAAGTTATCCATAAATTACTTTGTCTGTGATGTGAAAGAGGAATAGATTGTGTCCAGATTTCTCTTTTCAGTGTTTTGCCATGGGGTTTGTTGACTTGTTTTGTCCAATATCGGTGTAGCAGTGGGCAATCTGAATTTTTAGCTTGTTCATGGTTTTGCCTATGTAAAAGGCTGAGCATTTGTGACACTGAACCCCGAAGACAATCGTGTCTGTGTTGCAGTTTCCATAAAATGTGCACTTGCATTTCTTCTAAAAGTTGAGGCAGTGGAAGCTAAATTTGCCACTCATGTATTTACAACAGTTTCATTTAGGAGGGCCACATGGGTATGCTTCTGATGTTAAAGTGGAGATTGGTGGATTGATGGGACTTTCGACAGTCACAGATGCTTCTGTTCTTTCTAATTGTGAAACATGGCTGTGATGGTAGCATGTTGTTGAGCATACTGTTTTCACTGATAATGCATCAGTTGCCTTTGATGGCTTTTTTGAATTCATGGTAATCAACTGAAAAAATGAGTGTTATGCTGGTGTTCATTTTTCTTTGTCCTTTTGTTTTAATAATCTTTGGAGTTCTCAAGAATTCTCATCTGCGTTGGTTTCAAGCACAGAGCTGTCTTTATTACATTCAATGATAGGGTTAAATATCTGTCTAATCAGCCATTTACTATAGCCCTTGGCTAGGAAGTCTTTTTCCATATCAGTGATGTTCTTCATAAACATCACCAGCTCTGTAGTGACCCTGGTGATATTGACCCCTAGGGATGTGAACACAATTCTTTTGGTTGTGAATGGGTCCATACTGTTTCTGTGTAGGAGTAAGTTAACTCTGGACAGTTTACAGTGGAGGTAGTTGTTTAGTTAGCAGGTACCAAGCAGTCTGCTAATGCATAGATACAAAAGATTAACTGAGTCTTGAATGTGAGTGGTTGTAAATTTGAGGAAATTTGTTGAATTGTTGATCTGATCATAGACTTGTTGCAATTGTTTGAGGTTGCTGTTCCAGATAATGAATATGTTGTCTATAACCCTGAGGGAGCAGGCCATCGAGGAGTACAATGGGGAGTTGTAGATTACCTCTTCCTCACATTTGCCTAGGGCTGTATTTGCTAATCTGGAGGCCATGACAGCTCCCACACAATACCGTGGTCTGAAAAAATAGTAGTCCTCAAAAAGTAAAAAGTTGTTATTCAGTATGTTCAGTAGTAGTCTTATTAATCTGCTGATGGCTTCTGTTTCTCCAGTTAGGGCTTCCCATTCCTTTTGTTATGCTTCACTAACTGTTCTGATACAATAATTGTGTGGTAGGACTATGTACAACATTGATCGTGACAAGCCATCCATCCTCATTTACAATGATGTTCTTAATTTTCCTGAGGAAGTCGAAGGTATCTAGGATAAAAGATTTGCCTTTCTTTGCTGATCTCTTGATTTGAACCTCCAAGTAGATTGAAATTAGCTCTGTATGGAGGGTCAGTGATATGTTTATGTGGCTTGGGGATTCCAAAAATACAAGGTAGGCTAGGCTGGGTCACAGAAAGAAATTCACAAGGTTGTCGCTGATAAGACCCTCTTCATTTAGGTTGGTGATTTTGATTATGATTTCTTCATAGGGTGTCTTTATCTACCAATGTTGCTGGATCCGTAAAAGGCAGGGTTGTTTAGTGTATCCAGGAGACAAGGTAGAAGGGCAGTGCATCAAAGCCATTTGGCTTGGAAGCCAGAGTTTACTACTTGGGAGGAAGACAGACTAGAAATGATGTGGAAATTGTGATGAGGGAGAGGTTTTAGAAGACAGTAAGGAATATCATCAGAATTAGTGACAGACTCATGACAGTCAGACTCCAGTGTAAGATAGGACACTATTCATAACTTCAGCCTATGCCCCACAGCAGGGATAAGATTGTGAGGAAAAGAGTGTATTCAAACAGTAGTTGCAGGACGTACTAGATAAAGCAGAACAACATGAGCTGCTGTTGATAAAGGGTGACCTGAATGCACGTATAGGGACAGACAGACAGATAAAATAGGATATGAGGATTGCCTGGGTATATGTGGATGGGGCAACAGGGATAACGATGGGCAGGCCATTCTAGACTTCTGCCTGACAAATTGCTTGATGGTGCTTCAGCAAGAGGCCAACATGCATTTTACATACACTTCATCCTAGTAAGGAAATGACAATGGGGTAGAATCAGCAACTGCAAAGTTATTCCCAGTGAAACAGTTGGCCCACAGCATAAACCACTATTTATCACAATCAGCTACATGCAGTGGTCAGAGAAGGCTCTAAGGTCAACAGAGACTAGGCTGAAGACCTGGAAGTTGACTGGTGAGAAAGTACAAGAGTTCAGGGAATTACTCAGGGCTGTAGCACCTCAGAATGAAGAATAAATAGGTGGAACTGAAGAAGAATGACAGTACCTTAAAACAGCATGTGTGAGAAGTATAAAACAGATATGCAGCTGAGCCAGGTATGGAAGCAGGCTGCATAAGGGAAGTTGGTGGTGGAATGCAGAAATCAAGGAAGTCATCAAAAGAAGTGCAGGAAAAAGTGGGAGATAAATAAAAAGGACCACACCAAGAAGGAACACTGGTTGTTTAACAAACAGACTAAGAGATGAATTCCAATAGCAAAGAACAAAGCATCACAGACACTCTACCTGCTTCTGGAAGGTGAGGTTGTAAGACAAAGACAGAAAGATAAAGAAGATAGTTGACACCCTTCATTAGGGATGCCAGCAACAGCTTACTCAACAGTCCACAGGACATCAAAGGTGTATGGAAGGAATACTTCCAGCAGCTTCTGAATGAGGAAAACCTTATAGAAGCTGTTCTGCTCCAGGCACAGTCTTTGAT
This sequence comes from Protopterus annectens, assembly GCF_019279795.1. Lineage (NCBI taxonomy): Eukaryota > Metazoa > Chordata > Ceratodontiformes > Protopteridae > Protopterus > Protopterus annectens. The sequence continues at coordinate 687,700,245 of NC_056745.1, read as the reverse complement.
GAAAGAAGACAAGGAGCACTAAGGAAAATGAAGTCAGGGAAAGCAGCAGACTTAAATTGGGTCACAGCAGATATGATCAAGATGCTGGGTGAGATAGGAGAGGAATGGCTTTTGAGGGTACTCATAGCAGTATGGAGGGAAAGGAGAGTCCCATATGACTGGAGAATAAACATACCAGTGCCAGTGTACAATAACAAAAGGGAATTCACAACTGTGGAAATATAGCTGTATCAAACTCCTGTCACACTGCATGACGTTTCTGGAGGTGGTGATGGATAAACAAATATGCAGAGTAGTAGAAGATACAATGGGAGGTGAGCAGTTTTGATTCAGATCAGGATGTAGCACAACTGATCCAAAGTTTTCAGTGAGACAGATAGAGAAGAAGTTAGAGATGAGGAAAGAGCCCAACTGGGTATTCCTATATTTGGATAAATCACACAACAAGGTCCCAATAATGTTGATTTGGGCAGTTCTGTGGTGGTCTGAAGTTCCAGAAATATTGATAGAATTAGAACAGGGTATGTACAAGGACCAAATGACTCGAGTATTAATAATGCTTAGTTTCACAGAGGGGTTCCCAGTGGGATTTGGTGTATATCAGGATTCAGCAGTGAGCTCGCTGCCATTCATCCTGATGATGAACTACATTAGCAAACAGGTCAGAGGGGACAGATCAACAAAGTTGCTGTATGCAGATGACGTGGTATTACAAGGAGACTTGGAGTGAGAACTTCAGCAAAGGATAGGGGAATGGAATGCAAAATCAAAGGTACATGAGATGAAACTGAGTACAGATAAGGCAGTTGTAATGGCAGCAAATGGGGGAAATAAGGAGAAGTTGAGAAGTGAGACAGAAAAGAAAATAGTAGAACAGGTTAACAGCCTCAAGTATCTGGGATGGGTGGTTGAGGATAAGGGAAGTCTGAATGAAGAGGTTAAAGCTACAATCAAAGTGGCTGCAGCTAAGAGGCACAGAACTTCAGGGGTCATGTGTGACAGAAGAACACCAAAGAAGCTGAAAAGTAAAGAGTACAAAACAGTGGTGTGACCTAGTACTACTGCATGGTACAGAAACCTGGACAGTAAAGTCAAAACACTTGAGGAAGCTAGAGGTCATAGAGATGAAGTGCCTGAGATGGGTGGTAGGATGCATACCGTGGGACAGAGGAAGAAAAAGGATATTAGACCAGAAGTCAAAATAGTTCTAACTGTAGAGAAGATAAAAGAGAATATATTACATTGGTTCTGGCACATGTGCAGAAAAGTAGGAAACAGTCTGGTGAAGAAAATTTGGGACAGACAGGAAGAAGGCAAAATAAAACAAGGGCATCCAGTAAAGAGATGGATGGATTGTGTGAAAGAAAACCTATAACAGTCAGGCATGACTATTAAAGAAGGTAGTAGAGTGGCACTGAATAGAGAAAGATATGGCGATAGTTGATTACACCCTGAGCCATGTAGAAAATGGGAAAAGGAGGCTGATGATGATGACAATGATGATGATGATGATGAGGTTGAAGCAATGGTGGAATTAGATGATTTTCATTATGTGAGTGGCTACAACCAGGACCGGATGCATCAAAGAAACTAGAGTGGTGCAGTGTCCAGAGGAGTATACACACAGTCAAGTGTTGAGGAGACAGTGTAGGCATCTACATGTGCAAACTGTTCATGCTCACCTGCAGTGTGAAACTGTCCCGATTTCAAAATTGCCTGATATATGCAACCAGCCACTGCCAAGTAGGTTCCCCTTCCCCTTCCTGTAGAGGCTGGAGGTAGTCACCCAGGTCATGGATGTCTTTACATAAGCCATATAGCACATTGAGCATCACCAAGATCTTATGGGTAGCATCTTCCTATTCACTACAATCCAGCACATTCACTGGTTTGATGTCTGTTGTAACACAGATATCATGTATCATCCTTTATTGGGGTCATCAGAAGGTACCCATTTGCTTCCCTCTAAAGCCACATTCTCAAACCTTGAGGGCTGTACATCCTTTGATGTTGCCAGTGTTTCTGCTAATTGTGTACAATATGTGGGACATGTATAGACCTGTCATGCTTTGCTAAAGACCAGAGATGCAGGCATGCCATCCTGGGCCTCTACAGTCCCCCCAACCTTGGGGTAAGGAAAGTTCCTTCGACTGTTAGTGTTGATAACATTGCCACTGTGCCTTGGTTTCTGTGCCATGTGCACAATTCCATCACTGTCAGCCTCTACAGATGTGCTGACTTCAGTCATATACAGATCCATACTGCTGGATCGTTTACCAGTATAAACTATGGAGGCATGCAGATAATGTGACAGTGTGAATACTGGCACATGTGTGACCTCACACCATTAACTGTGCATCAGAAAGCTGCATGACAAGAATCAAAGAATTTACATAGGCTATTAGTACATACATGAATACCTGTTGATGCGGGTTGCAGCTATTGCTGCCCTGATGTCCATGGGCGACAGAAATGCTGTATGATATGAGTGAGTACATTGGGTAGAGGTGCTTGCCATTGCTATAGGATTTCATACAACTCACCTGATGCATCCCCATAGGCACATGGACAGTCATCACTTATACAACAGGTACTCAGAGTTGAAGGTCTGATGCTCTTGGTTGAAAGTAAAGAACATGATGAAGTCTGTACACACCAGGTGGATGACCAACCAATGTTCTGCATGACAACCTTGATTATCCAGTACAAACATAAAACATCTACAACAGATGCTACGGCACACACCAGTCCTGCTCCCACATCCAGACCACCTCCTGGTACTGGTGTCCTCTTAGTGTCACCGCTCGGTTTTACTAGGAACTGCTCTTTCTCTATAAGTGGATTGCATGTTGTGGGAACAGTCTCTGTGGCAGAGCTGGCATCAGCTATCTCTCTTTTTTTTAAACAGCTTTATTGAAAACATTAATATAATGAACAGATCTTTTGAAAGAAATTGAATAAGTTAAATTTTTAAAATACAAAATTTAAAAAAGAAAAAATAATACAATAACTATAATAGCACAGTAAACTATGTACAATGATGTTCACTATATATCGAATAACAGGAGCAATTAATTTTAGTTTGGCAGAAGAAAACATAGAATAAAAGATTTAAAGAAAAAGAAAAGATTACTGCATTAATCATTTATCCAGTTCTTTAACCAATAATTCATGTACATTTTCCCATTTGTAATATAATTTTGAACTCCTTGTAGATTTAGATTTCATAGTTAACATTTCAAACTTAGATATTTCTAAGAGAAGACCTTTAAACTCTTTAAATGAGGAAACTGATGAGGAATTCCAATTTCTTGTAATTACTTTCCTGACAATGGAAAGTATAGACCAGAGTAAAGAATATTTGTTTTTATTTAAACAGTCTGGGACAGGTGTATTGAATAATACAAGTGACTTTGTAAGCATAAAATTGTCTGTAAAAATTCCCTCCCAAAATTTCTTTAATAATACACAGTCATAAAATATATGATTCCAATCAGCATTTGTTACTGGGTTACATTTCCAGCAAACACATATTGTTTAGTTATCTTGTTCATTTTCTGAGGTGTGATGAAAGATTTATGCAAAAATCTCCATGTGAAGATTCTCCATTTAATGGAGGAAGTGGTTTTGCTGGCTGAAGGAAATTAACCTTGTCTTTTTCCGAGGGAATACAACTATTGATTGCTGCAAATGAATTCCAATAGTTATCTGAATATACATCTAGATCTTGTTTAATTACTTTATAAATATATGGTATACTATTTTAACTGGTAAAGTATTATAAGTGTATAAAATCAAATATTGGATAAGTTTGGGTATTGAATTTTTAGCATTTGAAGGGATTCAAATTAGCTTATCTAGAATATATTTTCTAAACTCTTGCAAATCTGACCAAAGTAGAGAGTTAAGGTTATATTAATCTATAAGAGCATTAATAGATTTTGCATCATTTTAATTTAACATTTGATGCCAAAACATCAATTGTTTTTGTTTAAATAACAACATTTTAGAATGATCTGCAGATAGAATTCTACCTTGTGTATAGGCAATAGGGAAGCTGAGGAACAGCCAATTTCCAAAGATTCTAAACCTAAATATAAAGTTTTTAAAGGCCTTAGAATCATCAGCTATCTCTTGTGCCCTGTCCTTTGCATGTAGTATCTTGTCACTCATTCACTGATGACCTGCAGCACTGTGTGGTTGTGTTACCCTGCAGCATACATGAGATGCACCATTTCCTGCCACACCTGGTACTTGAAGGCCTGATCTGACATCCATGTCTGAGTTATGCCTGATAAGTGTTCATAGAGCCATGAGCAGAACAACTGTCTCTTGTGTTGTAAACCTTTCACTGCACTGTCATTGGTTTGGTGTCATGATATCTCTATTACACCCATGGGAACACAAGTGGATCAATGTCTGTTCACATGGGAACACAAGTGGATCAATGTGCATTTACAGTACTGCCAATGTATGACAACATTCACCGCCTCACTGTCACCCCCACCCTGTGGTAGGTGCTGCTTTAATGCAATATAATTGCTGGAATATTTTGCAGAACTGCATTATGTGTGGATATGTAGTCCACATACAGTGGCCCTTGCTGTGTTGCTTACAGCAGAGTTTTTGCTTGTTGCCATGAAATTGCTGTTTGGATAGGCCTCTCTCCTCACAGCATTGAAATATTTCCTACCTGGTCCCTCAGCCTTAACTGCATGTACTACCACCAACCCAACACATTGTTTCATATCTCTGCCAGGACCAATGTGTGAGGCAGTCCTACTCCCTGGAGTTGTCCCTGTAATATGGCGTACATTACTAGCACTCCTATCTCATGTAGATTTGCCTGTAATTATTTATACAGCAATCTGCTATGGTATCAGTAACGTATCTTTTTCTCTATTGTGATTTTTCACAACATGCTAAGCATTATAGAACAATGTTCTCTGAACTGTGACAATAATGCAATGTGTTATCTGCTGTATCCCATGCTATGAGGCTTACTCTGTTTCATGCACATGCATTGTGCTCAGTTAAGGAGTGTGAAGATTTGTAAACTTGCTGCTTTACTGCAAATTAATAGTGCAGTAATGTCCATGGGCATCAGATGTCCATCAAGGGCATGCTCAGGCATCTAGATCACATAGGTTATGCTGGTCTATGGGCATGACCATGTAATTGTTACCCTGGGCCACACTAATGGCCACATGGATCACACTGCCATAGACTAGCACTGTGCTACTGAGTTGCTCATTGATGCATGTCATGTGGTTTCCATAATGTGTGACATTGTGCCTTAGTTATCATTTTCATTTTTACACTCAACCTGGCAAGCAGCTATCACTTTTGCAAGATCTGAGTTTGACAGATCTCCTTTGCTGTGCAATAAGAAAACCAACATTGTTTTTTACCTGTGACATATGCAGCACTAGGCTACACCGCCTGCTGCTGGAATTTTAGGAGGGTCCCTGTATAACATTGATCCCTGGCACTCACTTTCCAGAATGGTGAGTAATGCCATGAGCATCACCTACTCTGTTGAATACTACCAAAACAAGTATAGTAATTTAAAGAGGTGCCACTCTGACTTTTTCTACCAATGGGGAGAAGAGGTTAGGGAGAAACAACCAGATTACTACAGTAAAGATGAATATATGCTTTTCCATATTCCAGTAGGCCTTATTGTATAGCTATAGGATGTTTCTGATGTGCATAGTAATGTCCTCATTGATGTTTTTTTTTCATGAACTTGTCCATGAGAAGAGGCCAGACAGACTTTCCAGGCATAGGGTTAAGTGTTTTGTATTGATGGCAGATCTGTACATCTCTGCTTCACCTGCTTATCATAGCACTAACCTATTTTGCACATCATATTTGTTCACTGCTTGCGTTACTGATATATGTGTTAAATGCATTTGTAACTGTGCATCTGACCTTGATTGTGTCAGTTATTCCTGACATTGCTATCTGCTTGCCAGCTGTACTGATCTTACATACACTAGTACATTAAGGTTGTTTTTTTCCTCTGTAGTGCTTCAGAATTGAATTGCTCAGTGCCTCATATGCTTGTGATTACCACTGCATAAGTGCTAATTTCTCTTGCCAGACTGCAATTTCATAACGCAACTGTGCCCATGTCATTGACCTACACTGTACCAGTTATTCCTGGAGCAGAGTGAGTATGACAACTGCTATGAATCTGTGTACCACTGCACTTTTAGTTTTCAGAGTTCACTATTACTGCAGTAATTACCTGCCCAGTGCCTATTCATGCTGCTATTGCTAGCCATGTCCTGTGCAGTACTACACCAACCTTTGTCTCACGCTGCTGCAGCTGCCACACTGTGCATGATAACTCTATGTGCATAAGTTCAGCAATGGTGTTCATGTCAAAAGACCATCAAGGGACACTGATTCATTTATAGCTGGATGAAAAAACAAATCACCCACTCAAGTATCCAAATATTTTTAAACTTCTTAGATATCCTAACCCATGTAGGTATTTTGTTTCATTATACTGGAATTCTCAAAATGAAGTATGAGTATCTCAAACATAATTTAAACTTAGGTATGTAGCACTTCTGATTCCAGTTCTTAAGACGCAAGTTACACTGAAAAGTTTATAAGATGAACTTAGCCTACCTATTATTATAGTAAAATGCTTTATGTGCAAATATGTTTTCCCTCATAAAGCAATACTGAAAGTGTATAAATTAAGACATTTACATTTTTTCATATATGACATATATATTGGATATAGAATTTTCTTGGTAAATTTTCTTTGCATGCATTCCAAATTCCTAAGCTCCAGTACTGTGTAGATGCAAAGAAATATTGTTATATTCAACAATCAGATAAGCAAACATCTTAAATATGGAAGCTAAACAATTAATACTACAGGTTGCTAAATTTCTCAGTAGAATATCTAATTGCTTCATTGTTCACTGAATTAAGTGTCAGCGTATAGACCAAATGTGAAGCTATCTGATAAAGCAATTCTAAAGTCTTTATAATGGTTAACCTCTTGTAGTAATGTACATGTCATCTGTATAGGTTTTGTAATACTGGGTTTTCCAAAATATGTCACAATGGACTTATCAGCACTAACTTTTTATTAGCAATAGATTTTTAAAGCTTAGTACTGTTATGGAATCCCCAAATATGTCCCAGGACCACTGTGGTTACCAAAAATAAAGGCCTTTGTCAGTCTCCAGCTATCAAACAATCACACCTCTATCTCCTAATGTGCATTGTCTCCAACTGTGAGGGCAATCTTCCTAAGCAACCTGAAAGAACAAATGATAGCTGCATTGACGATTAGAATTTTTTTCAGCCTGCATTAACAGCCCTGTATGTTATTGTTTTTAAATAACTGCTACAAATATTCTAAAGTCCTCTCAAATAATTTTATTGGCCTTTGGCCTATTGCTTTACTGACAGGTATGCATGTGTGACTTGGGACTTAGTCAGCACCAACCACTTATATCTGGTCCTAGTTTAATAGTGCCTTCTTCAAAGATAATCTGCCTGTTAGTTATCCTCCCATTAATAGTGTATCAGCCCCCCCACACACACACACTATCTCTCTGTTTCTCTTTTTATGCAGCAGTAAGGTATATTGTCCTTGCTGCATATAAATACATTTTCTGTAACAATAATGAGGATAACCTATACATTTTAGAGTAATACAAACACTATTGATACAAGGTAAACTGAATAAAAACTATTTTCTGCAGTCAGGAAATCTTGGATTGTTTTTTGGCCAAACTGCAATATTACTAGGTGCAACAGGCTCCGTTCACCTATCCTACCCCCATATCCTACCCACTACATCTCCTTTAAGTTTCTCACCTTAGTCAAACCTCACAAGCATACTACCAATCCACAATAACTTCCTACCACCAAAGCCTACCTATCTTATGACAGCCTTTAATATCACCAAATTACTATAATTGACAAATACCTTGACCTACCTATAAACTGTACTACCAATCCACAAGTTCCTCAAATATGCTTATATCTCCTTATTACTGTAACTAACAATACCTGTTCTCTTCTCTTCATCATCTAAATATGATCTCCTTTAAAACATCACAAACCCTGAACTCCCCACTCCTCACCATAGTATGATATCTAAGTTTAACCTCCTCATGCTCATATTATTACCCTGCTCTACATCTTACCAAACACAACTCCCTGAATACTCAACCTTCTACCAAAAGACACAGGATTACAATGTAACCCCTTCATCCATCCAGTTCAGAATAGGTCCCCACTTATATAAACATCACTATACTAACCTTATTAGACCTAAAATACTCCATACATCCAAAAAAGGTTCTAAGAGGTTCAAAGGGGGTCTATATTAAATTCTCGAAAGCTGACAATGTCGAATCTGACATTGTCAACACGAGAATAGCGAAACTGCAGAACATCGAACAAGTAAATGGAAATCTCCATAAGGGGAGATTTCCATTTACTTTAATGTAGTGCGGTCTCGGAGTTGGTATATTTAAGTAGCGGGGGTGGGAGTGGGGGGTGCAGCCACCCATGTGAGGGGGTGCAGGGGGGATTGCCCTTGCCTACACCATTTAGTTTTTTTTTTTGTTGTTTTTATTTTTTTTTTTCTGAACATTCAATGTTTTAACAGTTCGATCACTAAAGGTTGACCTTTAGTGATTCGAACTGTTAAATATTCAATGTTCTAATATAGACCCATTCAAAGGTACTATCACTACAAAAACTAAAACAACACATTCTTATAAGTGTTCTACTGAATTTACTGCTAGCAGGTGACATTCACCCCAGCCCTGGACTATTTCAAGCATCAAGTTACTCCATAAATAATAAATCAACTCTGCCCCAAAACCTTAACTCCTCTCTCGACAAAATAATAAATAGCAACAAGAAACTCAATATATTTCATATGAACATCAGAAGCATTGCAAACAAAATTCAGAGCTGCATGCATGGATAAAATATCACTCATCTAACATATTAGCAGTAACAGAAGCTTGGCTAAAACTGAATGTCAGTAACCCAGAAATACTCCCCCTACCTCCCAGCTTTAATATCCTTAGAGCTGATAGATTAAGATTAAACAAAAAATCAGGAGGAGTAGCAATTGTGCTCTGCAGTAGTATAAACCTATCACCTTTCACATCTCCAATAACCTCCTTCCTCAATATCAAACTATTTCTAAGTAAACTAAAACTAAATGCTCACAAAACAATATGTGTAGAGGCGGCCCTTTATATCCCACCTGGAGACAATATCAGCACATTAAACAACATCCTATGCTGGCTATCTGATAATGTACACACAGAGACAATTATACTAGGTGATGTTAACATCAACTGGTCAAGTTCCACCTCTGAGATAGTGACGTCTAGTATTAACTTATACAATTTCTCGAGCTTGTCAGTGATCTTATAAGAATCAACCTGAAAAATGGTAAAACTACCACCCTGGACTCATTATTAGCAAGTCAGCCTAATAATATAAGCTCCCATGGCAGCTTAGCTAGTACACTTGGTGACCAGTTGTCCATATATTCCAAAACAGAATGCCATACTTCTCCCAAGGAACACACATATAAATCCTCTTGCAAAATAAATGACTTTGACCCGCAACTGTTTAACACCTCACTATAATCTCACAACTGGAACATCTTAAAAGTCTTGCCACAAGATGATGCTGTTGTCTATTTTAATAAGATATTTGTGGAACTGATAAGCAGCATAGTCCCCTTAGGGTTAAAAGAGTACAAAACAACCCTGCTCCTTGGCTTACTGCTACTACCAGGAAACTAATGAGGAATGGAAGTAAAGCTTGGAAGGTATGTCACAATAATAAAACAGACATTTTTCAATAATATAAATATGAAATAAAGCCAAATGGCAGATCAAATTTTACAAGAAACTTTATTACTCCAATTTGCAGAATAGCTGCTACAAAATTCTAGATAATTCTGGGTCACTATAACTAAAATACTACATCCTGGATCAAACAGACAGCCAAACGTCAACCACCGCTGAAAACCAAAGGAGGCGGTGCTTCAACCTATATTAGGGATAAATTCACCTCATGTCTAGTTACACTGGACGACTCCATGGAGTTACTCCAGGTCCAGGTTATGGTGGGTAAGGCTCACATTCAAGTCCTAGCTAGTTACAGATCCCCCTCCATGGGTACCTACTCTAGCCCACACTCACAACACAAAATATCCTCGACTTTATGAATTCAAATGCCCTGGAGTAAATTGTTCATACCCTGACAAGAGGAAAAAACATTCAAGATCTAGTCCTCACCAACATGTCAAACAGGTGCACTGCTGCAGTTGTTGGATCCACATTAGTTAAAACTGACCACAAATCAGTCATCTTCAAACTGACACTAACACCAGAAATCACAAAGGGTGAAATCAGACTAAAAAACTTCACCAAGGCAAACTATACCCTCCTAGATGAAGGTATAAATGCATACCAATCACTTGCATAAGTGTATCAACTCGGCTGTACCTGATAGAATCAAAGCCAGAGCCTTAAGTAAAATCAAGCTGCATGGTGGACTTCCAGCATCAACAAACTCTACAAATAAATGCAAAAACGTTGCTGTTTAAGAAAACAAAGACAATGACCCAACAATGGAAAAGCACCCTCCTCAGCTTTAACAGGGAAATAAGACAACCTGTCAAATCCTCCAAGAGCGCCTTTGAGAGAAACCTAGCAAGTACTGCCAAGGATAACCATAAGGCCTTGTACAGCTATATATGTAACCTAAAGGATAGGATCCAAGCATGTGCAGAACCGGTGGCCAACAGTATCACACACACTGACCCCACAGAGATAGAAAAACTAGCAGATAGGTTTGGTGAACATTTCACAACCTTATCCCCTCCTAACTTACAACAAACCATCCCCAACCTCAGCCCACCTTACATAACTAATGAGCAAGTCCTCAAAGCCTTGTCCAAGGCAAATCACATGGCCTCTATGGGACCAGATGATATCCCAGGCTGTCTTCTAAACAGGCTAAAACATGAACTAGCATCAACACTAAGTACCTTTTTCAATCATAGCCTAACCATAGGCTTTGTTCCTGCTGAATGGAGAACAGCTACAGTTATTCCCCTCCCCAAAGGTGGCCTAGCAACAGACCCAGAGAATTACAGACCCATAGGCCTGACCAGCCTCAACTGTAAAGCCATGGAATGTATCATTATGGACCTCATAAATAAAGACATAGGTGACCTTGAAACCCTGGACCCTACCCAATTTGGCTTCATGAAGGGCAGATCCTGCCTGTTAAACCTGGTGAATTTCTTTGAAAGCATGACCAAGGCCATTGATGAGGGCAAATCTGTGCACACAGCATGCCTTGACTTGGCAAAGGCTTTCAACACAAATCTCACATTCAGGCATTACCAATAAATGAAGCAAACTGAATGTAAACCCCTTCATTGTTAGATGAGTTGCTAACTGGCTCACAAACCGGACACACGCTATCAAAGTAGGTGACTCCACATCAACCAACAGAGCTGTTACCAGTGGGTTGCCACAAGGGTCAGTGCTGGGCCCCTTACTGTTTGGTATATACTTCTCAGAAGTTTAGGTCAAAACTAAAGGGCTGTGACTGACCAGGTTTGCAGACAACTGCAAACTGGGTGCAATTATTGAATCCCCAAATGATGTCAGTATACTTCAGGAGGGTCTTGCACAGAACAATGATTGGTGTCTTAGTAAGACTGAATGCAAAGAAATGCATCATCATTCCCTTCAGTAAAAACAATGTCCCTTCACACTATCAAATTAACAATAATACCCTATGTACCTACGAAGTGGCAAGAGATGTGGGACTACAAGTAGATTGCAACCTTAACTTTGACCACCATGTGACTACTGTGGTAAGGAAGGCTTTTTAAGTAACACACTTGATTAGTGAAGGCATCACCTCTAGAGTAAAGGAGATTATAACCCCTCTATACTCATCACTAATCAGGCCCATAATTGAGTATAATGCCCCTTTTGGCATATACTGTACAAAGCACCTGCAGCAATTGGAGAGACATCAGAGGTTTCTAACTAAGAAGATCAAGGGATTCCAGCATGTGCCTTACACAGACCGACTAAAGTACCTGTCACTATACTCAGTATTGTATAGACTTCTTAGGGGAGACTTTTGCCTGGCTTACAGAGCAATATCTGACCCACACCTAATTAATTTGCTACACATCCTTAAATCAAACAGGACTAGAGCTACACATTTCAGGGACCTAAATATAGCCTGTAACTTGAATAGGACATGCTGGATGTTGCATCTTTGGAGTAGGCTGCCAATTCATGTGAAGCAGAGCACCTCTATGACACTGTTCAAAAGGAAGCTGGACTAGTGGATGGAGCACTGTAAATTCTTACCAGGGACAGCACCCACAACCCTCCAGGACATGAACAGTCATTACTAAATGCAATATTGGGTATTGACTAGAGTGTCTATGGTATTACATTGTGATGAAATGGCTAGTCATGAAATGACCTCTGTGTCGATAGCCTAGTAACCTCCTATGATCCAATGATCCACGGTAGCTTTTTTGTTTTCTTTACTTGGGGCTCTTGCTTTGATTTTGTCTGAAATAGCTGAGTCTATATACTTATACAAGTGATTGTACAGGGCTTTAATTTAAGCTTTGGTGTAGTTACCACTTCCAGTTGAGAGTGGGACTTGGAATGTATTTATACTTTCCCAAAGGAGGATATAGTTTGCTTTGGTGAAGTTTTTTAGTCTGATTTCACCCTTTGTGAGTTCTGGTGTTAGTACCAGTTCAAAGGTGACTGACTTCTGGTCAGATTTAACTAATGAGGGTTCAACAGTTGTGGTGGTGCATCTGCTTGTCATGTTAGTGAGGACCAGATCTAGTATGTTTGTTCCAGTAGTTGAATTTTGAGAAATTTGTTCCAAAGCATTTGAGTTAACAAAGTCAAGGAACTTTTGCTCTAGTGAGTTAGGGCTAGAGTAGGTTTCCCAGTTGATGGTGGAATAATTGAAATCCCCCATGACCAGAGTGTTTGACAATATTGGAATTGACTCCAGTTTGGTCAGGTAGGCCTTGTGCACATCATGATCCATGGAGGGGGGGTCTATAACTAGCTATGACTTGAATGGGGGGGGTCTTACCCACAATAATCTGAACTTGGAGTAACTCCATGGAGTTGTCCAGTTTAACTAGTCAGGAGGTGAATTTATCTCTAATATAGATAGAAATACTGCCTCCTTTGGTTCTCACACATTTGTTTTGTGGTCTGAAGGTGTGGAAAGAATTGTAGCCTTCCAAGGCCAGGGTACTCTCTGAGGCCTTGAACCGGGTATCTGTGACTGCACAGATATCTACATCCTACACTGATAGAAGTGCTTTCAGGGTGTGCAGTTTTTGGTTGAAGTTCCTAGCATTTAGCAGCATAAAACTTATTTTGTTATGGTTGGCAATTTTCATGTTGCCAATTTTGTTTTTGAGACTTTTCCTAAAAAGGCATTATGGGGGAGGCAAGAGCCTTAGTCAGCAGCCAAAAGCCTAGTGGTGCCAGGTACAAACCTTCTCTGGCAAAGCACAGAGGTTTGCTGATCATGTCATTCCAGGCTGACAGAAATTGGATCCTCTTTGAATGACACCAAAAACTAAGCCAATTATTGAAATCGATCATTTTTTGTTTATACTGTGGCATCATTCTTGGTGAGGGTAAGATGCTGCTCAAGGCTTGGGACCTACCTGCCTGGGACACATACTCAGAAAGCTCAGTCATGTCTCTCTTCATATGTTCAGGGAGGTATGTCTCAAGTCATTCACTCCAACATGAGCTATGGCAGAGTCATAATGGTACTTGTTGCCTAGAAACTTGAGTGCATGTGTGATTTGATGAATCCTGGCACCGGAGATGCAGCTGACCATGACTTTCTACTTATATAACCTGGTGAGTGGAACATCTGTGTGTCATATTATAGAGTCTCCAATGACATGGAAATTGGCTTTTGAGTGTTATGCCTTAAGAGCTTGGGAGGTGAGAAACCAGTGTTGCTATATGTCTTGGGTGCTGTTGGAACTGTGTTAGTTGTAGCAGTGTTTTGTTTTAGCGGTCTCTGGTGTTTCAGTACATTTTTTGAGAGGACCTCCACGTATCTTGATTTATTTGTTGGATGCGTACTATGTGCATGAGTAGTGGTGGGTGAGTTGATAACCTCTTCAGTATTGCTGGTTTGAGTGCAAGAGAGCAGTCTTGGTGTAGATACAGCTCTTGAACTGTTCTAGAGTGAGTTATTAGTAGAAGGTTGTCATTGTACATGTGGCAGTTACTACACTGTCTCAGGAGATCCAAGTCAACAAGGCTGGCAGGTGAAACGAGGGTAGTCCAACTGTCCATAATGTTTGGTTTGAAGAACTATCAGAAAGGGGGTGTTTTCAGGACTGATCTAGGAGGTGCTTTCTAGATGGATGTTCCTGATGGGGTTTTTGGCTGGTGGTTTAATTGGTCACAGCTCACTAGCAATACTTCTTAGTCTGGAGATGTACTAAAGATGTGGACTGCACTAATGTACTATAGCTGTATCTAAGGGAAAAATTGTCAAAGTTATCTGTCCTGCTATGGCACACTATTGTGTGGTGCTGCACAACACGCAAACAAGCAGAAACCTGTTCAAATGTGGAGCTTAAATACCAGAAGCTAAAAACTTTAAAAAAAAAAACTTTTAAAAACTCAGAATGACCAATGAAGGTGCTTACGCCAAGCCCTCGGAAGTCCTTGCTTTCACTTCCAGGTGAAGCAAGATGACAGCCATTTCTGCTGCAAGTACTGCAGCTAGTGTTTTTGTTTTTCCTGTTGTTTATTCTACTTTGCCTTCTATCACTGCTGCACAGTCATTTAACTTTATTTAAAGTTTATTTAGTCATTTAGTTCATTTAACAACCTTTTCTGTGTCCCAGACTTCTTCACAGGCTTTAGCTGTGTTGCATGATTCTGGTAATTTGTGCTTGATTGGGATGATGAAATGGAGCTTCATGATGGTTCTTTGGCTTCTGCTGTTTCTTTTTCTGCTGTTTTGGCTCCCCCTACTGCTATGCCGGTTACTTCTGCTGTGTCTTCTGTTGCTTCTGCAGTTGTTTCTCAGGCCAAGTTCTTTGCTGCTGTGGCAAAAATGGCAGTTTCTGCTTAATGTGATTCAGCCTAGCTCTCTGAGGCAGACTATGGTTGTTTCTAAGCCTTTGGCGAATCTTAAGTCTACTTCGGGTCAGTTTCCTTCATATAACTTTATTTGGCATTCTTTATTGAAACCATTGTCTGTTTCTGTTCAGTCTTTGTGTGCTGTTATTCATTGGGGGCAGGGATGCTTTTGCTGATGCTTATTTTAAGAGCAGGAGGCTACTTCTACTTTTGGTTCTTGTTTTGCTGCACATAAATAGCAGCAGCCTTGGTCTGATTTTGTGCTTGTTTCTTATTAACATAAACTTATTTTGTATTTTCATTATATTTGTGTTACAGAAGCATGGATTTACTTCCTTAGTGTGCTGATGCTTTTTCTATTAAGAAATCTTTTGATTCTGATGCTGGTAGAGTTTCAGATGGGGCATGGGAGGCCTGGATGGCTTTGCATGTCCTTGATTCTGGTGTTTCTCTGGTATCTGTTTGTTGTCTGGTCAAAGAGGCATTTTGAGGTGTGCAGGTCAGCATAAGTCCTGATTTTTTTGTGGTGATTTTTCTCACTTGGTATTTGATTGTCCTGCTAGGAAATGCAGTCATTGGGGTTTACGTTCTTGTTCTCATGTTGATTCTGTTTGTCCTGCTGCACCTTCTGTATTACCTCTTTCCCCTGAGTCTTATCAGAATTTACTTTCTGATGTTTCTGTTTCCATTTCTGCTGTTGCTCCTGTGGACTCTTACTCAGGGCAGGCTGTTGTCTCTGTCCCTTGTCCCTCACCCTTCTTATGTTTCTATTCCTACTTCTGTTTCCTCTCTGGAGGGGTCTGTTCTGCTTTCTTTGCCATCTAGCCCTCCTTGTCCTGTTTCTGCTGCTTCTGGTTCTCACTCTACTGTGCATCTTTCTCCTGTTGTTTTTGTTGTTCCTACAGGTACTGATATGTTAGAGTCTAATAAGAAATTACTTGGTATGTCTGATAGGTTTACCTTCATAATGTCGATTGCACATTGCCGAATGTGCACAATGCCGAACCCATTTCCACAAAACTCATACCGCCGAAACCTCAGAAAGTCAACAAAACATCAAAAGATGATATTTACAACTGCACCACACCTACAAATAAGTTTTAACATGAGTCAAAAAGGGGGCGAGATTTTGCAGTTTGGATAATCGGCGTTCAATGTTTTGTGAAGGAGCAGTTCAGAGTTTGCAGAAGTGGGTTCGCCATGTGGCCATCGACATTATGGAGGTAAACTGTCTGATACCTCTTCTACTGGTGATGGTATTGCCTCTAAAGATACTGGTAGTTGTGATTCTGATTTGTGTACTGAAATGGATGACTCTCAGCAGTGAACCTCAGCTTCTAGGTGCAGACATCTTAGAAACAAGAGGTTTCTCATCCTGGTACTGATGGCTAAATTGTTTTTGACTTTCTGTAATATTAATGGTATGGTGTCATTGCCCCAGTGTTTGACTGTTTTTTCCTGGGTTTCTGTCTTACACTCTGACATTGTTTGTCTGTGGGTAGGCTTTCCTCTGTTCATTGTTCCCAATGGGAAACTTTGTGGAGGGATGGGGTGCGGTTTGGTCTTTAGGGACAGATCTTAGTTCTGGTATTGGGTTGCTGTATCATATATCTGTTATGATTTTTAGGGATGTTATTCACATTTTGCCTGGTAGGAGTCTGGTGGTGGATTTGTTGTGTAGATGTTCTTTTGTATGTTTAGTGATTATTTATACTTTTAGTCCAGTGTCTGAACATCACTTATTATTTCATCTTTTGCAACCTTATTTTTAATTGACTGTCCTATTCTTTTTTTTATTTTGGTGACATTAGCTGTGGTGTATTACCAGGGTGTTCTAGGGTCAGACAGGACTCTAGTGTCCATTGTTGTAAGGACATTTTACATTTGGCCTCTCTTACTGTATGCAGTCCTCCTGCTTTTATTTTCTTTCATGGGGCTGCTCGCACCCACACTGATTAATGTTTTTGTTCTTCTACCATTGAAGCACCTTTTACTGATCATTGTGCTTTGTCCTTTTCCTTTGGAGTTATTTCTGCATTGTGCAAGGGTAGGGGTCTCTCTCATTTTACTGCTCCTTAGACTTTTACTTCTACCTGGCAAGAGGTCATTACTGAGCTATGGCATGATCATTTTACTCTGTTGTCTTTTTATTCTTCTCTTTCTTCTTGGTGGTTGGCCTTTAAAGATAAGTTTGTATCCTGATATTTTTGGTTTGCCCACTCTTATTATTTCCTTTCTAAGGGTTCTTCCGACTCCCTGTATGCTACTTTCCAGTCTGCTGTGCATCATGCACCTGCAAGTGACCTTCGACACCTCCATGAGTTGCATTTGCATAACCTTGCAAGGGTGAGTGGTTCTTTGGAACTATGCCCATTCTCTCTTTTATGTTGGTAAATGTACTTTTAGGAAGGAGACCTTTTCAGGTGATGTTGTTACCACTAAGGAGGGTATTCTGCAGGAAGTTAATTCTTATTTGTCCACTTTGTATGGTAGTAAACTTGCTTCTGTGGAATCTTGGCCTATACCTGTGATGCCTGCTGTTTTTAGGGTGGCTCTTGATGCCCCTATTACTTTGTTTGAGGTTCAAAGGGCTATTGCTTCTTTCAATGTTGCTACTGCCCCAGGGTTAGATGGTCTTTCTTACCATTTTTACCACTATCTGTCTGATGCTCAGTTGTCTATACTGATGCAATTGTTGAATGAGTGGTTTTCTCATGGTTTTTCCCATCCTGGTTTGTTACAGATAGCCCTTAAGTTCCTTTGGAAAAAGGGTGACTGTAGGGTCATGTCAAACTGGCATCTGATTTATTTTTGCAACATCAATTGTAAGTTGTTTTGTAAGATCTTGGAATTAAGTTTGTGGTCAAAAATGCAATATTTGTTGGACCCTGGGGGTCTATGATATTTCTGGTAGGCTTACGCAAAATTTAATACTTTTGTTGAAGTCTCTTGCCTCCTTTGTTCATGCTTCTGATTCTGCTCTGCTGCTCTCTTGTGACCTGACCAAAGTATTTGACAATGTTCGTCATTCAGCATTGTTGGCCATCTTAAAGGCTTATGGATGTGGTCCTCTTCTTCTTCAATGTATTGCTTCCATTTATTCAGCTTCTGTTATTGCTCCTGTGGTTAATGGCTGGACGGGAGCTGAAGTTGCCATGAAGAATGGTGTGCATCAAGGTTGTCCCTTGAGGAGTTATCTTTTTACTCTGGTGGTGGGTGCTATGTTTTTTAAGGTGAAGATGCACTTTTACTTGTCTCCTTTTTCTTTTTTATGTTGATGTCTTGCTTTCTGTCTTATGCAGACAATGTTACTATTGTTGCAGAGTCTTCTTTTTTTTTTTCATTATTGGGCATTTCTCTTAATTTTGCCAAATCCTGTGGTTTTGCTGCATTTCCCTGTGCTGGGGATGTTTCTTTTGCTAGCACTGGTGTCTCTATCTTGGATTTGCCTTTTGGTTCTTCTTCTTATGTCTCAGTGTTGTTAAACTCTTCTTGTTAAAGCTGTTCAGTGCTTGGCTTTCTGACATTCTTTCCAAAAAAAGTCTATTTTGTTAAATGTTGCCTTTTTGGGCACTTTAGGGTATGTTTTTTCTGTCTGTTTATTTCCATATTCCTGGTTCACCTGCCTTTTATTTGAGGTCTTTCCTTTTTTTGGGGGGCACTTCCTATACACCTCTTAGGAGGGGTATTTTGTGTTCACCTCTTACTTTTCGTGGTGTTGGTTTACTGCATCCTGTCCCTTTTTTCTACACTTTGTTTCTTTTTCCTGTATTGTAGCATTTACAGGCTGCAGATCTTTCTTTGCTTGGTCACTTGCTTTTGGAAGACTTGTTTGGCTGGAAAGTGTGCATGGAGGGACCCTTCACAGTCCAGTCTTTGCTGCTTGCTTGACATGTGTCTTTAGACTCCCCCCCCCCTTCCACTAGGAAAGAATGGTATTCTTCTCTTTTGGCCCATTTCAATGCCATTAATGGGTATCAACTTTATTCCCCTGGGAGATTGTTGGGTTTGAGGCAGCGTATGCAACGTTATGCTTTATTTCTTCACTGGCATTATATTTTTGTGGCATTGCTCTCTTGATAAGCTGCCTGTTAGATCTTCTTATGTTTTTCAACTTGTGGGGTTGCAGTTGTGTCCCCATGATGGGTGTCAGGGTTTAGAGACAGCAGGGCATGTTTTTCTTCAGTATCTCAGGGTGGCTTGGGTTTGGAAGGGTGTACAGCATCATTATTCAGTGCCACATATGTTTCCTCTCACTACTGAGAAATGCTTATATGGGGACTATGGTTGTGCCTGGATGCCAGCTGTTGCTAGGGCAGATTTCATTTTGGTGTCTGCTTTACATCTTCTTTGGGCTGCCCGTTGTAGTAAGGTACTTACTGGGAAGATTTTTTTCAGTCCCTGATTTGTTGCAGCAGTTGCAAATGTGGTTATGGCATAAAGGGTGGGGGGATGAATAATTTGCCTACTCATGCTTGTTTCATCTTTTTTACACAACAGAAGATTTACCTTTTTGATGAATGCATTGCACTGGTGTTTCTATCAGTGCTTTTTGTGTTTTAGGTGTATATCTCTCCTGTTTTGCTTTATGGAGTGTATTCCACCAGCTAGTGCACTCCTTTTTCTTGTGGGCTTCTCCAACGTTTTACCCACCTTGTGGCCTTTTCTTTTTTGTTCACTTTTTCCAGTATTACAAGATTATTTGCATTTCATTTAGTGTTCTTTGCTTACTTTTATTGGTTTGTTTTCTTTGGGATGTTTGTTTGGATATTAGTAAGATGTTGTTCTTTGGTAGTTTTTTTGTGTCCTCTAGTACTGTTTGGTGTTTTGTTTCTTTTTTTTATTTTCTTCCTTTTTTGATTTTCTTGCCAGGCCTTCTTTACTGTTTTCTTTCTCATTCTTCAGCCTTGTAGGACTTGTTATGCTTCCTGTTAGGGATTTTTTTTCCTTAGTCCTTCTTTTTGGCCTAAGGAGCATGTTTTTGTTAGAGTTTTCTGGTCCTACACAGCTGTTGTCTATTTCTTTGTCAGTTTTGCAAGGTCTTTTGCTTCTTTTCTTTCTTTTATTTTCCTGGTCAGTATGACTTCAAGCCCAAGACCAATCACCCTTCACCAGGCAGGTTCCAATCAGCACATTTCTCTCACAAGGGTGCAGAAGGGCCCCTTCCAATCAAAGATGGCTTGGAAAATGTGCTCAGAATACAACAGCCACTACAAACAGACCCAGGTGCAGCAAACCTGTATTTGGACTATGCTGCAGCTACTAGCTACACTAATTTAGACAGGAAACTCTAAAAAATGTTTTAAACAGCACAGTAAGTATGCTCATTTGGGTGACCAGAACAATCCATGATGCCAAAATTCACTAGTATACTTAACAGGTAAGCTAACCTGTTAAGGGCAGCAAGATCAATTTTAAGGTAGTCTTTTGTGCTTTCAGTGCAATGTTTTAATTAGTATCTTTGAAATTACATATAATGTTTTAATTAAAGTCTTCCTTCCTCAGCCTAATTAGTTTGCTAGCTGTACATACTCAGTACCTCACCAGTACACAACAATCAATGTCTCTCCCAATCTTTGTTCTATTTGAAATGTCACCATAAAGTTTTTACTCCCACAAACACACTAGTATACAGTAAGACACCATTCAATGTCTCCAGTTATCTCCTGGGCTGGTTGAAGTATCACTGATCTGTCTTAGACTGTCCTGAGCAAGCCTAGCCATCATGGCAGTGATCACTGTTCTCCCTTCTGTCAACTTATCCTAGCAGTAAAGGCATCCCACGAGCAGTACGTCAAAGATTGGTCTCTACAAACCTCACCCTAAAACCAGTGAGTGACAGAACCCTCTCTAAGGAACTCCCAAACCATGAAACATTGAGAACTCCCAAACCATGAAACATTGACTGGATTGCCTTTCCGGTAACCTGCTTAGAATGTTGGCATATAAAGTAACCCCCCCCCTACTGCAATGCAAATGCTCTGTTATCTGTTCCCTGCAACTGAAGCAAGGTAGCAATGTTGTAGGATTTTTCTTACTAGTGGTGCTCACTATATAAGCTAACAAGGTGACTAATGATTCTTTATAGGTATCACACCTTGGCAACACTGCATTTGATGGCTGGGGTACTGTACCTTGCTGAGAATGCCTAACTGTACTGCAGCAAGCTGAAGCCAAAATACGTCTTCACAGCGTAGCTTATCCCTTTTTCCTCTACTGGACCATCAGTATTGTAAATAGCTATGAAATTAGCCTCCTTTTCCAGGTGCCTGGCTATTTGAATTATGGTAACAATATATAGCTGCTTTGACAAATAGCTATATTAAAAGTTAGGAAGGTCAAAATACTGAAAGTTATGATGTAAAGCATTGTGGGTAAAGTCATAAGTGGGTATTCATAACCTAGGCAGTTTTCAGAGCTTATGATCCATATTTCCAGAAAAATAATCTTCTTATCCTGCATCTTGAACAGATTAACATAATAATTGTGTAGCTTGATTTCAGAGGGGAATTTCAGTTGCTGTAAAGAATCATCTTCAAATGGCTGTGTTTTGAAGTCCCATGGATCCCCAGAATAGGAAAACTGAGAGTATAAGTCTGTTGAGATATATACTGAGCCTGTGGTTATGATATCTCAGCATAATGCCCCTGTTGTGAAGATACAATGGTCTTGAGGTAGTAATGCTTTAAAGTTTTAACAGTGAGCTCCAGAATTTACTACTTGCATTTGAACTACAGTTTATTTTCTGAAGTGCTGGGATGTGCAATATCAGGTTTCACACTGTCAAGGAACCTTTTGATGTAATAAGACAATTAATAATGAGTCTGCATCTGAAAAGTATCTGGTGTCAAATTTATAAAGTAACTAAAATGTAGTCCTAATGAAAGTCACAGTACAAAATATTAAAATTTGGCAGAGTAATAAGTGAATGAATTCATCAGATTAAATCAAGTTTCATAAAACTGGCAATCTTTAACAGTTTTACTACAACTGTTTAAAATAATTATCTTGTGGTGAGACTTCCTAGACTCTGGCAATGTCATTGTGCAGTTCCATCACCAAATATGTTTTTTAGGTCATTGTATAATAATTCCATCATTTATCAAAAGGGATCTCACAAATGATATGCTGACATGCTAGTCTATCTTAGTTCAAAATGATCCAGGGAAGGTTGTTTGTTGAATTGTGTATTGAAAAAAGGAATTATGAAAGTCTATTTAAAGTAGCACTTAAATAACTCGATGATCAGTTCAATGAATTTTGGGGAATACTTTCACTTTAAAGGACTGTAGTATCCAACAGCTTCTTAAGGTAAGCTTGGGTAGAATTAATGTGGATTTGTGGGTTTGTAGTGGGAGGTCCAGGCTGAGAAAGTTGGAGAGGATAAGAAGTCAATGGAAATTTTTTGTTATTTAAGAAAAAAATAATAATTTTACTTTATTTCAAGTTGAACATTGGCAGATTAGGCTCCAGCCCTAAGTCTCTATCTGAAGTTCAAATGGCAGTGCAGACTGGGCTTCCAGCGTCCTTTACTATGAGATTGTATGGGCATGGTATCCATTGGTCAAGGTTACACTTAAACAGGGTTAAGGATGAATTCTGCTTCATATGGATGGGGATCCTGTTCCAGAGCATGGAGACCCTTTGAGACACATTTATGTTTTGCCAACATGTCTTATTTACTTCACAAACAAAAATTAAATCCTTAGATCTAGTGGTGCTGATGCTATTTGTTTGCATATGGGCTGGATCTGAGGATGCCTTGTATGCCAGGCATAGATCGCCTGTCAATAACCTGCAGGAGACAGAGTATAGAGAGAGGGTTTTAAGGTGATCCATATAGGATAATGGGTTCCTACCCTGGATTCTCCAGGTAAGGAACCTTTGCAGGCATTCCAACTGTTGCATATGTCTTGTCAGATACATGCTGAAGGGGGCATTATACTCAATGATGGGTCTGATAAGGGCCAAATAATGTGACACTGTGACTTCCTTGGACCTGGATGCCATGCCCTTCCTTATAAGATGGGCAACACAGAAATATGTTCTTACTACCTTTGCCACATATTGGTCAGGGGCCAGAATACTGTCTACATATGTTCCCAGAACCCTGACTACTGAGCCAACTCTTGGGGGGGTCTTATCAACAGAGTCATTAGCTTGGGTGGCAGTTCCCCCAAAGACACTATGATACATTTCTTGGCATTGAGTTTTAGTCCATGACTTTGGCACCAGTCATTTGTCTGAGTTAAACCCTCTTGTAAGATGCTTGTTTCATGGTTGGAATCTATAATAGCTCCCAGTTTGCAGTCATCTGCAAACTTGGACAGCCAAATGCCCTTGACATTAACATTTGGCTCTGAGAAGTAGATGCCAGATAGGAGTGGTCACAACACAGAGCCCTGAAATACCCTGCTGATGACCAGTCTCTTAGTGGAGGTGGTTTCACCAATCCTAACTTCCTGGGTCCTGTCTGTGAAGACAGCTGGCAATCTAGTAAGTTATGTAGGGGTATATCTGCCCAATTTGGTGAGTTTGTCAACTATACCTGAGTGGGTTACTATATTGAAAGCTTTAGCCACATCCACGTAAACAGTATGCATCATTTTCCCTCCATCCTTTGCTTTGATGACCTTCTCAAAGAATTCTTCTATGTTTAGTAGGTATGACCTTCCCTTGTCAAAG
Organism: Protopterus annectens; assembly: GCF_019279795.1. Classification (NCBI taxonomy): domain Eukaryota; kingdom Metazoa; phylum Chordata; order Ceratodontiformes; family Protopteridae; genus Protopterus; species Protopterus annectens. The sequence continues at coordinate 687,676,351 of NC_056745.1, read as the reverse complement.
TCAGACTGTGTTGGTCCCATGCCTGAAAGTTGCCTATGACCTTGTTGATCATTTCCATGATACTTTGTTCCATGGCTTTGCATATTAGACTAGTCAGTCTAGTAGGTATGTAATTTCCTGTGTCAGCTGATGATCCACCCTTGTGAAGTGGAATAACAGTTGCAGCTCTCCATTCTCATGGGACAAAGCCTGTTTTGAGACAATAGTTGAAAAGTGACTCAAGTGATTCTGATAGGTTATGTTTCAAAATGTTTAGGAGGCATCTCAGAATAATAGTAATCTTATTTGTTAAGCAGGTAGGCACACTGGACACACAATCCCTTTTCAGGGGTGACCCAGGATCAATGTCTGGTTAAGTGACTTGCTCAAGGTCACACAGAAGGTAAATGAGGGCTGAGAGAATCAAACTCAGTACCACAGGAACTACAGCTCACAACATTAACCTCTGCATCAACTGTCAGACAATTCTATTTATTAATCAAGTAGACCCACTAGACACAAAGTCCCCTTTCAGTGGTGACCTGGGAGCAAGCAATATCTGGTCAAGGGACTTGCTCATTGTTACACAGCAAGCAAACGAGGGCAAAGGGAATCAAACCTTGGCTATAGGAATTACATCTCACAACCTTAACCTCTGTATCAATTGTCAAGTAATACACTTTTTTGTTAACATGGTAGGTCCACTTTTCACACAGTGTCTTTTTAGGAGTGACCCAGGAGCAATATCTAGTTAAGAAACTTGGTCAGGATCACACAGTAAGCAAACGGAAGCTATAGGAATCAAACCCAGGACTGTTAGGCCTAGCAACACATTGTCTTAAACCTCTGCAAGAAACTGCTATGAATTTTTTTTTTTGCTTTATCATTCTCATCAGAAAGGTCTGTCCTTATTTTTAATAGAAGATTAGTTTCCTTCATCTTAAGAAATAAGGTACCTGACCATGTCAGTCATGACATAAGACTAATCAGTGTATGGTTAGGACAGAGTTATGACACACTTACTGGGTAGATATTGGGCATAAGTTTTAACTATAATAATACATAAATGTGCCTGTGGTAAACAGTACACGATGGTTTACCATTTTAAGAACACCTTGCTGAACTGGGTCTTGGCCAATCCATGGCAGAGACTAATAATGGGGGAATGGACATGCCCGGTCTTACTGTATAGGTCTGAGTGGGCAAGGAATGCACATATTGGCTGGATGGAAAAGAAAATAAAACAAACTCCAAGTGGGAAGGAATACTGAATTACGTAGGTTTCGCCTCTTGAGAGTGGAGTAGCATTTGCTTTTCTTGATTTTCGTTTTTATTTCTTAGAGCTGTGTAAACCTCATCAGCAATTGTTTTCCCACAAATGCCTTGAGTGGGAGCTTTCTGCTCGTCCCACTGGTCTCAGAAGCAATTTATGGGGCACACTAGAACAATATTCTGTCTGAAACTGCTTCTACACATTCTCTATGCATCAGTTTGGCTTTATTAGGGTTTCTGTGAAAGACTAGGCAACTCTTAAAGAACAGCATCTCTCAAGTGTTACATCATAAAGTCTTTTTCCTGCCTTCCTTCCCTTAAACCAGCTCTGAAAATATCTTACTGTTCTTGCCATGTTCTTGCTGAAGCTGTTTACACTTTCTCAGTCCATCATTTTGGCTTTTTATGAAATCTCTTGTTATTTCCTTCTGATGTTCATCTTTTAGGCAGTTTGCATGATGAAAGGATTATTATACAATGACTGACCATTAAAAATCCAAAAGAGGTATGCTGATTGGTCAGCCCAACCAATGTGCCTGTTCTAAATAGAGAATATACCAACGATAAAAGTCCAGCCACTAAAGTATCATTGAGCGGCCAGACTTTTTTTCTGTTATTATGTGGTAGACATGTATTAGTTTGAATGAAAGAAACTCTGAAACTGAAACGAGTGTCATTATTTAGTGACTTCGTGGGTCATAAAATTTGTTTTTTTCTGACAAATCTGAGGAACAAAGTGTTTTTTTTTTTTTTTTTGCAGGCTGCATGCTCCATGTGACCCATATTCTACATCCTTTTTTTTATTCTCACTCAAAGGTCAATTCACCTTAGTAAAAAGGCAATTACTGACATTTAATGTAATGCCTGTCTTGTTCTTTCTTTAATGTGCACTGATCTCAGACTACCCACATCTAAGTGTCCAATGAATATTATAATCTCGTTCTCTTGTGAAGTGAGCAATGAAATCCAAGCAAATGCCAACTTAAGTTTATCTCCTTGAGGAACTGTGACTTGAGCTTCAGATGACCTGAGCAAATGACTGTAAGTCGATATGGATCCATTTCATTTCATTAAATTCTAGTTCTATTGAACTGAAAATCAGCAAGTAACAACACACATACGCACATATGCAAAGAAAAGCCAGTGAGCCTCCCAATCAGACTAGCACAATGTCATTACTCAACCTTTCCTTGTAGCATTATGCCACTGCTGTTGTAAAATGACAGTTTCTAAAGTGTCTAAAATGACAGTTTCTAAAGTTTCTAACTCTTCTTAAGCTGGCCAAAGGTATATATAAGGCTGACAACAACAAAAAAGAAGTACAATGACATATTTTCTATTATGAACAGTAGGTCTGATAGAAAGAAAGAAGAAATAAAAGAAAGAAAAAGAAAGAAAAAAGAAAGAAAACGGCATATTCATCTTAGTTATGTTTTGCAGTGGGCCCTGTTATGAGTAGGCAGTTAACTTTGAAACCATTAGTTAGAACTTTCTGTTCAATTTACCCATGAAGTAGCTCATTTAATGATGATTGTATGGCACATTTGATAATACATCAATACTCAGTGCAGCAGCAGAATCAAACAGGGATGAGGCAAATTCTTATAATAAGAGATACAGTGAGGTAATGGGATTCACATTCTTTGCATTGTTAGTGTCAGCTGTACGCTTGTTAGTGGTACACAAGAATCTTCTTCTTATTAATGTCACTCATATGAGACCTGGTCTTTCATTACTGTTGCTATGCAACCTCATTACTGCTAATTCTGAAGTGTAACAGCTGCACGGTGTCTTTCATCTGGACTAATAAAGCGATACAAATAAGAAGGCTCTAGCCAGGAATGACATGTCCCCAAGGAGCCTCAAGCAGGACAGCAATGCCTACTTAAAGCTTACAAACAATCTTGGCATATGTCATTATTTTTTTTATTCTAATGAATATTGACAGAACAAACACTTTACCAATTAGCAGTCTTGTATAGGAACAGGTCTTTCTAATCAATTCTCATTAAACCTTTTTTTTCTCTTTGGGTTCCTGTTGATGGGAGATTGTGAAAACATGAAACACAATAAGAAACTTGAGTTTAATTTATTGTTCTAATTTGAGCATCTTGCATGGAATGCCAAACAGCATGATATATAATGTGAGATACTAGGACGGGTTCCTAAGGAGAAATGGAGCAATAACAGAAACACATTCAGAAACTAAGATTAAGTAAAACAAAGACCTGGCAGTGACACATACATTCTTGACTATTGTTTGTACTTAGGGGAAGCGCCTGTTGCATAGCAGAAAATAAAATTAATGAGTACCTTGAAAATGACAGCTGTCATAACTGTCTAAAGTGAATCTTGGAAGACCTGCATTGAAACTTGACATTTTAAATATTGGATTTTTGTTTTCAGTATCTTCTCATCAGATTTTTTAAACATAATCTACTTAATTATTCTTTCAGGTCTTCTAAAATGTTAAATATTTTTCATCAAATGTACAAATTATGATAAGAAGATTATGAACAGGCATTTATCGTCAAACTAGTGGGCCCACACCTTCAATTACTAAATGAAATCACCCCGAGTTTACCATTTCTGCAATGAAAGGCAAATACATGTTTTTACAAGAAAAAGGCAATCATTTGCATTTTTCTGTTCTTTAGTGAATTTAGAGAAAATAAAATTGAGCACCTATGTTTTGGGTAAAAGAAGAAATGATACTCTTTCTTTTACACTAGATGCAGACATATTTCACTTGAAATTAAAGAGACAAATTTGTGAACGGACTGCAAAAGTACAACTTGTGGTATAACTCCAAACAGAACTATGGGCTGAAAATGATAGACATCATGTTCAGAAGAAATAATAATATTGTAACCTTCAGTTTTATTTTATTTATTTGTTAACTGAACATGTCTACTGCATTTACTACGTTCAGCAGAAATGACACTATAGAAACTGAACCCTTAAGTTTTATTTTGCTTATTTATTAACTCAGTTATCCTACTGGACACAAATGTCCTTTTTTAGGGGCATCCCAGGAGCACTATTTAGTTAAATAGTATATTTAGAGTCATACAGTAAGGAAATGGAGGCTAAGGGAATCAAAGCAGATCCTAACCTTAATCCACTGTGCTAAATGTCAGTTTAGTAAAAGAATATTCTTAAGTCTGCTGCACATTATGAAGTGAAGTGCATTGGGAAAGGTACAAAATGGCAATTTGTGATGCAGACACATACTGCCTGTGAAGGCAGCCATAGCCTACGGCAGTATCCACAATGCAGGAGTTCATCTGTGGAGCGATTACATAAGTATTCCGTCTATTAAGGATTTGTGTGATTTAACATGGCAAGCACTTGTAAAGGACAGGCCTTACATGAATGACAATAAATCTTAGTGTACAGATGATAAAGTTGGCACCTGCACAACTAAAAGAAAGATTTGGAGTGCTATGGTGCCCTGCACTGTCATGCCACAGATAATGTAACATAACAGTTGTCACTTCCCCACCCAGTCCACTGCAGCGGGTTCCCACCATTGCCAGGATAGCGTGGGTACTGCAGAGTAATTTATACTGTATAACACTCTTGTGCTGTTCACAAGTAGTATCATGAGCAGCACAAACAGGCTGTTTTAGGAATCATTTATTTGCACATCATTATGGCTTTCATAAATGATTACTGTGGCATATTGTTCCATGCTATTAGGTGCTCTTCAAAGAGAAACACTGCTTGGGATTGAACTGCAGTGACAATAGGTGGAGTTACATGCATATGAGGATATGAAGTACAATGGGGTGAGACTTTCAGGCATGTTTTGATGACAGCAGCTAACCTCTGACTCATTTCATCTCAGTCTACATTTTGTAAGTTAAAATTCATTTGTTTGTATCCATTCTGAAAGTGTAAAATTGGCTCCCTATTGAAATGTTGGCATTTGAAATGCCAAATGCTGACAAGCTGGAGAAAAAAAAATAGGAGAAGAGCAAATCTCAAAGATTGTTCTTCTCCTCTTAATTTATTTTTTATGACATGTGACGAAAGGAGGTACTGTCAGCACAGCTAGCTCAAATTTTGTAAATAGTTATATGTCATTTGTGAATATCAAACTGATTTATACAAAATGGTGGTGTCACAAATGTATTAGAACTGTATGTCATGTGCATATCAAACTGATTTGTACAGACATTTGTTTTGAAAAGGTATTTGTAAAGTGCTTGTGTTTGAAATGTATGCACAGTGTGCCTTACTGGAAAGAACAGAAATGTACATGTACTATTGTAACTGTTTAAATATATATGTTTTACCAGAGGAAACTGGAAGCTTAACCTCAGTTCAGCAAACTTTAAAGTGTTTTAATTTCAAATATTTTTCTATAGGCTAGGCCATAAAGATGCTATCACACAGGTTTCAAGGCAACCAGAGACACAAAGTCTATACTAGGAAACTTTCTGTGTTGTCTTTGTGTGAACTAATCACTGTCTGGAAGTATGCAATTATTTTATGACTTCCAGCACCTGCCAAAGATCTGAGCAAAAGCCCTTGTGTGTGTAGTTTTATGGGTAGGTGCTAAATACTGCCAGCTTCCAGCAATGGAGGTTTTGCATGGGAACTAGAAGTCAGATGACCAGAAATGATGTCATTCTGCAAGCTGTCCAAGCAGTAATATTTTAGATATTATTTTGAGAAGTCTCTTAGAGAGACTGAGCAGTCTGCATTCTGTCTTGGGCCTGAAAACAACAAGAAGGACCACTCACCACATTATCTGACTAACTCTATTAAGTAAGTTTTTAGGGAATAGTATATTTCTCTGAAGTTCAGTCAGGAATATAGTGAAGCTTGGTGTAGATATTGTTTTTCTTTATTTGTCTGAGCCTGTCCTGCAATGTTATTTAATATTTCCTGTGGTTTTGAACTCTGATGTCACTCTGAATATATACTTAGTATTTTCTTGTTCTTTTATTATTTATTATTAAATATATTTAAAACTTTCATTGTGGCTGATCTTTATAGAGATAAGTTCTGAGAGTACTTGCATATTTATTTGGTGACACTGTGTGGGCCACTCCTAATAGCCTTGTTCTTGGTCATACTACCATTTGTATTAATATTAATTTCACTCAGTATGTTGGGTACCCTTGGAAGAGCCTTAAAGTTGCTGGTAAGGGGTACTGGTGGCAGTGGTAACTACCTTATAGTCTTGGCAAAAGGGGGCATAGCTAGTAAACCTGTGCCAGCCTTTCCCAGGAGAGAGAGAGAGAGTGTGTGTGTGTGTGTGTGTGTGTGTGTGTGTGTATGTGCGCGCGTGTGTGTGTGTGTGTGTGTGTGTGTGTGTGTGTGTGTGTGTGTGTGTGTGCAAATCAAATCTCAAAGTGTGTGTGTGTGAGTACTTGGGCAGGGACACAAAGCACTGGTTGAACAGAGAGAGTGTTGGAGGACTTGGCTTGGAAACCTGACTAAGGACTCAAGTCTATAGCTGTGCCAGTGGGAAGTCTTATTGGGGATCTGGAGAAAGAGAGAGGAACCAGCCTCGGACTGACTGTAGTCTCTGTGTGCTCTTATGGGAAACTGCACTTGATATAGAGCACTGCATCTGGAAATACTGTGTGTAAACCTGTTATCCTCCCAGTGAACGTCCCCTCATAGGTGCCACTGGTGAGGATTGAGACTCCTTGATTACTGGTCTATTAGTGGGTCATCACACAGGGGTCAATTCCCCCACCACCACCCAAACTTATATATAGCAACTCCAAGACTGACATACCTTGGAAAAAAGGAATATTCCAAGAAATGGCCATCTCAGACTTAGTATATATAAATCCATTTTTCAGCCATTCAGTCTCTATGATTTCAGACTTACTCTAGTGGCTCCTGGCATCTCAAATGGTTACCATAAAACTGCATGCATCATATAATTTTGTTGACTTGGCAAATTATTCACAAACCTTGTATTCCTGAGGTGAGTTTATGAAAGATAAATGCTTTATAAAATTTTACATGACTATCATTGAATATGCCTTGTCTGTGGCCAAGTCAGCACCTCCATTATTCAGTTTGGAAATAGCTGGTGTTGTAAAATCTTTCTCTTCCGCTCCTTTTGTTATGGCTTTGGGCATCCTTGCAGAGGCCTTCACAGAAATTAAAAATCTCATAGAATCCTTGCTCCTAGTACCTCAGTCTAAAGACTGCTTTGGCCAAAATAACTTCTAAGATCAGGGTATATAAATCTACTGTCACAGATCTTGGTGGGCATTTGGTAGAAACTGATATCAGATGGCTTCTTGTAAACTAGGGCACCATAATTTTACATAGACTCAATGACTAGTAACTCAAGCCTATCAGAATAGTACTCTGATCTTTAGATTGTAAAAATGGGTGTAAGGTTGCAACATGGTGTCAGGTCAGTGATGTAGTACCCTTGACCAATGGCCTTTTTTGGATAGTTTTCTGAAAGTAAAAGCACATTCTGAGCTGATTCAAAAACTGCTAACCATCCCTAATACTCCATTTGGAATTGTGATACTAAAGTTTGAAAATGTCCAAGATAAAAAGCAGATTATGATGGCTGCCTAGTTCAAGGATCATATCCTGCATAAAGGGAAACTATCTAGTTAGACAATATTATCTATTCTTGTTTAGAAGTGATGAAGAGCGTTCTGGCTCATCAAAATTTTAGACTGATGTTTTCCCAAAGGCACTCTGCCAAGCTTAATCTGGGTTACTGGAGTGACAGTGAGACCATTTTTAACAATGACAGTGGTTGTGAACTATCACAGATGCAAGACTCAAGCTGTATCTAGACTGGAGCATGGTGAACAGGTGTGAGAATAGGTCAGTTAGAGGAAACCAGCTTTTCTTGAGACAAAGGTCAATGATAGCACTTTTTGGAGACTTTGCTGACTGTTGTGTTCTGCCTCTCTGCATACTGAGGTTTTCAGGACCACTCCTGGTGAAGGCTGATGACATTGTCATAAGGCCCTCTCTTTTTAAAACTTTTGAAAATTACATTATTTGGTTAGCTCTTCAGTAGAGAGGCATCTTTGCTCTAAAAGATGCTTGCAACTCATTTCATGTTTGGATCTTTTGTGCTTGCTTGATAACTTCTGCATGAATCACATGGTGGAAGTGATGCTGGTGGGAAATTGATTAACACACAAGACTTTTATAGCAGATTGGTTTGAGAACTTGCCTAAAGTGTATCTTGATTATATGCTCTTATCAGCAGAAATCAAATTAAGATCTCTGTTTTCTGTTTTTAGTTAATTTGGGGCTTTGGTGAAGAGTCTTTCTTGTCTGAGATTTGGGACTTTGGTGAAGTCTTTCTTGTCTGACAGCACAGATGACTGTTCCCCACCACCTCTGAGATGATAACGAGCCATTTATTGCAGTCAGTTGTTGAGGATTTTATTCCTTCTACCTCCATTTGCTTATTGTGTGGCTCTGAGCAAGTCACTTAGCAAGACTGTGTGCCCCAAAAGAGACATTTCTACCCAGTGGGCTTACACAGTTAATAACCTAGACACAATAAAAATATCCTAGTGCTATCTGCACCTGTAATTTAATTTGTTGCTGTCTTACATGTATTATCTGCAGGTTTACTGAAGCTGGCATTCCTTCCCTGTCTCATCCATAGCATCATTCATATTACTTCTGATATTGCTTGTTGTACCTTACCTCAGTGTTAGCATGCCTGTATGATGGTAGGTCTTTAAGAACTTGGCATGCAAATATTCTGATGTGATTTAGACAACATGAGTGTAGGGAGTTAACATTAATGTGTGTATGTGTATCAGTCTCTGGCACTTAAAAAATATCAATTTTTTGACATTGGCTCATTCCCATTGACAACTCAACATTGATACAGTTCTGTGCATGCTTCAAGGATTAACCTTGGAGCAAACAAAGTACAAAATATTATTTTTTGCAGGGTGGCAAGCCCATCTGCACCCAACACTCCTGCTAATTACATATACTAACTCAGAGCTTGCACACTCCTTGGGGAAAGGACATATTCCATAAGCTCGGGGACTGTCGATTTTAAACACCTGTTGCCCATCTGTTCTGTCAACCAAAGGACATAGACAAAACAGCTGTTGACATAAACACATTTCCTAACTTAGTATTCCTGCCATAAGCAGATTTGATGATATGGTGAGACACTATACCTTCTTATGTACACTTCCTTCATGTATGAAATTCTTTTTTTTGCACCTTCAGATATATACAATTAATGCTGGGGTTTTGCACTGACAGAGAAATGTGAACCTTATTCCTTCTCTGCTCTGAATTGGGTCACTGGTTCCTCTCTTTATTGTCTATTACTTTGAGGAATATTCCCTTCCAGACTCTGATGTGGGGTTTGGGAAGCTTTGTTACCTTACTTTGGGACCTCATTTTATTAAATTTTATACTTCATTTAACCTTTCCATCTCCCATTCATTACTGATCATGTACTTTGTTTTGTTTAATACTAGCCATTATTTAAAAGAATCAAGTCTTCTTGCTGTCCATGGAAGGGAAGAGGCAGGGCAAGTAAGCACATTGCAGGATTCAAGTCTTGGACATGGTCAGGACTTTACTTTCAGTGGATACTGGATGCATGGAACCTAAACTAATGTTTTCAGTTTTTCTAGCTGAGAGTATATAATCTTTTTATGATCCTGACATCATGATGTATGTGTTCATTGGGATTCAGGCACCTATTTTTAATGTTTTGGGTCTTATATGAAAACAATGTACTAAGTGCATACCTCTCAACCTGGAAACATCAAAAATATTGACAAAAGCCCATGAAAAGTAGGTACAAGGGGCCAAAAATTGAGACACAGATTAACATACAAATTGTATACATAATAATGTAAGTCTGCCCATTCCAATGGAATTGTGGGACATTAACATGAAGCTCAAAGTCACTAAATAATAATAAATAATGGTAGGCATTTGAATTTCTTACTTCATATAAGTCAGGAAATACATAATAATGCAAAACCGGTTGTTCTAGCAACTATCTGAGTTTACAGGAGCAATATTTAAAATCTATTCGTATTTTGGGCCTTTATCCCACGATTATTTTTGGCTTTTTCCAGATTTCTTGTTGTGGGATTTTGAGAGGTATGTTAGCGAGTAATATACCAATAAAACACAAATGTCTCAGCTGAGCAAGCATCTCGAACTAACAGAAAAACAGTTTTTTTTTTTTTAATCTATACATTGTGCCACAACTTCACCTACCCATGTCAGTCAAGTTTAGAGTTCCCACCTGGCCCCACTGGCTGCACTTGTGTTCCACTCCCAACTATAACTACCCAAAGGTGAGTTAATATATGCATGGAGCAGGTCTGTTCAAAAATTTGTCTGCTGAAACTGTATTATAAGTGAACAGTATGCATACTACTAAATTTAAGTCTTGATAAACCAGGTAAAGTCTGTGCTCACTCCCATCAAGCTGCAAACTTCTTGTTCTGCCACCGTGGATTGTTAGTCACAACATACCCCTCCTCACCTGTGCTTAATAGGAAACAAGCACATTATAAAGTAGATTTTCATCCCACAATGTCAATAAGAAACATTGTCAACACATTTCAAAACACTAAATAAAAGGACAACGTGTTTAACCTTAAAAGCCAAGGAGTTCCCAGCAAGAGGCTTACCTGTTGGAAGTTTTGGAGTTTGGACCTTTGGGTTTAGGTTTATCTCCCTGGGTTTTTCCTTGTTCTGTTTCTTGTTACATTAACATTTTTCCCCCATTTCCTTCCCTTTTCTTCTCTGACAATGCTGCCACTTGCTGGCGTCTGGTAATTAATTTGCCTGAGCCATTGGATCTCCTCATAGGCCAGGTGCTCTCTCCCATGCGCTCACACACACACTCTCAGCCTACAGCTACTTACTCCACAGGAGTTGAGATTGATTCCTTTCCCCCTCCCTGATAATAACAGATGTTCACCCTTTATAAACAGTTAAGTTTTAACAAAAATCCTGATCTCTGACAGTTGCAGTCTTTTATTATTTTCTTGTCAGCTGTCATCCGGATCCAGACTCCTATATTTTTCTCTGCCGTATACTAAAGTGAAGTGCTTTACAACTTACTTTAAAACCTTTCTGGTTCTCTTATTTGCCTGAGACTATCAGGTGATCACACCCAGTTTAAAGCAACAGTACACACATATGGAAAAAGCCTGTCTGATGTTATCTAGCAAGGAGTGTGGAGGAGATGGGAATATTTCACTGTATTTTAAAAAAGTATATTTCTGCACCACTTACTATTTAGTAGCAATGTACCTCATACTCCGTGAGCCCTGTGTTTAAGGTTGTCCCTTTTAGTACCACTTGGAAGTGCTCTGCCCCCAGAAAGAAGGTGCATTAAATAATAACATAATTTAAGCACATATGTTATTTATCCTTGTTTGTGTCTTTTTAAACAAGTTAAGAACTTTATTTGCATAATATCACATTTCCGAGATGTGTAAAATGTTTCTGTTTTCCCAAAAAGCAAGTATTACTGCACTTCACTGCAAAATGTTTAATCGTACAAAACCATCCTAATAATCAAAATATTTATGCAAGTATTTACTTTCTTTGGGTACTGGACTTCCAACCCATGCATGGCTGCTTTCTTAATATTTCTTTAGCAAGGCTGTTAACAGAAAGTGTTAAGAACCAATGCCTACTGAATTAATGTCACGTATACCTGATATGTGTACATTTCTTGATATTTTTATTTTAGAATTACAGTACTTTGATAAAAAGAATTAACTAGGCAGTGCTGACTTTGCCACAGTTTGTTAAATGTCTCAACATGATGTGTGTTGCCATCCCATGAATACAGTTATAGTGATTTGACTTACCAGGGAAATGAACACTAACTAGGTAATTTTCCATTCATGAAGCCACATTAGGTGTCACCTGCTTGATGCTACTCTGTTATACAATTTACACACTGTTATAAGCAGGAGCACCCGCCTCCATGCCCATGCCTTCTGGTGCTCAGTTCTTGGCCTGGACACCCAACCAGTCCCTGGTATCCTGAAGTCTGAACAGGTTCAACATCACATGTCATTTTGTCCATGAAAATAAGGGAATTATTCTTAAAGTAGACTGCATTTGTGAGAGACCGCACTGTCCCCAAGCCTTCTAACAATGTTGTGTTTATTGTAGGGACCGATAAAGAAATGTATAGTCCCATCTCTGTATGAACTGTAACCACTACAGAAACAACGAGTGCTGGAGAGTTCTCATTGCCTGATCTGCTGAATAGCATGGATGGATCATGGAACTGAGAAAGACAGAGACAGACAGAGAGAGAGATTTGCTATCTTTTTTACCATTATCCTTTTAATGTACTTTTTATTGTTAAAGGAGTCAAACATAGAATATTCTGTCTCTGTAACAAATTCAACAATACTTCTCCTTTTGGCTGCTTCCATTAAATACTGCATAAGCAGCTCATAAAGAAAAAAAAATCGTGACTTGAAGGGGCCCCTCAGGAATTCATGGCACCCAATTATTTTAACCTCAAAACTGGGAAATTCCTTGGAATTCAGTATGGTTGAGAGGTCTGATAAGTGTTACATGCACCATATGTTTCTACTTGTTTTTCATCTCCCTCTCCCCTTTTGCGAGTTTGTTATCCATTACTATGGCTATTGGTGTAGTCAGAATTTTTCCAGTACTTGGATTATTCCTTGGTCCCTGTCACTACTGTGGCTTTGGTTGCTTCCTGGATGGTGAATGAGAGTTAGTTACAGCTTTGGACTACTCGTGATGGTATGTTTTGGTAGAGACAACCTAATGGTGGTGGTGCTGTTTGGCAAACTTTGTAGTTGCACATTTCTGATACTATTGGGAGCATTTGTTTCTCCTGCTAGACTTGTGAGCTAACTAGCTTTCAGCCATGTGGTCATTGAGAACACTACTTCATTTCTTCATAGTTTTGGGAGTAATGGGGTATTTTCTATTTTTCTGTTTGGTGTTAGGCTGCAGTCAAGTTATACTATATCTTTGATGGTGATGAGCAGCAGTCTTTCTTGGGGGTATATTCTCTCACATGAAGCAGATGATACCATGATTTTTAAAACAAGCGTTGGCTAAGTTTCTCATTGTTGCTTATTCAATAGGTTATGCAACTCTATGAAAAACTCCAGGCTATTCTAGCATTTAAAAATAACTTGACAGGGGTGTGTGGCCAAGATGGGCACTGAGTAGCAGCAGAATTCAGTGTCACTTCAGTGGCCTTGCTTGAAAGAGGCACTGGGAGCTAACTTTGGGTGGCATGATGCTAGGGTATCTTCTTGGGCTAGGCTTATATAGGCTTCAGGGCTGTTAGCTTAGTACACAGCTATGAACCTATGAGTTCAACAACCCCACGAAAAAAATCTTATCTACACTGGAATTATGTCTTTTAATTAAAAATTTTAATTTTTTTTTTTTTGGCTAATCTTATAGAATTCAACGTTATCTACAATAATATCTACAAAAAATTAATAAAGACAGATTTTCCAGTCAAAATTATACTTGGAAAACTACCTCTCATCTGAAGAAGAAATTCAACATGTGCTTCACAAAGACAAGCAGTCAAGAATCCAGTCTCAAAAAGGAACTCAAAGCTCTGGTAGCAAATATTCAAGATTTAAATACAAAGACTGACAAAATTGACATCAAAATAGACAATTTTAAAGAAAAAACTACTAAACAAATGTTTTACTACATGAAGACTTAAAATAACAAAAAATCCAAATAGGCATAGAAGAAGCACTAAATGACATGGATGGCAGATTAATAGAAAATGAAAATGATATAGAGTACTTACTTAAGCAAAACACCATGCTACAAAATAAACTGGATGATCTTGAGAATAGATCTTGTCATAACAAGCTAAGGATCTTTGGATTACCTGAGAACATAGAAGGTAATAATCGTACAAGTTTCCTTACTACCTGGCTACCAAGTACTCTTGATCTTTCTGAAGTTATGTCATTTGGCATATAAAGAGCTCACTGGTCCCTGACTGCTGTTAATACAGCTAATAAAATACAACCTAGATCTGTCATAGTTAAGTTTCTTTCTTCATCCGACAAAGAATTAATATTAAAGGCTGCTTGGTCCAAGTCTCCAATAAAATACAATGAATCAATTATACGTTTTGACAATGACTATTCTTCTATGGCAATAGCTAAAAGGAAGATTTTCTTACCTTTGATTAAAGAACTGAAGAAAGCACAAGTGAAGACCCATCTTTTGTTTCCAGCAAAGTTGAGGATTTTATTTCCAGAAGGACCCAAGGTGTTTGAGGACATAGACTCTGCACTGAGTTTTGTTAAAAATCATAAGATCCTAGAAAAAATAAAAGAAATGGAATGGGCAAACCTTTCCTTTAAAAGAATGGCTTCTAATTCAACTTGGAAAACTACAGAGAAACAAAAAAGACTAAAAAACAAATGAACTAAAACATAATGCACCTTTATATCTTGTTGCATCTGTGGATATGTTATTGTTAGCCTTTTATTATTTTGCTTATTCTGCAAGGTAAGCTTTTTCTTTCATTATAATATTGTAATATATATACAGCCACATATAACCCATAAGTTCAGTTTAACTATTATGATTATAGTTTTATATTACCCTCTCTTCTTTAACCATAATGGTATCAAACAGTCAGTCTTAGATAGCATCTCGTATTACGATATAACAGTAATGTTGACACATTAGTGTATTTCCTCTAAATAATGACAATCTAGAAATAATACATTAATAGTACAATGGTCTTATATTCTTACAGACATAAAATATAATCTTCTATATTAGTAAAATGGAAAAAATACACTCTAACTAGATATTACATCTCCTTATAGGGGTCTATAAGTAGTTACTTAAACAATTTTCTGCTATGTTGTAACATGTCCTTTAAATATATTACTGTTATTACTTGGTAATGATATTCTCTTGATCTAATATTCCATAGATTTAGTATTGCTGAATATCTGCAACTAGCTGCATCCAAGATAGCCTACCCAGTCTCCATCTTAATAAACAAAACCATAACTGAATCCAAAATCCCATCCTGTTGGAAAATCTCCCATATTATTCCCCTCCATAAAGGAGGAAACGCCTATTGCCCTTCTATCTCCTCTATCCAAAATAATGGAACGCTGCATTCACCATCAACTTCTACATTATCCTTGTAGACTCACAACATGGTTTTAGACCCTACCATAGTACTTCAACTGCCCTTCTCTCCTTCACTGACTCTATCAATAAAAACCGCAACAATAACCTGTTCTCTGACTAATAGAAAACAAGCAGTCCTCTGGGACAGCCACCTATCCTCCTCAACTCCTTACTACTATCACCCACAAGGATCCATCCTAGGTCCCCTACTTTTCTCTATTTTCATAAATAACCTGCCCACTTCCCTCCCAACATCCACTTCCAGCACAACTCCACTCTGCTACCCAGGAGGTCTTCACTGCAGCAGAAAATGGTTCCAACATATCTGTCTCCTCCTAAATCCCAAAAACCAAACTTCTACTGTTCACCTATCACTCATCCAACCTGACACTAAACTGCTAGGCGTAACCATAGACAATCAGCTAAATTTTGACTATCACATTGACTTAACTATCAAGTCAGTCAATAAAAAGATAAACTCACCTCATTTCTACATTATATCTAAAGCTAATCTTCAAAAATCCAAACTCATCACTGTCTAAACTGGTTTGAACGGTGATTCCTTATTTGCTACTGGAATAAACTCCCCACAGAAAACTCACCTAATAATCTGTTCTTAGTTCTGTATTGACTCCCCCTGACCACCTCTGTTTTTCTGTCTCTTGCGTTTTTTTAGCTGACCTCCTATAATCTGCTACCTTTTATATTTCTCACTATCTTTTTTTTTTCCCCCCCTTTACTTTACTGCCTGTGCCTCCTCACCTAGTCAGAATTCCTATACCTAACAACTGTACTTTTATTATTTTTTCAGCCAAGACCTATTTGTTGTCATGACTATTGTCATCTAGTCAGAAAATAATTGTATTTGTTTGGAAAGGGAATGATGCCATTTAGCTGTATGTTTTTTTTTTTCTTTCTTCTATATTCTCCCTTGGTTGTGGTGTCACTTGTAATAGGAGAGAATGTGTGGGATATAAACATGATTAAGTAAGCATAAACAACAAAAGAAATTGCCTTTCTTATATACTTGTTTGTTATATTTTCTCTGTAAATACCTGTGGTTTGTGACAGGCTCATCCTGCAAGTGTGTAAACCTGAAATCCCTTCTTATACATACTACGAACATCAAGAGAAAAAAAGCTGATGTAACCTTTCTTTTTTTCTCAGCGGCTTTCCCACTGATTTTCCTCAAGAGACAACTTTGGGGCTATAATTCTCTTTGTGAGGTGATTCACGAGCTTTAATTAGCTTGTACGACTTTGAAACGGCTTGGAAATTATTCTTCTAAGCTTCGTTTCTCTTCAGGACGCAGCAATGCATTTGATGACATCAGCATGACGTGACAAACAGAACCAGGAAGTTTACAGTCGGAATATCATCTGGAAATGGTTCTGCAGCTTAAATAATTACTTTTCAAATATAAAGCAGATTTAAATCACCAAAAAAAGTCATTAGACAAATGTCCACGTCTGACAAATATAAGAAGTGAAGATTTTGTCCTTCCTAGAAAGAGAGGTGAAAAATAATAATAAGAAAAAAAACAGTGGAAAACATTAAGTAAGTTAATTCAAATACTTCATTAGTTGCATGATATGTTTATTTAGCTTGACTGATGTTAAGTTTTAATGAGCCAAATCCAGTTTGCAGTAAGTTAGTGATAAAACATATTATTGCAGTTTTCTCAGCTATGCCAGTTTGCTTCCATGTTTTTAAACTCTAATCTGCAGTGATATGTTAACTAAGCCAGTTGCTATACTGAATTATGCTTTACAGTCTCTGACAATGATCTCCTAACCTAAAAGGAATTCATGAACATTTAATATATTATTTTGTATGGCTCAGATCTGATTACCTTTTAACTTTCATGTGAACCAGTTTTTGAAAGATGTATTATTACTGTTGTTAGCAACATATTAATACTGTAAACTTGTTAAACTGCCGCTCTTGGTTATTGCTTTACATAATATGCAATGAAAGCATCAATGAATAGCAATCTTCTCACTACTAACTTAATTGCTTCTAATTTTGCTATATAGTAGACAAAGTTACATAAGGTTTATAAACAAAAGACATATTTTTTTCTGTTTCTCACATATTCTAAAGGCAAATGGATTCATTATGATTAATAAGGGTATATGTGATGTTCTAAGGTAATAATTATAAAGAAACAGCCTTATTTTAGAAAATTTCAAGCTTTACATCTAGAGGGTAACAAAACAGAAATGTAATCACAATGGTTATAAGTTATTATACCTTGTCAAATATTGTTTAACCTGATGTTGGAATAGTTGTTTATCAAGGTACGTCCTATGAGGATGATCTATGAACTTGGGTTTTATTGTCTGTATTCTTAAAAGTCCAGTTAATAATAACACATTCAATATTTTATGCTAAAAAGGTAAGAGTGAAAAGGAAAAATAAAAGAAAAAGAAGGAGAAGAATGAAAAGAAAGAGGAAGGGGCAAAAGAAGAAAAGGAAGAGAAAAGAGGAAAAAAGGAAAAAGGGAAAAAGGAAGGGAAAAGGAAATAGAAGAAAAAAAAAGAAAATGGTTACATCGGGTAAGTTATATTAATATGTTTGTATTATGTTACAAGAAGGCATAATATATTACTAGTTACTTGATTTTTATTATTTAGATATATACATCTAGTGGTTGCTATGTTCTGTTGCTGCTGTTTAAGGACCTGTTCCAAGTGACTGATGTCACTCGGACAGGGAGTTTTTAACTCCAGGCGGGAGCTACATTATTTATTTACAACTTACTACATACAACATACTTCATAAAAATGTTTCACCTGACATCCATTATAATAGAGCCACAGAAGAACACAAGATACAATAATTGCAACATATATATTATCCAGTATGAAACATCAACAAAAATGTATAGATTAAATAATCTTCATTCAGGAGACGGATACATAAAACATATTTATGATACGAATATGACACAAATTATACTAATACTTTTAAATCTATAAAATGGACACACTTAAAGGCATATCAATCAACATAAATGGTCTGAATAATCCAATCAAAAGAGGAAGTCTATTTAAATATCTAGCCATACATAAACCTAACATGATCTTTTTACAAGAAACCCATTTATTGAAAGATACTATTAAATATCTGAACACAAATAAATATACAGTCATACTAAGTTCAGAACATTCAGAAAAGAAAAGGGGTGTAGCCATTTTTTGGAACAAATCCCTTCCTTTACCCAGAATAATTAAGTCATATCAAGATGATAAAGGAATGACTGTTTAATTATAATTGAAATAAATAAAAGATAATATATGCTAGTTAATAACTATTGGTTACCTGGCATAGGAACTAATACTATTAAACAGCTTTTAAATCAAATAGTTTTTCAGTCTGAAGGAAACAGCATCATGGTAGGGGGTTTTAATTGTATTTTGGATGTAAAAGATTCTAGCACTTTAGGGAAAAGAAAAATAATGCCTCTGGCTAAACTAGTAATAAAATTCATGGACTCTTATCAATTAAAAGATATTCATGATATACATTCTGTTCCAACAGATACAAAACATATTCCAGAATAGATAGAGTAATAATCTGCACACAAATAATAAATGATTTAATAAGTTCTAAAACAATATCTTGTCCAATTTCTGGCCATAATTCCATGATGTTCGAACTTAATGTCAAAAGTACAACTAATGTACAAATAAAAAGAATTCCAGCATACCATACACAATTAAAAGATTTTCAAATGTTCTTAAAAGAAACAATACAATACTTTATAAATACAAACTCAACATCCAATACTCTAGATATTTACATATGGGATGCTTTAAAGGCCTACCTATATGGACAAATAAACAAACGGTACTATAACAAAAGGAAATCTTGGATAAGGACTTAAATACAATACAAAATAAAATAGATATGTTACACCTTAAAAATAAAGATAAACTTACATCAAAAAATTTAGAGATGAGATAGATAAATTAAATGAGGAATATAGGGATATACTTCATCACAAGACTATGATTACCTTAGAAAAGTATACATTTCTTGCATACTCATCAAACCCTAAACATTTAACTAAACTTAAAAACAAAACTGAAAGAATAAATAAACATAATCATATTAAAGAGATATGCTCCCCGAGGAGGAAGAAAGAGGTATATATTTTTCATGACATTATAGATGAGTTTAGAGATCATTTTCACAAGATCAATCAAAACACTTATACCATAGAGTCTAAGGATAAGGTAAAATAATTTATTAATATAAATCTTTATAACAAATTCAACAAGTAACAAGCAAAACCCATAGATAAACAACTCTCCTTGGCTGATATATATATATATATATATATATATATATATATATATATATATACACATATATACACTGAAATTAACAGACTTAAACAAAATAAAGCACCAGGAAATAATGGAATTATACCAGAATTATACAAAATTATGCCTAAAATTGCTATCTCTTTACTTCATAAAGTTTACAACACAGCCCAGAATGATATTATAGTGCCTCCTTATTGGAAATTCACTTTTATATCATAGGTTCATAGGTTCATAGGTAGGTACTAGGCTATCTGCCCGAGGGCATTTATAAGCCTAGCCAGAGTGTGTCAGCTTTCGCCGCCCTGTTGATTAATTAACCGAGCCTCTGTCAAGAAGAGCCAATGAAGTGATCCCAGGGGTGTATTTTCTGTTATCCATCCACTCGTCAAGGTTTCTCTTGAAGAGTGTTAGTCAGGGGCTCTGCGTAATGTAGTTGGGAAATTTGTTCCAAAATATGGGGAGTCTCTGTGACAGGAATCTATCCCTCTAGCATGTTCTATTTATTGCTGTGGTAAGGTTTAGCTCACTAGAGCGAGTGGCTCACAGTGACTTGGATTTCTTTAGGTGGAGCATGTCCATCAATTCTGAGTTGGACATGGCTTTGTAAGTCAGGCAGAGATCACCTCTGAGTAAGCGATATACCACTGAGTACAGCTGGAGTTTTTCCAGTCGGGCTGCATAGGACATATGTTTGAGACCAGTAATCATCTTGTTGAGGTACGTTTGTGGTATTTCCAGCTGTTGGAAGTGTCTTGTGAGGTACATCCCAAATGGTGCATTGTACTCTATGATGGGTCTAATGAGTGACGAGTAGAGGGGCACTATAACCTCTCTATTTCTAGATGTGAACCCTTTAGTAATTAGATGGGCTGCATAGAAGGATTTCCTAACTACATTGGCAATATGATTGTCAAAGGAGAGATTACTATCTACCTGGGTCCCCAGATCTCTTATTACATCTTCTGTATTAAGGGGGCTGCCACCTATGTGGTAATTCATGGGTGTTTTGTTTTTCCCAAACGGGATGACTATGCATTTTTTGGCATTTAGCTTGAGACCATGACTTTGACACCAGATGTCCATCTCAGTAAGGCCCTTTTGGAGAATGTCTGTGTCAGCCGGAGAGTCAATTATGGCTCCCAGTTTGCAGTCATCGGCGAACTTGGTTAGCCATAGTCCTCCTGTGTCTGTACTTCTGAGAAGTATATGCTGAACAGTAGGGGTCCCAGGACCGAGCCTTGTGGGACACCACTTGTGACTGGTTTAGAGTTGGACCTGGAGCCCGCTATTCTTACCGTGTGAGTTCTGTCTGTAAGCCAGTTGGCAACCCATCTCATGATGTAGGGGTTTATGTTCAGGCTGGTGAGTTTTTCTATAATTCCTGCATGGGGAATGGTGTCAAAAACCTTGGCGAGGTCAAGGTAGGCTGTGTGAACTACTATGGCCTTGGTGACTGTCTCGAAGAAGTCAACCAGGTTTAGTAGGCATGATCTGCCCTTAACAAAGCCGAACTGGGTCGGGTCAAGTGGTTGGAGGTTTCCAATGTCTTTGTTAATGAGTTTTATGATGATGCGCTCCATAGCCTTGCAGACCAGGCCAGTCAGGCTTATGGGACAATAGTTACCAGGGTAAGTTGTGGCCTCTCCTTTGTGGCACGGAATAACCATTGTTGTGTGCCATTCTATGGGCACATAGCCTGTGGAGAGGCTGAGGTTGAAAAGTGTGTTTAGGTGGGGGGGGGGGGTTAGTTTGTTCTGTAGTTTGTGCAAGATGCAGCCTGGGACACCATCTGGACCCATTGACACTGTGGTTTTGGCTTTGGAAAGGGCTGTTTTCACCTGTGTGTCTCTGATTTCTGGGACACTACACTTTTTCGGTATTGTTGTGGGCCCATTTGGGGGTGAGAGGGGGTGAAGTTTGAACTGAATCTATCTGCCAGGATGTTGGCAATATCAGTGGGTTCAGTATATTTTGTGCTATTTTGCACTAGGTCAGAGCATATCTGCGAGTTGCCTCTTAGATTCTTGACATAGCTAAAGAAGGCTTTGTGGTTATCTTTCGATTCCTTGGCTATTTTACTTTCAAAGTTAACCTTGGAGGATTTTATGAGGGACCTTAGTTTCTTACTGATACTGATCAGGGATGTCTTTCCTTCTTGGGATTTGCTTTTTTTCTGAACTAGTTTCCTCCTTCTATTGTATAGCCTGTTTATGGCAGGGGTCCACCAGACTGGTTTCCTTCTCTTAGGGGAGTGAGTCTTGGTTTTCCTAGGGATGGCACGATCCATGCATCCTTGTAGGTGCTCATAGAGTGCATTTGTAAAGGTTCCTGCATCTTGGGCACTGTTATCCTTTAGCGTGGGGGGCTGTGAAACTTACCACCTCTGTCTTAAGCAAGGTGAAGTTTGCTATAGAAAAGTTTTTCACTGTGGTTTCCTTGGTTGGAGGTGGTGGTGTGGTGTAGACATCCAGAGTGATTAGTTTATGGTCTGATCTAACCAGAGATGGGTTGACCTCTGGTGTGGAACACCTGTCGCCCATGTTGGTGGTGACCAGGTCCAATATGTTTTCACCTCTGGTAGGGGAGTTTACCAGCTGATCCAGGGCATTTGAGTTTATAAATTCCAGGAAGCGCTAGACCTGGGAGTTTGTACTTGAGTAGTTTTCCCAGTTAAAGGTAGGATAATTGAAATCGCCCAGTATCAGGGTGTTCGGTAAGACCTTCATGTTTTCCAGTGTCTCCAGAAAGGAGGAGTGGTGGTCCTGGGTCATGGAGGGTGATCTGTAGCAGGCCACAATTTGCATTGCAGATTTGCCTGATGTTAGTTTCACATGGATGATCTCGGAGGTATCATGCTTCCCCACTAACCTGGAGGTGTAGGTATCCTTGATGAATATGGATACACCCCCTCCTTTTGTGTTTCAGTCCATGTTCTGTGGCCGAAATGTGTGGTATGAGTTGTAGCTCCATAGTGCTGGGGTGCTCTGTGGAGCCTTGAACCAGGTTTCAGTTACTGCACAGATGTCGGCATTCTCCATGCTGAGGAGTGCTTCAAGCATGTGCATTTTGAGATTTAAACTCCTGGCATTGAGTAGCATAACCCTCAGTTTTTTGTTAATTGTGCTGTTCACTGAGGTGGGTTTGACTTTTGAGTCTTGCCAGTATTCGAAAGCCTAGGGGTGACAGGTGCAAGCCATCTCTTGTGAAGCAATGAGGCCTGTCGAGCATGTCGTCCCAGGCTGACAGACACTGGATCCCCTTTGAATGACACCAGAAGCTTAGCCAATTGTTGAAATTGATCATTTTTTCTTTATACTGCGGTATCATTCTGGGTGAGGGCAGGATGCTACTCAGGGTCAGGGACATACCTGCCTAGGCTACATGATCAGAGAGCTCTTCCATGTCTCTTTTCATGCAGTCCAGGGAGGTACATCTCAGGTCATTCACACCAACATGAACAATGACAGAGTCATATTTGTACTTGTTCTGGAGTGACCTGAGTGCTTGTGTTATGTGGCGGATTCTGGCTCCCGACAGGCAGCTAACAGTAACCTTCTCCTTGCCCAGCCTAGTGAGTGGGACATCAGTGTGCCTGACTATAGAGTCGCCTATTACTAGTGTGTTAGGTATGTTATTTCGCCTTAAGGGCTATGATTGTGCAGCACACTGATTTTGTGGTGTTGTCTGGTTTGTGACCGGAGGTGCAGGTTTTTTGGGTGTCTACTTTGGAGGTCTGTGATGCTTTTGCAGGTTTTTATTTAGAGCCTCTGAGTATGATTATGTGTATTTATGTGTATTTTTTGCCAGTGCTGGCTTAGTATGTCTATGTGAGGCTGGAGGTGTGGTGCAAGTGTTAACCTTCTCCTCATGACTGCCTGTTCCAGTCTTGGGTAGAGAGAGCTTAGCCTCCAATTTAGCTATATAATTGCATCTCTTGCATATGTTAATGTTTTGTGGTAGGAGGAGAGGGTTGTCTGTGTACATGAGGCAGTTATAACATTGCCTCAGGATACCCAGGTTCATCAGCTGGACTGGAGAGTATACCTGAAATTGCCCTTTGGTCATGCCTGAATAGTAGGGTGAGCTGCTTAGTCATCTGGTTGATGAGGGGTGAATAATGAGCTTTGCCCTGCTGGACAATCAAGTGTCAGGGTATATTATTGCTTGCTTTTAGGTCTGAGCAAGTGCTGGACTGTAGGATGCTTTTTAAGTGCTTAGGTTGAGAGTTAGACTACTTTCAAGGGAAAAACTATACTAAAACCCAATAAAGACCCAAAACATTGTTCATCATATAGACCCATCTCACTATTGGATGTGGATTATAAAATGATTATGAATATATATATATATATATATATATATATATATATATATATATATATATATATACAGAAAGATTAAAGAAATTTTTACCTGATTTAATAAATGATGACCAGACAGGCTTTTGATTAATAGAAGGACTTATGATAACATCAAACGAACTCTAGCTTTCATAGATTATTCCCAAAGAAAGACAAAGAATCTGACATTAATAAGCTTGGATATAGATTCAGCATTTGATTCAATAGATTGGAATTATCTCTTCATTTTATTAGAATGTCTACATTTTTCTAAAAAAATTATTGATTTACTAAAACATTTATATAAGGAAGCCCTAGCATATATTAAAATAGGATCATATATCTCAACTAAAATACCTATCATAAAAGGAACCAAGCAAGGTTGCCTCTCTCTCCTTTGTTATTCACCCTAATAATAGAGCCATGGGCTAATGATATAAAAAAATAAATAAAAATTGTATTAATTTTATTTTATTTTACATTTGTTGACCGGGCTAGTCTAACTGGATACATGTCCATTTTCAGTAGAGGCCCGGAGAGAAAAGCTCCAAGACAGAACAATGAAAACAACACATAACAAATAAGCAACAGTAAACAAGAATCATATTTGCAATGCATATTACAGGTTAACACAGAAAATTCAGTGAGGACAACAGCCTAGCAGTACAAATAACTTCTAAAATACAACTATTTGCAGAGGATGTACTTATTACTACAAAGGGGAATGATTCCTCAATAACATCTTTATTCAATTCCATCAATATATTTCAAAGGATCTCTGCGTTGTCATTTAATGATAATAAAACTAAAATCTTACCTATTTACACAAATAAAATTATGATTTTAGTGCATGTGTGTGTGTGTGTGTGTGTGTGTGTGTGTGTGTGTGTGTGTGTGTGTGTATGTAGTTCATGTCTGGAGCACTCAATGAAGCATCTGCCAATATTACAAGTAGTAAATAAGAATTAAAGGCTGTGGCCGATAATATCAAATTCCATGAAAATTGCTACTCATGTACTCTAAAAATGTTATTGATTTACTAAAACATCTATATATGGAAGCCCTAGCATATATTAAAATAGGATCATATATGTCAACTAAAATACCTATCATAAAAGGAACCAAGCAAGGTTGTCCTCTCTCTCCCTCCCTTGTTATTCACCCAAATAATAGAGCCATAGGCTAATGATATAAGAAAAAATAAAAATTTTATTTATTTAATTTTATTTTACATTTGTTGACCAGGCTTGTCTAACTGGATACATGTCCATTTTCAGTAGAGGCCTGGCGAGATAAGCACCAAGACAGAACAATGAAAACAATACATAACAAATAAGCAACAGTAAACAAGAATCATATTTACAATGAAGTCTGCGGTGGTGGTGCTGCGTTAGTGTTATCGCCTTACAGTTAGACGTTGCCCATTCGATTCTCAGTTAGAGCGTCTTCTGTGTGGCGACATGCATGAATGGGCATTCCTTCGTTGAAGGTTATGCATTAGGCCTGGCAAGCCAGCACATAAAAATCTACTGCCAATCATTAGCGGACCGGAGTTCCACTGTGGCGACCCCTAACTGGGAAAAGCCGAAAGACACAAACATTACAGGTTAACACAGAACATTCAGTGAGGACAACAGCCTAGCAGTACAAGGATTAGAGCTTAATGAAGAAATAACTTCTAAAATACAACTATTTGCAGAGGATGTACTTTTTACTACAAAGGGGAATGATTCCTCATTAACATCTTTATTCGATTCCATCAATATATTTCGAAGGATCTCTGGGTTGTCATTTAATGATAAGAAAACTAAAATCTTACCTATTTACACAAATAAAAATAAAAGAACTAATGATAATAATAAATACAAATCTAATACAGATCAAATCATATATTTAGGAATCATCCATGCTAAAGACATAACATCAATTATACAATTGAATTATAATGTGTTATGAAAACATCCAATCCTTATTATCGAAGTGGAATACAATTTTATTCACAACAGAAGAAAAATTAACAACCATAAAAATGATAATTCTACCTAAGATTTTATACATCATTCAATCTATCTTATTACTTCCTACCAAAAAGCTTACTAATAAATTAAATTCTATGATATTAAAATTCTTCTGGTCTCCCAAAACACTGAGACTAGCCCTTAAACAACACCTAAATAGTTGGAGCAAGGGGGGATAGCTTTTCCAGATTTGAACCTATATTCAAGTACTTCTATAATTAGAACAGTTGCACAACTTTTAGATATTTCTTATTCAGCTAAATGGAAAGTTTACTGGAAGGCAACTGCTATGCAACTTATAATGAGACCCCTAACCTATAAATTAGAAATAATAAACAACCCTATGTTATGGATATTGAAAGATCATTTCACTACGCATATAACATCCAAGCTCACAACTAGTTATATTTATAATTCTCTAACAAACTTTAGAGACTTCATATTTACACATCTGACATATAAAGAATGTTTTTTCTTCTATTCCCCATAGTATTTACGCAAGATTTTTTGTTAACATCAGACTTCAATAAAGATACACTATTTAAACAAAATGAACTTATGTTTTGGTTTCAATTGATTTCAGACAATAAAGCTAAAAATGTGGATCAGATAATACAGGAATTTCAGTTAGATAAATCTTTATGGCTAGACATACAGACTCTCAGACTATTTTTAGACAATAAAATAAATTTGATTGCACCAACTACTAAACATGATACTAGTGCATTATTAGAATACTTTCAGTCAATCCTACAATATAATCAAACTTATTCAGGCAAACTTTCTTTTATATTTAGAATCATAAGAAACAAAATAAACAGCTGCCCAGATACCTAATGGAATTACTTTTACAAAATTAATAATTCACTTCCCTCTGACCAAGACAAAATAAACATATTAGAGTCAGCAGGGAAAACTACTTTGTCACTTAAATGGAAATTGTTCACGTGGAGATTTATGTATAGATCTTTTTATACACTTCAACTAATGAACAAAATTAACAGAAAACAGAATTGCTGTAAGAAATGCAAGAAAGATGTAAATATAGATTGGGCCCATATGTTCTTTGATTGCCCTGTTATTAATGCATTTTGGGGAAGTGTCAATGGAATATTCACTGATAATTTTAGACTTAAGTTTTTGGAGCTTTTTAATACACATATACCACGTAATGTTAGAAAGGTAAAATATCCTTTACTATGGGCAATACTTGCTGTGGCTAGAAAGAGCATCACAATAAACTGGATACCCGATTCCCCTCCTACTATTACTGATGTCAAGAATATGTTGAATGAAGTTTGTCATTTACAACTTAAAACTATTATTTCTAGAACAACTAAAAAGACATATGCGTATCATATGTGGGTTGATTTACAGGAATTGTTGAAAAAATCAATAATTACTATAATTAACTTCTGGTTCTTATATCTGTTATATGTGAAACACAATAGAAATGGTCAAAGTATTACATATTATGTAAAATTTAATGGATGTCTTTTGTAAATACCTTAGTTATTTTTCTTTTATCAGTTACTTTATATAGTTATAAACAAAGAATATAGCCTCAGGTGATAAACAACCAGAGCAAAAAGAAGCAAATGAAAAAAACACCGTAGCACTGGATGTAAGGTTCACCTCTTCATCAGACTTAGATGAAGAGGTGAACCCTTAAAAGTGCTTACTTACAATAAATTGGATATTCTGCTGTGTTACATCCAGTGCTACGGTGTTTTTTTCATTTTTTTTACTTTATATAGTTATCTGAATTTTAAGTGTTATAATATCTGTAATAATTTCGTGAATCTTATGTAAATGTTCGTAGGTTCATAGGTTGGTAATAGGCTATCAGCCCTAGGGCCTATACAAGCCTAGCCATAACAATTCCCTGGCTATTTCTTCCCACACTATTTACTTCCCTGGACCCCTGTCTGTTTATTCATTTGTTTTGTTTAAAATCAATAAAAACTGTTTAAAAAAAATAACTTGACATATGCCTCCAAGAAACATATTTTTCATTGATTTAAAAGGAAAAGTCATTTGAATCAGGATACTTCTTGCTAAAGTGCTTATTATGTGAGGCACAGAAGTAGAGAGGGATGGTGATTCAGTGTCAGGGGCTGCCATTAGGCTGTACCTAGTTAACACATTCTGTGTATCAGAGGCTGTGCTGGTGAAGGTCAGTGAGACTTGGAGTGACGGCTACACTAATGTTGTACTATATTTACTCCCATTTCACATGGCAAATACCTTGGGGTAGTTGTATTGGATGGGGACAGCACTGCTTTTATATACTTCCTGGATTTGAATGACAGTTATTTGATGTGCTTGCCCTAGTTAATACTCACACTAAAATCATTGATCAATGTATTATCTCCTCATTTTCTTCCTAAATGTCATTTATAAATTGTATAGGTCCATGTGATCTAACAGAGGTCATAAGCTGGCCTGTAAACCGTTTCACCTGGCCCAAGCTGAACATATCCCTCATTAGCAACCACAAGATTACATAAGGTGGTGAATAGAGATCTTTGACAGGTAGGGCAGAGAAAAGATCTTCTCATAGCTGTGAGTATAGATGCTGGGGAAAGTCTTGGGTTTCTGTGTCTTTATCTCACTGGGTTGATGAAGGAAATGCAATTCACCCCTGAATTATTGAATGCTTTCAAGCAACTGTACAGGGGTCTCAAGCAGCATGTTTATCTGAGTCCCTGAATTTCAAACTGAAACTCCCTTTGGTGCTGCTCTAGACAGGTTCGAGCATTTCACAGGATCGACCATTTCTCGTGCTGCTCTTTGTGATTGCATGAGCCAATTGCTCATCAAGTTAGGAAGTTTTTTTCAATGGAAGACATTTATAAATAAAGTTAGCTTTATAAATAGCTGTTTATTTATAGGTTGTAATATGATGGGACTTCTACAAGTTTTCATTAGAGCTTCCAGTTTTTAAGTAAGTGTAAATACACTCCAAATTCTTTTGGTTGGTAGTTCCCCTTTTGGATAATGAGCCTTTCCTGTGAGAAAGGTCTCAGGCCACATTTGCTATTTGGGAGTAGGTGGTAGCCTGACTTGTAAACAAGCTGCAGTCTGCCTACAGAGCTTACTAGGTGAATTCCTTTATATACATCATCAGATTTGGCTAATAGAAAGCTGCCTATGGACCAAATACTTCCTAGGCTCAAAATTATATTATTTACTATGATATTATTTACTCTCAAAGAGGTACTCAATACATTATTATCAAAACATATCTACATTTTATTGTTTACTTATGAATCTAAATATTATTGTTTACATCATTAGACTTTGTTCAGATGTAGCTAGCCACAGACACTGATTTATGGTTTTCAAAAAACTGAAAATATGTTTTCATATAATGAAATCCTGGAATTATACCCATGATTTTAAGTGTACATCAGTCTTTACCATGCTTTCATTATGATTTTAGTGCATGTGTGTGTGTGTGTGTGTGTGTGTGTGTGTGTGTGTGTGTGTGTGTGTGTGTGTGTGTGTGAGTGTGAGTGTGTGTGTGTGTGTGTGTGTGTGTGTGTGTGTGTGTGTGTGTGTGTGTGTGTGTGTGTGTATACACACGCGTGCACTCCTATATGTGTGTGTGTGAGTGTGCATGTGTATGTATGTGTGTGTATGTAGTTCATGTCTGGAGCACTCAATGAAGCAATGTGACAATATTGCAAGTAGTAAATAAGAATTAAAGGCTGTGGCCGATAATATCAAATTCCATGAAAATTGCTACTCATGTACTCTAAAAATTTTGTTGATTTACTAAAACATCTATATATGGAAGCCCTAGCATATATTAAAATAGGATCATATATCTCAACTAAAATACCTATCATAAATAGAACCAAGCAAGGTTGCCCTCTCTCTTGTTATTCACCCTAATAATAGAGCCATGGGCTAATGATATAAGAAAAAATAAAAATTTTATTTATTTAATTTTATTTTACATTTGTTGACCAGGCTAGTCTAACTGGATACATGTCCATTTTTAGTAGAGGCCTGGGGAGATAAGCTCCAAGACAGAACAATGAAAACAATACATAACAAATAAGCAACAGTAAACAAGAATCATATTTACAATGAAGTCTGCGGTGGTGGTGCTGCGTTAGTGTTGTCGCCTTACAGTTAGACGTTGCCCATTCGATTCTCAGTTAGAGCGTCTTCTGTGTGGCGACATGCATGAATGGGCGTTCCTTCATTGAAGGTTGTGCATTAGGCCTGGCAAGCAAGCACGTAAAAATCTACTGCCAATCATTAGCAGACCGGAGTTCCACTGTGGCGACCCCTAACCGGGAAAAGCCGAAAGACACAAACATTACAGGTTAACACAGAACATTCAGTGAGGACAACAGCCTAGCAGTACAAGGATTAGATCTTAATGAAGAAATAACTTCTAAAATACAACTATTTGCAGAGGATGTACTTTTTACTACAAAGGGGAATGATTCCTCATTAACATCTTTATTCGATTCCAACAATATATTTCGAAGGATCTCTGGGTTGTCATTTAATGATAAGAAAACTAAAATCTTACCTATTTACACAAATAAAAATAAAAGAACTAATGATAATAATAAATACAAATCTAATACAGATCAAATCATATATTTAGGAATCATCCATGCTAAAGACATAACATCAGTTATAAAATTGAATTATAATAAGTGTTATGAAAACATCCAATCTTTATTATCGAAGTAGAATACAATTTTATTTACAACAGAAGAAAAATTAACAATCATAAAAATGATAATTCTACCTAAGATTTTATACATCATTCAATCTATCTTATTACTTCCTACCAGAAAGCTTACTAATAAATTAAATTCTATAATATTAAAATTCTTCTGGTCTCCCAAAAAACCGAGACTAGCCGTTAAACAATACCTAAATAGTTGGAGCAAAGGGGGGATAGCTTTTCCAGATTTGAGCCTATATTCAAGTACTTCTATAATTAGAACAGTTGCACAACTTTTAAATATTTCTTATTCAGCTAAAAGGAAAGTTTACTGGAAGACAACTGCTATGCAACTTATAATGAGACCCCTAACCTATAAATTAGAAATAATAAACAACCCTATGTTATGGATATTGAAAGATCATTTCACTACGCATATAACATCCAAGCTCACAACTAGTTATATTTATAATTTTCTAACAAACTTTAGAGACTTCATATTTACACATCTGACATATAAAGAATGTTTTTTCTTCTATTTCCCATAGTATTTACGCAAGATTCTTTGTTAACATCAGACTTAAATAAAGATACACTATTTAAACAAATTGAACTTAGGTTTTGGTTTCAATTGATTTCAGAAAACAAAGCTAAAATGTGGATCTGATAATACAGGAATTTCAGTTAGATAAATCTTTATGGCTAGACATACAGACTCTCAGACTATTTTTAGACAATAAAATAAATTTGATTGCACCAACTACTAAACATGATACTAGTGCATTATTAAAATACTTTCAGTCAGTCCTACAATATAATCAAACTTATTCAGGCAAACTTTCTTTTATATTTAGAATCATAAGAAACAAAACATACAGCTGCCCAGATACCTAATGGAATTACTTTTACAAAATTAATAATTCACTTCCCTCTGACCAAGACAAAATAAACATATTAGAGTCAGCAGGGAAAACTACTTTGTCACTTAATTGGAAATTGTTCACGTGGAGATTTATGTATAGATCTTTTTATACGCTTCAACTAATGAACAAAATTAACAGAAAACAGAATTGCTGTAAGAAATGCAAGTCAGATGTAAATATAGATTGGGCCCATATGTTCTTTGATTGCCCTGTTATTCATGCATTTTGGGCAAGTGCCAATGGAATATTACAGGCAATATTCACGGATAATTTTACACTTAACAAGTCTTTGGTGCTTTTTAATACACCTATATCACGTAATTTTAGAAAGGTAAAATATCCTTTACTATGGGCAATACTTGCTGTCGCTAGAAAGAGCATCACGAAAAACTGGATACCTGATTCCCTTCCTACTGTTACTGATGTCAAGAATATGTTGAATCAAGTTTGTCATTTACCACTTAAAACTATTATTTCTAGAACAACGAAAAAGACATATGCATATCATATGTGGGTTAATTTACAGGAATTGTTGAAAAAATCAATAATTACTGTAATTAACTTCTGGTTCTTATATCTTTTATATGTGAAACACAACAGAAATGGTCAAAGTATTACATATTATGTAAAATTTAATGGATGTCTTTTGTAAATACCTTAGTTATTTTCCTTTTATCAGTTACTTTATAATTTTAAGTGTTGTAATATCTGTAATAATTTCTGTGAATCTTATGTAAATGTTCATAGATTCACAGTTTCATAGGTTGGTAATAGGCTGTCAGCCCTAGGGCCTATACAAGCCTAGCCATAACAATTCCCTGGCTATTTTTTTCCCACACTATTTACTTCCCTGGACCCCTGTCTGTTTATTCATTTGTTTTGTTTAAAATCAATAAAAACTGTTTAAAAAAAAATAACTTGACATATGCCTCCAAGAAACATATTTTTCATTGATTTCTAAGGAAAAGTCATTTGAATCAGGATACTTCTTGCTAAAGTGCTTATTATGTGAGGCACAGAAGTAGAGAGGGATGGTGATTCAGCGTCAGGGGCTGCCATCAGGCTGTACCTACTTAACATATTCTGTGTATCAGAGGCTGTGCTGGTGAAGGTCAGTGAGACTTGGAGTGACGGCTACACTAATTTTGTACTATATTTACTCCCATTTCACATGGCAAATACCTTGGGGTAGTTATATTGGATGGGGACAGCACTGCTTTTATATACTTCCTGGATTTGAATGACAGTTATTTGATGTGCTTGCCCTAGTTAATACTCACACTAAAATCATTGATCAATGTATTATCTCCTCATTTTCTTCCTAAATGTCATTTATAAATTGTATAGGTCCATGTGATCTAACAGAGGTCATAAGCTGGCCTGTAAACCGTTTCACTTGGCCCAAGCTGAACATATCCCTCATTAGCAACCACAAGATTACATAAGGTGGAGAATAGAGATCTTTGGCAGGTAGGGCAGAGAAAAGATCTTCTCATAGCTGTGAGTATAGATGCTGGGGAAAGACTTGGGTTTCTGTGTCTTTATCTCACTGGGGTGATGAAGGAAATGCAATTCACCCCTGAATTATTGAATGCTTTCAAGCAACTGTACAGGGGGCTCAAGCAGCATGTTTATCTGAGTCCCTGAATTTCAAACTGAAACTCCCTTTGGTGATGCTCTAGACAGGTTCGAGCATTTCACAGGATCGACCATTTCTCGCGCTGCTCTTTGTGATTGCATGAGCCAATTGCT
Organism: Protopterus annectens; assembly: GCF_019279795.1. Lineage (NCBI taxonomy): Eukaryota > Metazoa > Chordata > Ceratodontiformes > Protopteridae > Protopterus > Protopterus annectens. The sequence goes on along the minus strand of NC_056745.1, from coordinate 687,642,880 downwards.
CATCAAGTTAGGAAGTTTTTTTCAATGGAAGACATTTATAAATAAAGTTAGCTTTATAAATAGCTGTTTATTTATAGGTTGTAATATGATGGGACTTCTACAGGTTTTCATTAGAGCTTCCAGTTTTTAAGTAAGTGTAAATATACTCCAAAGTCTTTTGGTTGGTAGTTCCCCTTTTGGATAATGAGCCTTTCCTGTGAGAAAGGTCTCAGGCCACATTTGCTATTTGGGAGTAGGTGGTAGCCTGACTTGTAAACTAGCTGCAGTCTGCCTACAGAGCTTACTAGGTGAATTCCTTTATATACATCATCAGATTTGGCTAATAGAAAGCTGCCTATGGACCAAATACTACCTAGGCTCAAAATTATATTATTTACTATGATATTATTTACTCTCAAAGAGGTACTCAGTACATTATTATCAAAACATATCTACATATTATTGTTTACTTATGAATCTAAATATTATTGTTTACATCATTAGACTTTGTTCAGATGTAGCTAGCCACAGACACTGATTTATGGTTCTCAAAAAACTGAAAATATGTTTTCATGTAATGAAATCCTGGAATTATACCCATGATTTTAAGTGTACATCAGTCTTTACCATGCTTTCATTATGATTTTAGTGCATGTGTGTGTGTGTGTGTGTGTGTGTGTGTGTGTGTGTGTGTGTGTGTGTGTGTGTGTGTGTGTGCGTGCGTGTGTGTGTGTGTGTGTGTGTGTGTGTGTGTGTGTGTGTGTGTGTGTGTGTGTGTGTGTGTACACGCGTACGCTCCTATATGTGTGTGTGTGAGTGTGTATGTGTGTGTATGTAGTTCATGTCTGGAGCACTCAATGAAGCAATGTGACAATATTGCAAGTAGTAAATAAGAATTAAAGGCTGTGGCCGATAATATCAAATTCCATGAAAATTGCTACTCATGTACTCTAAAAATTTTGTTGATTTACTAAAACATCTATATATGGAAGCCCTAGCATATATTAAAAAAGGATCATATATCTCAAGTAAAATACCTATCATAAAAGGAACCAAGCAAGATTGCCCTCTCTCTTGTTATTCAACCTAATAATAGAGCCATGGGCTAATGATATAAGAAAAAATAAAAATTTTATTTATTTAATTTTATTTTACATTTGTTGACCAGGCTTGTCTAACTGGATACATGTCCATTTTCAGTAGAGGCCTGGCGAGATAAGCTCCAAGACAGAACAATGAAAACAATACATAACAAATAAGCAACAGTAAACAAGAATCATATTTACAATGAAGTCTGCAGTGGTGGTGCTGCGGTAGTGTTGTTGCCTTACAGTTAGACGTTGCCCATTCGATTCTCAGTTAGAGCGTCTTCTGTGTGGCGACATGCGTGAATGGGCGTTCCTTCGTTGAAGGTTGTGCATTAGGCCTGGCAAGCAAGCACGTAAAAATCTACTGCCAATCATTAGCGGACCGGAGTTCCACTGTGGCGACCCCTAACCGGGAAAAGCCGAAAGACACAAACATTACAGGTTAACACAGAACATTCAGTGAGGACAACAGCCTAGCAGTACAAGGATTAGATCTTAATGAAGAAATAACTTCTAAAATACAACTATTTGCAGAGGATGTACTTTTTACTACAAAGGGGAATGATTCCTCAATAACATCTTTATTCGATTCCATCAATATATTTCGAAGGATCTCTGGGTTGTCATTTAATGATAAGAAAACTAAAATCTTACCTATTTACACAAATAAAAATAAAAGAACTAATGATAATAATAAATACAAATCTAATACAGATCAAATCATATATTTAGGAATCATCCATGCTAAAGACATAAAATCAATTATACAATTGAATTATAATAAGTGTTATGAAAACATCCAATCTTTATTATCGAAGTGGAATACAATTTTATTTACAACAGAAGAAAAATTAGCAATCATAAAAATGATAATTCTACCTAAGATTTTATACATCATTCAATCTATTTTATTACTTCCTACCAAAAAGCTTACTAATAAATTAAATTCTATAATATTAAAATTCTTCTGGTCTCCCAAAAAAACCGAGACTAGCCCTTAAACAACACCTAAATAGTTGGAGCAAAGGGGGGATAGCTTTTCCAGATTTGAGCCTATATTCAAGTACTTCTATAATTAGAACAGTTGCACAACTTTTAAATATTTCTTATTCAGCTAAATGGAAAGTTTACTGGAAGACAACTGCTATGCAACTAATAATGAGACCCCTAACCTATAAATTAGAAATAATAAATAACCCTATGTTATGGATATTGAAAGATCATTTCACTACGCATATAACATCCAAGCTCACAACTAGTTATATTTATAATTTTCTAACAAACTTTAGAGACTTCATATTTACACATCTGACATATAAAGAATGTTTTTTCTTCTATATCCCATAGTATTTACGCAAGATTCTTTGTTAACATCAGACTTAAATAAAGATACACTATTTAAACAAATTGAACTTAGGTTTTGGTTTCAATTGATTTCAGAAAACAAAGCTAAAAATGTGGATCAGATTATACAGGAATTTCAGTTAGATAAATCTTTATGGCTAGACATACAGACCCTCAGACTATTTTTAGACAATAAAATAAATTTGATTGCACCAACTACTAAACATGATACTAGTGCATTATTAGAATACTTTCAGTCAATCCTATAATATAATCAAAAGTATTCAGGCAAACTTTCTTTTATATTTAGAATCATAAGAAACAAAACAAGCAGCTTCCCAGATACCTATTGGAATTACTTTTACAAAATTAATAATTCACTTCCCTCTGACCAAGACAAAATAAACATATTAGAGTCAGCAGGGAAAACTACTTTGTCACTTAAATGGAAATTGTTCACGTGGAGATTTATGTATAGATCTTTTTATACACTTCAACTAATGAACAAAATTAACAGAAAACAGAATTGCTGTAAGAAATGCAAGTCAGATGTAAATATAGATTGGGCCCATATGTTCTTTGATTGCCCTGTTATTAATGCATTTTGGGGAAGTGCCAATGGAATATTACAGGTAATATTCATGGATAATTTTACACTTAACAAGTCTTTGGTGCTTTTTAATACACCTATACCACGTAATTTTAGAAAGGTAAAATATCCTTTACTATGGGCAATACTTGCTGTGGCTAGAAAGAGCATCACGATAAACTGGATACCTGATTCCCCTCCTACTGTTACTGATGTCAAGAATATGTTAAATGAAGTTTGTCATTTACCACTTAAAACTATTTTTTCTAGAACAACGAAAAAGACATATGCATATCATATGTGGGTTAATTTACAGGAATTGTTGAAAAAAATCAATAATTACTGTAATTAACTTCTGGTTCTTATATATTTTATATGTGAAACACAATAGAAATGGTCAAAGTATTACATATTATGTAAAATTTAATGGATGTCTTTTGTAAATACCTTAGTTATTTTCCTTTTATCAGTTACTTTATATAGTTATAAACAAAGAATATAGCCTCAGGTGATAAACAACCAGAGCAAAAAGAAGCAAATGAAAAAAACACCATAGCACTGGATGTAAGGTTCACCTCTTCATCAGACTTAGATGAAAAGGTGAACCCTTAAAAGTGCTTACTTACAATAAATTGGATATTCTGCTGTGTTACATCCAGTGCTACTGTGTTTTTTTCATTTTTTTTACTTTATATAGTTATCTTAATTTTAAGTGTTATAATATCTGTAATAATTTCTGTGAATCTTATGTAAATGTTCATAGGTTCACAGTTTCATAGGTTGGTAATAGGCTGTCAGCCCTAGGGCCTATACAAGCCTAGCCATAACAATTCCCTGGCTATTTCTTCCCACACTATTTACTTCCCTGGACCCCTGTCTGTTTATTCATTTGTTTTGTTTAAAATCAATAAAAACTGTTTAAAAAAAATAACTTGACATATGCCTCCAAGAAACATATTTTTCATTGATTTCTAAGGAAAAGTCATTTGAATCAGGATACTTCTTGCTAAAGTGCTTATTATGTGAGGCACAGAAGTAGAGAGGGATGGTGATTCAGCGTCAGGGGCTGCCATCAGGCTGTACCTACTTAACATATTCTGTGTATCAGAGGCTGTGCTGGTGAAGGTCAGTGAGACTTGGAGTGACGGCTACACTAATGTTGTACTATATTTACTCCCATTTCACATGGCAAATACCTTGGGGTAGTTATATTGGATGGGGACAGCACTGCTTTTATATACTTCCTGGATTTGAATGACAGTTATTTGATGTGCTTGCCCTAGTTAATACTCACACTAAAATCATTGATCAATGTATTATCTCCTCATTTTCTTCCTAAATGTCATTTATAAATTGTATAGGTCCATGTGATCTAACAGAGGTCATAAGCTGGCCTGTAAACCGTTTCACCTGGCCCAAGCTGAACATATCCCTCATTAGCAACCACAAGATTACATAAGGTGGAGAATAGAGATCTTTGACAGGTAGGGCAGACAAAAGATCTTCTCATAGCTGTGAGTATAGATGCTGGGGAAAGTCTTGGGTTTCTGTGTCTTTATCTCACTGGGGTGATGAAGGAAATGCAATTCACCCCTGAATTATTGAATGCTTTCAAGCAACTGTACAGGGGGCTCAAGCAGCATGTTTATCTGAGTCCCTGAATTTCAAACTGAAACTCCCTTTGGTGCTGCTCTAGACAGGTTCGAGCATTTCACAGGATCGACCATTTCTCGCGCTGCTCTTTGTGATCGCATGAGCCACTTGCTCATCAAGTTAGGAAGTTTTTTTCAATGGAAGACATTTATAAATAAAGTTAGCTTTATAAATAGCTGTTTATTTATAGGTTGTAATATGATGGGACTTCTACAGGTTTTCATTAGAGCTTCCAGTTTTTAAGTAAGTGTAAATACACTCCAAATTCTTTTGGTTGGTAGTTCCCCTTTTGGATAATGAGCCTTTCCTGTGAGAAAGGTCTCAAGCCACATTTGCTATTTGGGAGTAGGTGGTAGCCTGACTTGTAAACAAGCTGCAGTCTGCCTACAGAGCTTACTAGGTGAATTCCTTTATATACATCATCAGATTTGGCTAATAGAAAGCTGCCTATGGACCAAATACTACCTAGGCTCAAAATTATATTATTTACTATGATATTATTTACTCTCAAAGAGGTACTCAATACATTATTATCAAGACATATCTACATATTATTGTTTACTCATGAATCTAAATATTATTGTTTACATCGTTAGACTTTGTTCAGATGTAGCTAGCCACAGACACTGATTTATGGTTCTCAAAAAACTGAAAATATGTTTTCATATAATGAAATCCTGGAATTATACCCATGATTTTACGTGTACATCAGTCTTTACCATGCTTTCATTATGATTTTAGTGCATGTGTGTGTGTGTGTGTGTGTGTGTGTGTGTGTGTGTGTGTGTGTGTATGTAGTTCATGTCTGGAGCACTCAATGAAGCATCTGCCAATATTACAAGTAGTAAATAAGAATTAAAGGCTGTGGCCGATAATATCAAATTCCATGAAAATTGCTACTCATGTACTCTAAAAATGTTATTGATTTACTAAAACATCTATATATGGAAGCCCTAGCATATATTAAAATAGGATCATATATGTCAACTAAAATACCTATCATAAAAGGAACCAAGCAAGGTTGTCCTCTCTCTCCCTCCCTTGTTATTCACCCAAATAATAGAGCCATAGGCTAATGATATAAGAAAAAATAAAAATTTTATTTATTTAATTTTATTTTACATTTGTTGACCAGGCTTGTCTAACTGGATACATGTCCATTTTCAGTAGAGGCCTGGCGAGATAAGCTCCAAGACAGAACAATGAAAACAATACATAACAAATAAGCAACTGTAAACAAGAATCATATTTACAATGAAGTCTGCGGTGGTGGTGCTGCGTTAGTGTTGTCGCCTTACAGTTAGACGTTGCCCATTCGATTCTCAGTTAGAGCGTCTTCTGTGTGGCGACATGCATGAATGGGCATTCCTTCGTTGAAGGTTATGCATTAGGCCTGGCAAGCCAGCACGTAAAAATCTACTGCCAATCATTAGCGGACCGGAGTTCCACTGTGGCGACCCCTAACCGGGAAAAGCCGAAAGACACAAACATTACAGGTTAACACAGAACATTCAGTGAGGACAACAGCCTAGCAGTACAAGGATTAGAGCTTAATGAAGAAATAACTTCTAAAATACGACTATTTGCAGAGGATGTACTTTTTACTACAAAGGGGAATGATTCCTCATTAACATCTTTATTCGATTCCATCAATATATTTCGAAGGATCTCTGGGTTGTCATTTAATGATAAGAAAACTAAAATCTTACCTATTTACACAAATAAAAATAAAAGAACTAATGATAATAATAAATACAAATCTAATACAGATCAAATCATATATTTAGGAATCATCCATGCTAAAGACATAACATCAATTATACAATTGAATTACAATAAGTGTTATGAAAACATCCAATCTTTATTATTGAAGTGGAATACAATTTTATTTACAACAGAAGAAAAATTAACAATCATAAAAATGATAATTATACCTAAGATTTTATACATCATTCAATCTATCTTATTACTTCCTACCAAAAAGCTTACTAATAAATTAAATTCTATAATATTAAAATTCTTCTGGTCTCCCAAAAAACCGAGACTAGCCCTTAAACAATACCTAAATAGTTGGAGCAAAGGGGGGATAGCTTTTCCAGATTTGAGCCTATATTCAAGTACTTCTATAATTAGAACAGTTGCACAACTTTTAAATATTTCTTATTCAGCTAAATGGAAAGTTTACTGGAAGGCAACTGCTATGCAACTTATAATGAGACCCCTAACCTATAAATTAGGAATAATAAACAACCCTATGTTATGGATATTGAAAGATCATTTCACTACGCATATAACATCGAAGCTCACAACTAGTTATATTTATAATTTTCTAACAAACTTTAGAGACTTCATATTTACACATCTGACATATAAAGAATGTTTTTTCTTCTATTTCCCATAGTATTTACGCAAGATTCTTTGTTAACATCAGACTTAAATAAAGATACACTATTTAAACAAATTGAACTTCGGTTTTGGTTTCAATTGATTTCAGAAAACAAAGCTAAAATGTGGATCAGATAATACAGGAATTTCAGTTAGATAAATCTTTATGGCTAGACATACAGACTCTCAGACTATTTTTAGACAATAAAATAAATTTGATTGCACCAACTACTAAACATGATACTAGTGCATTATTAGAATACTTTCAGTCAGTCCTACAATATAATCAAACTTATTCAGGCAAACTTTCTTTTATATTTAGAATCATAAGAAATAAAACATACAGCTGCCCAGATACCTAATGGAATTACTTTTACAAAATTAATAATTCACTTCCCTCTGACCAAGACAAAATAAACATATTAGAGTCAGCAGGGAAAACTACTTTTTCACTTAATTGGAAATTGTTCACGTGGAGATTTATGTATAGATCTTTTTATACACTTCAACTAATGAACAAAATTAACAGAAAACAGAATTGCTGTAAGAAATGCAAGTCAGATGTAAATATAGGGTTCTACCTGACATAGTCGAAACCACACAACACCGACAACCACATCACCGACACCACATATTCGACAGTCCATAAACACGAAACCACACATAACCGACAACGAAATAACCGACGGTACACAAACACGAAACCCCATACACTGCACACACCACAATAACAATTAAAAACAAAACACATCCCCATTCCACAAACCACACACACAACACAAGCACACCAAAATCCTTACAAGCCCACACTAAACCTTACCCTAACCCTAAGGTCCGTCACTATCGCACACTTACCTACCCGCTCCCTAACCCTAACTCACTTAACTGCCCTATCCCTCCCTAACCCTAACTCACTTTACTCACCCCTATCGCTCCCTAACCCTAACTCACTTAACCCACGCCTATCGCTCCCTAACCCTAACTCACTTAACCCACCCCTATCGCTCCCTAACCCTAACTCACTTAACCCACCCCTATCCCCACAGACCGTCAATCTCCACACTTACCTGCCTCGCACCCTAACGTCCGTCACTACCCCATACTCACACAGCCTTTCCCCATGTCGGCATCCTCGGCGTTGGTGTTGTCATCCGTCGTGTCGGTCTTCTGCATTGTCGATGTTCTGCCACTCGCGATTCGCGTCGGTCTTCTTCGTTTTCGGTCTTCTGGAGCTCCGAATTCCGCTGTCGGTCTTCTGCGCTGTCGACGAAGTCAGGTAGAACCAAATATAGATTGGGCCCATATGTTCTTTGATTGTCCTGTTATTCATGCATTTTGGGCAAGTGCCAATGGAATATTACAGGCAATATTCACGGATAATTTTACACTTAACAAGTCTTTCGTGCTTTTTAATACACCTATATCACGTAATTTTAGAAAGGTAAAATATCCTTTACTATGGGCAATACTTGCTGTCGCTAGAAAGAGCATCACGAAAAACTGGATACCTGATTCCCCTCCTACTGTTACTGATGTCAAGAATATGTTGAATCAAGTTTGTCATTTACCACTTAAAACTATTATTTCTAGAACAACGAAAAAGACAAATGCATATCATATGTGGATTAATTTACAGGAATTGTCGAAAAAATCAATAATTACTGTAATTAACTTATGGTTCTTATATCTTTTATATGTGAAACACAATAGAAATGGTCAAAGTATTACATATTATGTAAAATTTAATGGATGTCTTTTGTAAATACCTTAGTTATTTTCCTTTTATCAGTTACTTTATATAGTTATAAACAAAGAATATAGCCTCAGGTGATAAACAACCAGAGCAAAAAGAAGCAAATGAAAAAAACACCGTATCACTGGATGTAAGGTTCACCTCTTCATCAGACTTAGATGAAGAGGTGCACCCTTAAAAGTGCTTACTTACAATAAATTGGATATTCTGCTGTGTTACATCTAGTGCTACGGTGTTTTTTTTCATTTTTTTTACTTTATATAGTTATCTGAATTTTAAGTGTTGTAATATCTGTAATAATTTCTGTGAATCTTATGTAAATGTTCATAGGTTCACAGTTTCATAGGTTGGTAATAGGATGTCAGCCCTAGGGCCTATACAAGCCTAGCCATAACAATTCCCTGGCTATTTTTTCCCACACTATTTACTTCCCTGGACCCCTGTCTGTTTATTCATTTGTTTTGTTTAAAATCAATAAAAACTGTTTTAAAAAAAAATAACTTGACATATGCCTCCAAGAAACATATTTTTCATTGATTTCTAAGGAAAAGTCATTTGAATCAGGATACTTCTTGCTAAAGTGCTTATTATGTGAGGCACAGAAGTAGAGAGGGATGGTGATTCAGCGTCAGGGGCTGCCATTAGGCTGTACCTACTTAACACATTCTGTGTATCAGAGGCTGTGCTGGTGAAGGTCAGTGAGACTTGGAGTGACGGCTACCGTTATTTTGTACTATATTTACTCCCATTTCACATGGCAAATACCTTGGGGTAGTTATATTGGATGGGGACAGCACTGCTTTTATATACTTCCTGGATTTGAATGACAGTTATTTGATGTGCTTGCCCTAGTTAATACTCACACTAAAATCATTGATCAATGTATTATCTCCTCATTTTCTTCCTAAATGTCATTTATAAATTGTATAGGTCCATGTGATCTAACAGAGGTCATAAGCTGGCCTGTAAACTGTTTCACCTGGCCCAAGCTGAACATATCCCTCATTAGCAACCACAAGATTACATAAGGTGGAGAATAGAGATCTTTGACAGGTAGGGCAGACAAAAGATCTTCTCATAGCTGTGAGTATAGATGCTGGGGAAAGTCTTGGGTTTCTGTGTCTTTATCTCACTGGGGTGATGAAGGAAATGCAATTCACCCCTGAATTATTGAATGCTTTCAAGCAACTGTACAGGGGGCTCAAGCAGCATGTTTATCTGAGTCCCTGAATTTCAAACTGAAACTCCCTTTGGTGCTGCTCTAGACAGGTTCGAGCATTTCACAGGATCGACCATTTCTCGCGCTGCTCTTTGTGATCGCATGAGCCACTTGCTCATTAAGTTAGGAAGTTTTTTCAATGGAAGACATTTATAAATAAAGTTAGCTTTATAAATAGCTGTTTATTTATAGGTTGTAATATGATGGGACTTCTACAGGTTTTCATTAGAGCTTCCAGTTTTTAAGTAAGTGTAAATACACTCCAAATTCTTTGTGTTGGTAGTTCCCCTTTCGGATAATGAGCCTTTTCTGTGAGAAAGGTCTCAAGCCACATTTGCTATTTGGGAGTAGGTAGTAGCCTGACTTGTAAACAAGCTGCAGTCTGCCTACAGAGCTTACTAGGTGAATTCCTTTATATACATCATCGGATTTGGCTAATAGAAAGCTGCCTATGGACCAAATACTACCTAGGCTCAAAATTATATTATTTACTATGATATTATTTACTCTCAAAGAGGTACTCAATATATTATTATCAAAATATATCTACATATTATTGTTTACTCAAGAATCTAAATATTATTGTTTACATCATTAGTCTTTGTTCAGATGTAGCTAGTCACAGACACTGATTTATGTTCTCAAAAAAACTGAAAGTATGTTTTCATATAATGAAATCGTGGAATTATACCCATGATTTTAAGTGTACATCAGTCTTTACCATGCTTTCATTATGATTTTAGTGCGTGTGTGTTTGTGTGTGTGTGTGTGTGTGTGTGTGTGTGTGTGTGTATACACACGCGTGCGCTCCTATATGTGTGTGTGCATGTGTATGTGTGTGTGTATGTAGTTCATGTCTGGAGCACTCAATGAAGCATCTGGCAATATTACATGTAGTAAATAAGAATTAAAGGCTGTGGCCGATAATATCAAATTCCATGAAAATTGCTACTCATGTACTCTAAAAATGTTATTGATTTACTAAAACATCTATATATGGAAGCCCTAGCATATATTAAAATAGGATCATATATGTCAACTAAAATACCTATCATAAAAGGAACCAAGCAAGGTTGCCCTCTCTCTCCCTTGTTATTCACCCTAATAATAGAGCCATGGGCTAATGATATAAGAAAAAATAAAATTTTTTTTTATTTAATTTTATTTTACATTTGTTGACCGGGCTAGTCTAACTGGATACATGCCCATTTTCAGTAGAGGCCTGGCGAGATAAGCTCCAAGACAAAACAATGAAAACAATACATAACAAATAAGCAACAGTAAACAAGAATCATATTTACAATGCATATTACAGGTTAACACAGAACATTCAGTGAGGACAACAGCCTAGCAGTACAAGGATTAGAGCTTAATGAAGAAATAACTTCTAAAATACAACTATTTGCAGAGGATGTACTTATTACTACAAAGGGGAATGATTCCTCAATAACATCTTTATTCGATTCCATCAATATATTTCGAAGGATCTCTGGGTTGTCATTTAATGATAATAAAACTAAAATCTTACCTATTTACACAAATAAAAATAAAAGAACTAATGATAATAATAAATAGAAATCTAATACAGATCAAATCACATGTTTAGGAATCATCCATGCTAAAGACATAAAATCAATTATACAACTGAATTATAATAAGTGTTATGAAAACATCCAATCTTTATTATCGAAGTAGAATACAATTTTATTCCCAACAGAAGAAAAATTAACAATCATAAAAATGATAATTCTACCTAAGATTTTATACATCATTTAATCTATCTTATTACTTCCTACCAAAAAGCTTACTAATAAATTAAATTCTATGATATTAAAATTCTTCTGGTCTCCCAAAAAACCGAGACTAGCCCTTAAACAACACCTAAATAGTTGGAGCAAAGGGGGGATAGCTTTCTCCAGATTTGAACCTATATTCAAGTACTTCTATAATTAGAACAGTTGCACAACTTTTAGATATTTCGTATTCAGCTAAATGGAAAGTTTACTGGAAGGCAACTGCTATGCAACTTATAATGAGACCCCTAACCTATAAATTAGAAATAATAAACAACCCTATGTTATGGATATTGAAAGATCATTTCACTACGCATATAACATCCAAGCTCACAATTGGTTATATTTATAATTTTCTAACAAACTTTAGAGACTTCATATTTACACATCTGACATATAAAGAATGTTTTTTCTTCTATTCCCCATAGTATTAATGCAAGATTTTTTGGTAACATCAGAATTCAATAAAGATACACTATTTAAACAAAATGAACTTATGTTTTGGTTTCAATTGATTTCAGAAAACAAAGCTAAAAATGTGGATCAGATAATACAGGAATTTCAGTTAGATAAATCTTTATGGCTAGACATACAGACCCTCAGACTATTTTTAGACAATAAAATAAATTTGATTGCACCAACTACTAAACATGATACTAGTGCATTATTAGAATACTTTCAGTCAATCCTATAATATAATCAAACGTATTCAGGCAAACTTTCTTTTATATTTAGAATCATAAGAAACAAAACAAACAGCTGCCCAGATACCTATTGGAATTACTTTTACAAAATTAATAATTCACTTCCCTCTGACCAAGACAAAATAAACATATTAGAGTCAGCAGGGAAAACTACTTTGTCACTTAAATGGAAATTGTTCATGTGGAGATTTATGTATAGATCTTTTTATACACTTCAACTAATGAACAAAATTAACAGAAAACAGAATTGCTGTAAGAAATGCAAGTCAGATGTAAATATAGATTGGGCCCATATGTTCTTTGATTGCCCTGTTATTAATGCATTTTGGGGAAGTGCCAATGGAATATTACAGGTAATATTCACGGATAATTTTACACTGAACAAGTCTTTGGTGCTTTTTAATACACCTATACCACGTAATTTTAGAAAGGTAAAATATCCTTTACTATGGGCAATACTTGCTGTGGCTAGAAAGAGCATCACGATAAACTAGATACCTGATTCCCCTCCTACTGTTACTGATGTCAAGAATATGTTGAATGAAGTTTGTCATTTACCACTTAAAACTATTATTTCTAGAACAATGAAAAAGACATATGCATATCATATGTGGGTTAATTTACAGGAATTGTTGAAAAAATCAATAATTACTGTAATTAACTTCTGGTTCTTATATCTTTTATATGTGAAACACAATTGAAATGGTCAAAGTATTACATATTATGTAAAATTTAATGGATGTCTTTTGTAAATACCTTAGTTATTTTCCTTTTATCAGTTACTTTATATAGTTATAAACAAAGAATATAGCCTCAGGTGATAAACAACCAGAGCAAAAAGAAGCAAATGAAAAAAACACCGTAGCACTGGATGTAAGGTTCACCTCTTCATCAGACTTAGATGAAGAGGTGAACCCTTAAAAGTGCTTACTTACAATAAATTGGATATTCTGCTGTGTTACATCCAGTGCTACGGTGTTTTTTTCATTTTTTTTACTTTATATAGTTATCTGAATTTTAAGTGTTATAATATCTGTAATAATTTCGTGAATCTTATGTAAATGTTCATAGGTTCATAGGTTGGTAATAGGCTGTCAGCCCTAGGGCCTATACAAGCCTAGCCATAACAATTCCCTGGCTATTTCTTCCCACACTATTTACTTCCCTGGACCCCTGTCTGTTTATTCATTTGTTTTGTTTAAAATCAATAAAAAGTGTTTAAAAAAAATAACTTGACATATGCCTCCAAGAAACATATTTTTCATTGATTTCTAAGGAAAAGTCATTTGAATCAGGATACTTCTTGCTAAAGTGCTTATTATGTGAGGCACAGAAGTAGAGAGGGATGGTGATTCAGCGTCAGGGGCTGCCATCAGGCTGTACCTACTTAACATATTCTGTGTATCAGAGGCTGTGCTGGTGAAGGTCAGTGAGACTTGGAGTGATGGCTACACTAATTTTGTACTATATTTACTCCCATTTCACATGGCAAATACCTTGGGGTAGTTATATTGGATGGGGACAGCACTGCTTTTATATAATTCCTGGATTTGAATGACAGTTATTTGATGTGCTTGCCCTAGTTAATACTCACACTAAAATCATTGATCAATGTATTATCTCCTCATTTTCTTCCTAAATGTCATTTATAAATTGTATAGGTCCATGTGATCTAACAGAGGTCATAAGCTGGCCTGTAAACCGTTTCACCTGACCCAAGCTGAACGTATCCCTCATTAGCAACCACAAGATTACATAAAGTGGAGAATAGAGATCTTTGACAGGTAGGGTAGACAAAAGATCTTCTCATAGCTGTGAGTATAGATGCTGGGGAAAGTCTTGGGTTTCTGTGTCTTTATCTCACTGAGGTGATGAAGGAAATGCAATTCACCCCTGAATTATTGAATGCTTTCAAGCAACTGTACAGGGGGCTCAAGCAGCATGTTTATCTGAGTCCCTGAATTTCAAACTGAAACTCCCTTTGGTGCTGCTCTAGACAGGTTCGAGCATTTCACAGGATCGACCATTTCTCCCGCTGCTCTTTGTGATCGCATGAGCCACTTGCTCATCAAGTTAGGAGGTTTTTTTTCAATGGAAGACATTTATAAATAAAGTTAGCTTTATAAATAGCTGTTTGTTTATAGGTTGTAATATGATGGGACTACAGGTTTTCATTAGAGCTTCCAGTTTTTAAGTAAGTGTAAATACACTCCAAATTCTTTTGGCTGGTAGTTCCCCTTTTGAATAATGAGCCTTTCCTGTGAGAAAGGTCTCAAGCCACATTTGTTATTTGGGAGTAGGTGGTAGCCTGACTTGTAAACAAGCTGCAGTCTGCCTACAGAGTTTACTAGGTGAATTCCTTTATATACATCATCAGATTTGCTAATAGAAAGCTGCCTATGGACCAAATACTACCTAGGCTCAAAATTATATTATTTACTATGATATTATTTACTCTCAAAGAGGTACTCAATACATTATTATCAAAACATATCTACATATTATTGTTTACTCATGAATCTAAATATTATTGTTTACATCATTAGACTTTGTTCAGATGTAGCTAGCCACAGACACTGATTTATGGTTCTCAAAAAACTGAAAATATGTTTTCATATAATGAAATCCTGGAATTATACCCATGATTTTAAGTGTACATCAGTCTTTACCATGCTTTCATTATGATTTTAGTGTGTGTGTGTGTGTGTGTGTGTGTGTGTGTGTGTGTGTGTGTGTATACACACGCGTGCGCTCCTATATGTGTGTGTGTGTCTGTGTGTGTGTGTGTGTGTGTGTGTGTGTGTATGTGTGTGTGTGTATGTAGTTCATGTCTGGAGCACTCAATGAAGCAATCTGACAATATGGCAAGTAGTAAATAAGAATTAAAGGCTGTGGCCGATAATATCAAATTCCATGAAAATTGCTACTCATATACTCTAAATTTGGGATTTGCCAGCATTTCCCAAGAAACAATGGAAAACGAAGATCCTTCTAAATATATATATCGTCATCAGGAGAAAGAATCTATTTACCATATTTGAATCTACACTTCTTTTCTTTCTTTTGCAGATGCCTCTAAGGTACCAGGCCTAGTGAAATTTAGCTGAAGTAAAGATTCTTAAGAAACAGAGGTGGCCAGTCTTGGGATATGGAATATGAATCAGGTATGGATGTACAATAGCTAACCATGCCCAGAGATCATATTCTTAGTTTACTGAATGGACATCCTACCACACAAGGCTTTATTCTGATCATCTGACTTAGTTAGGTACTTTTCCTTTGAAGCAAATAAGAGTTGAACTTTTCCATCTCTTTGATTGCCATCCACAGAATTTTGAAGTTTAGGATTGAGTAGGCTCCAGTAGTGGGCTAGGGAGGGATTCAACCATGATATGCAGCTCATCATGGAGAGAAATATTATGACTTTTCATGAGGCTATGCCCATCTATAGACTAATCCATGCTTATTGTCATACTCACTCTGACAGTCTTCTGTCTTAAACAGTTGGAAGAAATATCAGAGACTGGGATCCTTGTTAGAAATGATGTGAGCTGTCATGCCTGATACTTGAAACTGGATGTTGTTAGGGAGACCTCAAGTGTTGTACAGTTTAGTGCATTTATGCAGCTCTGATATGTATTTCCTATATTTTGTGGCAGAAAATTTCTTACTTGGTGAGCCTGAGTTATCTGTCTCGCATAAGGAACTATTATTTTTAGTTCTGGCCATACCCTACTGTATGTACATACATCTACTGTATTATGGCTCTTGAACTGTCAAATAGCCAATTTCTGTTTTTGACTCCCCTCCCCCAAAGTGATTAACCAGATTGTGTGTGAAGGCTTTGGATCAGTGTAGGTGATGCTTGTCTGATATAACTGGGGACTGACAGTACTTATTCCCATCTTGTCTGATGGAGCAAAGACTAGATGGTCTTAAACAATATACTAAAACTATTTGGTTTTCCACTCCTAGTCTGTATTCCTACTTTCCAGTCTAACTTATTCCTGGTTGTCCTTACAGTGACCTGCATGTAACATGTTTTGGAGTGGCAAACCTTGATTTGGAAATATTATTATAAAAAGACTTGCACTGAATGTTTAAAATTGAGCCATTTTCAAGAGTGCTAGATTAGTTGAAACTTAAGAGATCTGTGGAATCATGCATTGGTGAGTCAGCCTAAATTTTTGGAGCTCTGAGCTACATTACAAAAAGCATTTTTTGCTATGATACACTTCGGTACTTTTCCGTTATCGGGGCAACACTTGTAATGAGTGCTTTGATTGGTTAAAATCTTAGCACGCACTCGCAATTGCTGTTGTAATTTGCACTTTATATTACGCTGTAAGCTTTTTTTTTTAATTTGCACTTTATACTGTGTTGCTACCATTCCCCAAACAAACCGCACCTTGTTCCACGGATTATTTATTAAAACCGTAGTGATTAGAGTGAAGGACACACCTACTGAAGCAGTGTTACTACATACCTGCAACCCATTTGGGATGCACAACTTTGTGTGGGAGAAGTACAGGGGAAATAGTAGTAAATAAATTACCAGCCACTTTTTAGAGCTCAGCACACCTCTTAACCTTTTG
The DNA here is from genome assembly GCF_019279795.1 of Protopterus annectens. Taxonomy (NCBI): domain Eukaryota; kingdom Metazoa; phylum Chordata; order Ceratodontiformes; family Protopteridae; genus Protopterus; species Protopterus annectens. The sequence continues at coordinate 687,625,778 of NC_056745.1, read as the reverse complement.
GTGCTAGGAATCTGGACAAAGTAAAAATGTGGACAGTTTAGCGGTATGGACCCCAGCACTTTATTAATGATAAGCACACTTAACCGTTTACAAAAGCAGACAAGGCAGTGGCACTGTCAGTGGATCCTTGTATCCTTCGTATACGTGTTCCACTCAATTTAGGCAGAATGTTTTTATCAGTTTGTGCTGCAATGTTCCATTATGTGGTAAATTCTTATGGGTCGTAGAAACTGTTTACACTCAATTGTCTTTCTAGAGGCCCTTTTCAGCTGCTCTTCCTTTCTCTATTGACTCAGATTTTCTCTTTATACCAAATGTGCTTTGTAATAAAGACATGACTCTGTACAACTCTATGGTATTCATGTAGACATTTTCCTGAAATTATGTTATGTGCAATAAAATGTGGTGGAAATACTGGAATTTTAAATGAGTACTGGTTGGTGTTAATAACTCACTTTGTGAATAATAAGCTAAGTGTGAGTGTGAAGCAGCAGCTGAAATTCAATTTTAATAAATATTTAGACATAAATCTGAGGAAACTGAAGGAGAGAGACACTTCTGTTAGCCCATGAGCGCTCATTACAAGTGTTGCCCCGATAACGGAACTGATACTTCTTCTGTTCTGGATTTGATGTTCTTAAGTGTACTATTTCATTGCTGTCTGTAGTCATTGTATGAAAGCATTTTTGGCTGACTGGACTTCCTCTCCTCTTTCATTCCAAGTTTCCCCTTCCTTTCCCTACCCTGTCCTACAGTGTTTTGAGAGGACTGCCTGTCATATGCACACGTACTGAAGGGCATGCAAGGAAAAAGTTTTTATTTTACAATATTTATGTGCTGGGCACAGTGATACAGTAGAGCGGGAGTTACTATTAGAGTATAAAAAGTGGGAATGAGACTACAACAGAGGGAGGGTTTGTAACATGATATGTAAAAGACGAAACAGGGCTGATGGTGTTTTTTATAATTATGTGCTGGTGATGGAGTGCTATAGGGAAGTGCTGTTATCATTATTGTTATTTTTATATCTAATATTACTTCTACTTATACAGCTACTGCTACTACTACTGCCACTACCATTATACACACACACACACACACACACATACACACACACACATATATATATGTATATATATATATATATATATATATATATATATATATATATATAATGTGTGTGCGTGTGTGTGTGTGAGGGGTACGTCAGTGCAAGGGCTCCTAACATAAGATTCACATTAATGGGATGGGAGCCCAGTGTAGGAGTCCAATTACAACATATTCTGGTTGCAGATGTGACAGTAAGAAGAACTGAGTTCTTATTATATTATGCTTAAGCTGTTAATGCAAATGCAATAGGGATAGATGTTCTTATTACATTATGTATGTGCCTTAGATGGAAGCACAATGCACATGGTGTTACTATTCTAGAATGCCTGTGCTGAGATGTGAATGCTGTGGAAATGGTAGTTCTTATAGTAACATTACTTATGTTCTGAGAAGAGGAGAGTAATTTGACAGGGTTTGCTATTATAACACGCATGTATGAGGGCATGTTGGTGAAGGGAACAGAGGAGATGAGGAAATGATGGGTAGGTATTGTGTTAAGGAAAGGAATGCAGAAGGTCAGATGGTAGTGGATTTTGCAAAAAGGATGGACATGGCTGTGGTGAATACATATTTTAACAAGAGGGAAGAGCATAGGGTGACATATGAGAGTGGATGGAGATGCACACAGGTGGATTATATCCTATGCAGGATGGCCAGTTTGAAGGAGATTGGAGACTGTAAAGTGGTGACGGGGGAAAGTGTAGTTAGACAGCATAGAATGGTGGTCTGTAGAATGACGTTGGTGATCAAAAAGAGGAGGAGGAGTGTGAGGGCAGCACCAAGGATCAAATGGTGGAAATTGAAATAGGGTGATTGAGAGGTGGAGTTCAGAGAAGAGTTAAGACAAGCACTGGGTGGCATTGAAGAGTTACCGAACAGCTGGTTAACTACAGCAGAGCTAGTAAGGGAGACTGCTAGAAAGGTGCTTGGTGTGACATCTGGACAGAGGAAGGAGGACAAGGAGACCTGGTGGTGGAATGAGGAAGTACAGGAGAGTATACAGAGAAAGAGGCTGGTGAAGAAGTGGGATTGTCAGAGAGATGAAGAAAGTAGACAGGAGTATAAGGAGATGAGGTGCATGGCAAAGAGAGAGGTGGCGAAGGCTAAGGATAAGGCGTATGGAGAGTTGTATGAAAGGATAGACACTAAGGAGGGAGAAAAGGACCTGTACCAATTGGCTAGACAGAGGGACCGAGCTTGGAAAGATGTGCAGCAGGTAAGGGTGATAAAGGATAATGAGGGAAATGTACTCACAAGTGAGGAGAGTGTGTTGAAAAGATGGAAAGAGTACTTTGAGAAGTTGATGAATGAAGAGAATGAGAGAGAGAAGGTTGGATGATGTGGGGATAGTGAATCAGGAAGTGCAATGGATTACTAAGGAGGAAGTAAGGATAGCTATGAAGAGGATGAAGAATGGAAAGACTGTTGGTCCAGATGACATACCTGTGGAAGCTTGGAGGTGCTTAGGAGAAATGGCAGTGGAATTTTTAACCAGATCATTTAATGAAATCTTGGAAATTGAGATGATGCCTGAGGAAGGAGAAAAAGTGTTTTGGTACAGAGTTTTAAGAATAAGGGTGATGTGCAGAGCTGTAGTAACTACAGAGGGATAAAAGTGATCAGTCACAGCATGAAATTATGGGAAAGAGTAGTAGAAGCTAGGTTAAGAAGGGAGGTGATGATTAGTGATCAGCAGTATGGCTTCATGCCAGGAAAGAGCACTACAGATGCGGTTTGCTCTGAGAGTGTTGATGGAGAAGTACAGAGAAGGTCAGAAGGAGTTGCATTATATCTTTGTGGACTTAGAGAAAGCATATGACAGGGTGCCTAGAGAGGTGTTGTGGTATTGTATGAGGAAGTCAGGAGTGGCAGAGAAGTATGTACAGGTACAGGATATGTACAAGCGTAGTGTGACAGCGGTGAGATCTGCAGTGGGAGCCGACAGATGCATTTAAGGTGGAGGTGGGATTACATCAAGGATCAGCTCTGAGCCCTTTCTTATTTGCAGTGGTGATGGACAGGCTGGCAGACGAGATCAGACAGGAGTCCCCGTGGACTATGATGTTTGTAGATGACATAGTGATATGTAGTGAGAGTAGGGCACAGGTGGAGGAGACCCTGGAGAGGTGGAGATATGCTCTAGGGAGGAGAGGAATGAAGGTCAGCAGGACTAAGACAGAATATATGTGTCTGAATGAGAGGGAGGATAGAGGAATGGTGAGAATGCACGGAGTAGAGTTGGTGAAGGTGGATGAGTTTATATACCTGGGGTCAACAGTTCAGAGTAATGGTGAGTGTGGAAGAGAGGTGAAGAAGAGAGTACAGGCAGGATGGAGTGGGTGGAGAAGAGTGTCAGGAGTGATTTGTGACAGACGAGTACCAACAAGAGTGAAAGGGAAGGTCTACAAGAGGGTAGTGCGACCAGCTATGTTATATGGGTTGGAGACAGTGGCATTGACAAAAAGGCAGGAGTCAGAGCTAAAGATGTTAAGATCTGCACTGGGTGTGACAAGGGTAGATATGATTAGGAATAAGTATATTTAGAGGGTCAGACCAGGTTGGACAGTTTGGAGACAAAGCCAGAGAGGTGAGATTGCATTGGTTTGGACATGTGCTGAGGAGGGATGCTGGGTATATTGGGAAAAGGGTGTTAAGGATGAAGCTGCAAGTAAGAGGAAAAGAGGAAGGCCTAAGATAAGGTTTATGGATGTGGTGAGAGAGGACATGCAGGTGGTTGTTGTAACAGAGCAAGATGCAGAGGACAGGAAGAATGGAAACAGATGATCCACTGTGGCGACCCCTAATATGAACAGCCGAAAGAAAAAGAAGAAGATGAGGGATGGGTTTGTTATTGGAGTGGCTGTATATTTATTTCAGCATTAGCCATAAAGATGCATGGTAAAGGAAGCTGTAATTGCAATGTAAATTTTCTTACAAAAAGGTTGGTCTAACACATCTGCCTTGACACCGTGATAGTGTTGTAATTAATTCACAGAATGCTAGATCTGTGTCATGCAGTGCACAGTAATGCTCTGGAAACTATGGTAGGCAGGGGGAAAAAGATTAAAAACCTATCAGCTCCATAGATTAAGGGTCTGATTACTAGATTTCTTCTCTATTCACTATTTGCAGGCAACTAAAGGAAGACGACAATCAGGCTAACAGGGAATCACTTGATAGCCACAGGGCAGGAGCAGGGATGAAAATACACAGAAAAAAATCTCACTTACATCTCAAAGAATATTTTCAGTGATTAGAAAATGGTGTTTAGGAATACAATTCACTTAAATGGGAGTAGCTAGACCTGTGAGAATATTCAGTGAAATGCCTATTCTGAAATCAATACTGAATTTGGGCAAAAGTTAAGAAGTTATGTTTTTAACACATTAAGTCTGCTTGAACACTGTTATGTTTAATACGCTATAAACCAAATATTCTTCATACTTTTTATAATCCTGCTTCATAAAAAAGTGGGAAATCTTTTCATATCACATTTAAAAAATAATTGTGAACATTGTCTACAAACACTGTTTGCAATAAAACTATGGCAAGTACCTGCAAAGTTTCAGAGAGGGGTCTCTCACAGGTTTGCTGAACAAGAAAAATATTTTTCAAATTAATTATGTTTGCAGTTTTAATATTCATTAAAATATGTTATCAACATTTGTATACTTTTGTTCTTATTTTTTGCAATTTGTTTTTGGTTAAATTTGTATTGTTTTGCATTTGTTTATTTTAAATGTGTTTCTTTTACTTGGAGTTTTAAAAGTAACTGTTTAGGACAAATCAGCAAGTACATCTTTCTGTTTTGTGCTCTGACTGCAAAGAAATTAAGGGTGGTATTCATAGTCACTACACAAATGTATAACATCAATCTGCACTATCTATGCATTTGCACAGCAAAGGAATGATTCATAGAAACCATTTGTGCTAACATACAAAGGTAATGAATAAACTTAAGTAAATAATGAAATGCAAGTGAGAAATTATGTAAATCCACATATACTATTAAGTCCTTCTCTCACCTGTTTGTAATTCATGGTTAAAACTTGACCCATGGATGCACAAATCATAGAGGCCATTTACACTAATATGCAATGGCCATGAATAAACTTAAACAAATGAGCAAATAACGAGATGTTCTCCCACATGTTTGCGATTCATAATCATAATTTGACTCATTTTTGCTTCATGTGCAGATTCGTTACTACAGGTGGAAACCTGCCTTTGCTATCTACTTTACAATAAGTAAAAATGCTGTTCTTTGCTACTAGCATTGCTATTTCCCAGTGTGAGCTGCTTCTGTTGGCTGAGCCCAAACTGTTTGTGCCCCATGGCATTCACTGGCCAAGAAGGTGGAGATATAGGTGGAGAATAACTTATTATAGTTTTTACAATCAGGAGATACTTGACAGATTTAGAGTGGACAGGGGTATTGTAAAGGTGTTTGTTCACATGTATGGCTCTCACTGGCATGTCCCTGTGGATAATAAGTATGGATAGTCCTCACTTTATTTGCTAGAGGGACCTTTCAGAGACAGACTGGGGATATGCTGGGTATCTCACAGGCTTCTGCCTCAAGTATACTTCAGCAGTTCCTGAATGTACTGTTGGCACATGTGGATCAGTACATCTATTTCCCAGTGTCTTCTCAGGACCAAGCCCAGACTATGAGTGCCATTTATGGAATGGCACATTTCCCTGAAGTGCTCAGTGTGTTAAATTGTGCCCATGTTGCAATTAGGGCTCCATCTGGTCCTCTGGGGGAGTGCTACTGCATTAGGAAGGTCTGCCACTCCATCAGTTTTACAGGTAGTGTGTGATGCATGGGTTTGCATCACCAGCATGTCTGCATCCTAGCAGTACACACTATACCTATATCTGGCATACTAGCTCACTCTACCTCCACTTACTGCATGGTAGGATGCCCTGTGGTCATCTTGTTGATAAGTGTATTTTTTATTTTTATCATTTAGGGAGTTATTTATGGTAAAATGTATTACTTAATACTAAAGCACATTTCTTTATTTTGCCTCCCCTTGTCCTTTTTTCAGGTGATGCTGGACATCCACTAGAGCCATGGTTGATGACACCAGTGAGAAATCTAAATGGAGTTGTGGAAGATAATTTTAATACAGTCCCATCACAGACCCATACTGTCATCAAGAGAGTGTTTGCTATGATAAAAAGCAAATTTAGATGCCTAGATGAGTGTTGGGGTGTCCTTTAGCATGACCCAGCTACTGCATACAGGATGTTTATTGCATATGACATTTTGCGTAACATGATCATACACCATTCTGGTGGTGAAGTAACCCATGTTGTCACTGCAGCTCCCAGTTCCAGTCCTACTATGACTAATGTTGACCAGATGGCAGCAGTAGTAAGGGACCCCATGCAACAGGTTCATGCACGACATACAGCTGGACAGGTAAAGAGGCTGCATTTAGTCCAGAACTGTTGACCTTGACATTCAAGCTAGTGTTTCATTTTTTGAATGCAGTGGCACGTGCAGGCTATTTTGTGTGGTGCATAGTTTACTGTCACTGTTCATCTGACATTCTCTCTTATCTTTAAATCATTATTTTTTTTTTCAATGCAGGTACTCATATTATCATTTATAAAAGTCTTGCCTGAATGCTCTTTGACACCTGTTTAGTGATGTCATAAGGTATCATACAATGAATAATTATACCTTTAACTGTTTTGCACAATAAATTTTGATTAGGTGGTAAACATAGGTATGCACATACTGAATCTCCTGAAATGGTGCATTTAATAAAAAAGTATTATTTATTTACATTTGTTTACTGGGGTAGTGCAGTGATCAATACTGACTAATTTCAGGCTCAGAGCAGGTTTATTTATTTATTGGTTTAACATTTTTTTACCAGAAAGTCCAACTTGGAATGAAGCCAATTTTCAGTGGATCCCAGGGGGAAATGCTCCACAAGCATGTCTTTGTAACTTGGGAGGAAACCCACACAAACGGAAGGTGAAATACAAAAACATTTCACAAACAAACAAACAAATAACCAAGAACAAACTAAACTTGAATGAAAAAAAGAAAAACCGCCACAAATATGAAGAAAAATACTCTTAATGAGCGCTTTCATCAGTAGATACACTTGACTTCATCAGATTACATAAACCATTGATATCACTTCCTTTTAAAAGCCAGGCACCCCCACATGACCACAATTAATTTTCTCTACAGGATTCAAATTGTATTGCAACACTGTTTCTCAAGCTATATTGCCTCTACAGGATTCAGGTTGTATTGCAACACTATGTTTTAAAACTAAACATTGAAATATATGTTAAACTTGATTAAGAAATAATAATAAAAAAATTGCAAGACAAAACAAACTACAATAGTGTTTGTTCTTCACAGTAACCCATATGTATAAATAAATAACAAACATCAATCCAGCATACTGTTGATACACTAAGACAGTATAAAAAGATGTATTATAAACATACATTGATAACATGTTCCCCTACTTTCCTATGCTGGATTGATGTTTGTTTATTTTCATGTGCCCCTGTCAAGCAGAGCCATAGAAGTGATCCCCAGGGTGAATTTCCTATTTCCCATTCAATCATCAAGATTTTTCTTGAAGAATGCTAATGACGAGCTCTGTTTGACATAGATAGATGGTTTTGTTTATAAATTTAGGAATTATACCTGTAAAAGCAAATTTGTTGTTTATTTAGTAATGTGTCAATCTTGCCCCTCTTTTTATGTAGGGTGGACTAGTAGGGAATTATATAAACATATGTATGAACACAAACATGCTGTGGAAATAGGGGATGTAAAAAATGCCATTGCTAAACACTTTAAAGCTAGTAATTGTTCAGTTCATTTTAAATTTTTGGTATTAGAAGCAATACCTAACTATGACAAATTATTTGATGCTGAAGATTAGCTGAACTGGTGGGAATATATGTGGCAAGTTAGGTTAAATGCCTGTTTCCCACCAGAGCTCAATAACAGAGATGATTTTGTAGCCTATTTGAAAAGAAAAGGCTTAAAGCATAGAAGGGGTTAATGTAATTCAGAAATGTTCTTTACATGTGATCGGTGCATTTCTATTTTAAATTTTTGGTTGGTTTGTAGCATTATTCAGTCTGAGGAAGTCATTTTGATGACTAAAGTGCTTACTGTGTAATGTGGTGTTGATTAAATGCTGTTTTTGGGTGATTCATTACATTCTTTTTAGTTTATTTAAAGATAGATAGTCTGTTCCAGAGTATGGGAAGTCTATGGGACAGGAATCTATCCCTCTAGCATGTTCTGTTTATTGTGGTGACAAGGTTTAGGTCCCTAAAGCATGTAGCTTGGAGGGATTGGGATTTCTTTAAGTGGAGCATGTCCAACAGCTCTGGGTTTGACATAGCTTTGTATGTCAGGCAGAGATCACCTCTGAGTAGGCGATATACGACGGAGTAAAGCTGGAGTTTTTTTTTAGATGGTCTGCGTAGGGCATCTGTTTGAGGCCAGTAATCCTCTTTGTGAGGTATTTCTGCAGCCTTTCCAGTTGTTGTAGATGTCTTGTGAGGTACATACCAAAAGGGGCAATGTACTCTATAATGGGTCTAATGAGTGATGAGTAGAGGGGAACAATTACCTCTTTCTTTTTTTCTGGATGAGAAACCTTTTATGATGATGTGTGCCATGTAGAAGGATTTCCAGACCACTGTGGCGATGTGATTATCAAAGGAGAGACTACTGTCCACTTGTGTCCCAAGGTCTTTTATTACACTTTCAGTGTTAAGTAGACTACTGCCTATGTGGTAGTTCATGGGTACAAAGTTTTTACCAAAGGGGGTGACAATGCACTTTTTGGCATTGAGCTTGAGGCCATGGCTTTGACACCAGTCACCTGTCTCAGTGAGGCCCTTTTGTAGGATGTCTGCATCGCTAGGAATTTCGATTATGGCTCTTAGTTTGCGGTCATCTGCAAACTTAATTAGCCAAAGACCTTCTGTATTAGCCTGTACTTCAGAGAAGTAGATACCAAACAGGAGAGGACCCAGGACTGAACCCTGTGGTACTCCACTTGTCACTGGTCTGAAGTCGGATTTGGAGTCTGCTACTTTCACAGTGTGGATTCTGTCAGTAAGCCAGTTGGCAACCCATCTTGTGACATAGGGATTTATACGTAGTTTAGTGAGTTTATCTAAAATTCCAGAGTGGGGGATGGTGTTGAAAGCCTTGGCGAGATCTAGATAGGCTGTGTGAACCACCTTACCCTCATCTATGGCTTTGATGACTGCTTGAAAGAAGTCTGTCAGGTTTAGGAGACATGATCTGCCTTTTACAAACCTGAACTGTGTGGGGTCCAGAGTTTGGAGATTACCAATGTCTTTGTTTATGAGTTCCATGATGATACGTTCCATGGCCTTGCAGACCAGGCTTATCAGGCTAATGGGGTGGTAGTTCCTGAGGTCTGTCATGGCTCCCCCTTTGTGGAGTGGGATAACTATCACAGTGCACCATTTAATGGGCACAAAGCCTGAGGTGAGGCTATGATTGAACATGGTACTTAGGTGGGGTGCCAGTTCATTCTGTAGTTCATGTAAAATGCAGCCTGGGATGTTGCAGGTCCCACGGATGCTGTGTTCTTGGCTTTGGAGAGTGAGGTTTTTGCCTGTGCAGCCATGATTACAGGAACTTTGCATTCTTCTGGTATAGAGATGGGCCATTTAGGGGGTGAGAGGGGGGGTAAAGTTAGCACTGAACCTATCTGCCAGGATGTTGGCAATATCAGTTGGTTCTGTATATTTAGCGCCATTGTGCTGTAACTCAGAGCAGATCTGAGTGTTGCCATTGAGAGTCTTGACATAGCTATAGAATGCTTTGTGGTTGTCTTTAGAATCAGTGGCGATTTTGTTTTCATAACTAGCTTTGGAGGATTTTATGAGGGATCTCAGCTCCTTACTGAGGCTGACCAGGGAGTTCCTCCAATCATCGGATTTTACGCATTTTTCCAACAGTTTCTTTCTTCTGTTGTAGAGTTTGTTTATGGCAGAAGATCACCTGCTTAGCTTCCTTTTTTTGGAGGATAGCATCTTGGTTCTGTTAGGAATAGCACGATCCATGCACTTGTGTAAGTGCTTATAAAGTGTATTTGTGTAGGATTCAGCAGTCGTACCTCTATTGTCCATCTGCATGGGTGTCGTGAAGTTTGCCACTTCTGTCTTAAGAAGCATGAAGTTGGCTTTGGAGAATTTTTTTACGATTGTTTCCCTAATGGGGGGCGGGGGTGGGATGTGGATGTCTAGGGTGATTAGCTTGTGGTCTGATCTGACCAACAAGGAATTGACCTTTGGTATGGAACAGTGGTCATCCATGTTGATAATGACCAGGTCTAGGATATTGTTGCCCCTGGTGGGGGTGTGGATAAGTTGATCCAAGGCATTGGAATTTATGAATTCCAGAAAACGTTGAGCAAAAGAGTTGGTACATGAGTAGTTTTCCCAGTTAATGGTGGGGTAGTTGAAATCACGCATTATTAGGGTGTTGGGTTGTACCGTAATATTTTCCAGTGTATCAAGAAAAGACGAGTGGGAATCCTGGGGCATGGTGGGGGGTCTGTAGCAAGCTACAATTTGGATTGAGGTCTTGCCTAGAGTTAGTTGCACTTGGATAATCTTGGATACATTATGATGAGCAACTAGCTTGGAGGTGTGGACATCCTTAATGAATATGGACACGCCTCCACCTTTAGTGTTTCTGTCTGGGTTAGGTGGCCGAAAGATGTGGTATGAATTATAGCCTGGTAATGCAGGGGTGTTCTCTGGAGCTTTGAACCAAGTCTTTGTCACTGCACAGATATTGACGTTCTCCATTTTAAAGAGTGCCTCGAGTGAGTGCATTTTGAGGTTTAGACTTCTAGTGCTGAGTACCATTACCCTCAGATTTTGCTTGCTTGTACCTGTTATGGTGGTGAATTTGTCATTTGAACCTTGCCTAAAAAAGGCACTATAGAGGTGGCAAGAGCCTTTGCCAGTATCCAGAATCCCAAGGGAGACAGGTGCAGGCCATCTCTGGCAAAGCATCGTGGTCTGTTGATCATGTCATCCCAGGCAGACAGATACTGGATTCCCTTAAAATGACACCCGAATCTTAGCCAAATGTTGAAGTCAATCATTTTGTCCTTGTACTGTGGTATCATTTTGGGTGATGGCAGGATGCTACTCAGGGCTAGGGTCATACCTGCCTGGGCTACAAGATCGGAGAGCTCCTCCATGTCTCTTTTCATGTAGTCCAGGGAGGTACATCTCAGGTCATTCACACCAACATGGACAATGACAGAGTCATATTTGTACTTGTTGTGGAGTGACCTGAGTGCATGTGTTATGTGGCAGATCCTGGCACCCGACACGGAGCTGACAGTAACTTTCTCCTTGTTTAGCCTGGTGAGTGGAACATCAGTGTGCCTGATTATAGAGTCACCTTTGACTAGAATGTTGGGTATGTTATGCCTTATGGGCTGTGGTTGAGTGGCACACTGAGTTTGTGAGCTATGTGTCATTTGGGTTGTGTTGGGGGTGGAGGTTGCTTGCATTTCTGCTTTGAAGGTTTCGGTTGCTTGGGCAGATTTTTATTGAGAGCCTCCGTGAATGTAGGCATGTGTTTTGTGCTTCTATGTGTGTGTTTTGGTGGTGTAGGTTTTGAGGGACTATGTGATGAGTGTGGTGAGGTGCAAGTGTTTATCTTCTCCTCTTGACTGTCTAGTCCAGTCTTCGGTGAAGAGAGTTTTGCTTCCAGTTTGGCTATATAAGTTCATCTCTCACAGGTTGTAGTGTTGGGTGGTAGGAGGAGAGGGTTGTCTGTGTACATGAGACAATTGCTGCATTGCCCCAAGATGCCCAGATTCATCAGGTAGACAGGAGAAAACACTGGGAGCTGACCTTTAGACATGCCTGGATAGGTGCTTATTTATTAAGTACTAAAAACTGTTTTCCTCTAGACAAGTGAGTAAAGTTGAGGGCTGGAGTAATTTGTAGCTTATTTAGTGCTTACAATGAGTTTTGAACAAGTGCTGAGCTCAAAGAAACAGATTTGAGTGCTAAATCTAAAAAGCTGGCTAGTTGTAAGGGAAAATTAGAAGAGCAGACTTTATGGCGCCGGGAATAGTTTAACCCTAGTTAAGCGGGGGGGGGGGGGACTCAGGAGCTTACAAACCGTCCTGGATACAGCAAATCTGGACTAGACTTCTTACAGGAAAGAGGGGAAACAAGCTTAGATTTTTTTTTCAGTAAAGTGGAAATGGGAAAAGCTGGAACAGAAGTTAATTCAAGGTTAAGAATCTGAGTGGGTTGGCCATCACAAATGTTCTCTCTTTATTAGATTGAATGAACTAATGACACTAGACTGGGAGGAGTGCCCCAGATCAAATATACAGTATGGGCGGGCAACTGCAAAGCCACCAAGTATAAGAAGAACACCACAACAATAGGGAGGTGGGTGTGGGAAACTAAAACTATTACAGCTACTAGTGCACTAAGTGAAAGTTTTAAACAGATCAAGGAGCAAGCAGACTCTAGAGAATGCTTTTAACTGCAAAACAGACTAGATTAGAACACAGAAACCACAAAAAAATCAACAATGCACAGAAAAGCACAGATAGAGCACTCACAAACAGAAAATACAACTCTCAGAATGAAAAAGCAGTTCACAGTGAAGTAATTCAGTAAACAAGCAATTAGAGTAATGAAACAGTATCTAGCAATGAAAAATACAGTTAAAACAGTATAAAACAGTACACAAATGCATTGAAACAGTAAAAAAGCTTTATAACAGTGCAAAATTTAGCAGATTAACTGTATAGCACATTTATAAGCATTACAGAAGTGCAATTCAATGAAATAAGTGTAAGAAATAACTTATCCTGTTCTTGGAATCTGCTCTTGGAATCTTAAGGAATTAGTTTCAGAAATGAATTACCAGCCGCAGCCTTATAAATACAAGCAGTATCATTTGGTTTGGTTTGCTTTGTGAGGGGTTTAATTAGAGCAGTTTTCCAAATCTGAGGCATGATGTTTTGTGTAACACATGGATTATATATGTGGGTGAAAGGAAGATATAGATGCTCTCTGCGGTGATATATGAACCAGCAGTTTATGTTGTCAAATCCGGGAGGGGTGTCAGTGGAAATATTTTCAAGCAGACTAGAGACTTATTTGAGACATATGCATTTCAAGTGGAAGAGGGGGATGAATGGTGGCAGGGTAGGAAAAACATAATCTCTGGAAGGTGTGGAGTTTATTGATGGGAGATTGTGAAATTCTTTAAGGAAATCCTCTAGAGAAAGTTTTGCTGTATGACACTGAATGGTGTTTGTAGATAGGGTATCATAAGGATGCTTTTTCCTGTAAGTAGGCAACCTCTTTCCAAAAGTGTATGGGGGGATATAAAAGAGTAATTTTTCTTTTTTGGAGATTTCCTTTGTGCCTTCTGATGGACGTCATGTCTAGGTTACACAAGACTATAAAGAAGGTGCATTTGTCAGCTGTGGGGGTCTGTTTCAATTTTTGCCATGTTTCATCCCTTGGTAAAAGATGTTGGAGGTCAGTGGATAGCCATTCAGTTTTAAGGGTTTATAAAGCCTGTGGATAAATGCGAAGGATTTGTCTTGCAGCTGGAGTACAAAATTGGCTAGGCTTATAGCTGCTGCATTACCATCATGTAAAGAAAGTATACGGCACCAGTTGTGGGCTGTAAGAAAGGTTCTGAGTTTGTCTATTTGTGTTTTCTGAAAGCTTTTAATATCGGTAGTAGTTTTATAGGATGGATGATAATTGTAAAGGAGATTGGGCAGCAGTCACTTAGTGATAGTGACAGAATGTTTATGTTGGTGATGGAGTTTGGTATGTTTGTAATAATTAGGTCAAGTGTGGAGGGTTTGGAGGACTTGAGGTTGGGTCTTGTTGGTTCTTGTATGAATTGAAGAGATCTAGGTCTGCTAGGAAAGTATCCATGTCAGATGAAAGAGGGACAAGATAATTAAGACTGAAGTCACCTAGAATAATTATGTTATTATTAAGGATGTTAGCGAAGAGTGATTTGAATTTATTTAAGGAAGCAAGGGGTGGTAGATAGGCTGTAGTGATAAGTAGTGGTTTGCCTTTGTGAGCTGGAAATTTCAGGATAATCCAGTTAGGACAGGATTCTGAGGAGGTTGGGCAATGACTTTTGGGTTTAGGTTACTTTTGTACAAAATTAGAGCACTTCCACCAGATTGTTTACCTGGTTTGGCATCTCTGACATACTTGTAAGAGATTAGAAAGTATTTGAAGTTGGGGGAGTCTTTTTTGACTCAGGATTCTGTGACTGATAGAATGTCTGGCTTGTGCTGGGAAATAAAAGCACTTATGTGGTCTAGCTTGTTTCTGAAGCTATGTGCAGTGAGGAGGCACAGACCAGTGTAGGAAGGAAGTAGCTCTGATGTTGAGGAAAGAGAGTTGTTGGGCCTAGGCTGGGTCCAATGTTACTCTTAAGAAGGAGTATAAAGATTATGGAGGATAGCCTGAATGAGGTCCTTGATTTTTTTAGGCAGAGATAAAAATGTTTCTGAGTCTTAGTTATCATATAGAAGAGTGATCCTGACAGCAGTGAGCTGGGAAACAGGTTTGTACTGATTACTGGGGGGTTGTCATGGTTGTTTATTTCAGTATTTACCATGAGTTCATACCTTGCATTTGAATGGAAAATGTATTACATGCTTTTTTGTGTTATGCAACATGTCCTTGGTTTTAAATGTTGCATACTTACTGTTCTCTCTCTTAAAGTACTACACGTCAGATTATTTCATTTTCTCATACACAAGTTGTGCCATTCTTGAGACATAAATCATTTGTGCAGTTCTTTATAAGTTCATAGGGTCATATGTATATACTAGGATAATGACCACTAGGACCCTTATAAGCCTATCTTTGCAAATCAAATGTGACCCACAAATTTGATTTATATAGCTGGTGATTTACTGACTGCCTCTTTGCATCAGAGACATCATGAACAAGACAAGGGGCAAATTTCCACTGGTGACTGGCCAGTTTGTGGAGGTGGCCTCACCAATTCTAACCTCCTGGGCCCTATCAGTGAGCCAGCTAGCTTTCCAGAATGTTATAAAGGGGTTTATACCTAGTTTCATAAGTTTTTTGACAATGCCCAAGTGGGGTATTGCATCAAATGTTTTAGCCAGATGTAGGTAGGCAGTATGCACTGTTTTCTCCTCATCCACTGCCTTAGTTACCTTTTCAAGAAGTTCACCAGATTCTGTAAGCATGATCTTCTGTTGACAAACCCAAACTGGGATGGATCCAGTATCTTGAGTTCTCCTATGTCCTTGTTGAAAATTTCTATGATAATTATTTTCATGGCTTTGCAAATAAGACTAGTCAGACTAATGGCTCTGTAGTTTCCAGGATCTGTTGAAAGTCCTCCCTTATGATGGAGGATGACTGTCACAGTCCTCCATTCACATGGCACAAAGTCAGCCTCTTTTAGACTATAATTAATAATGACTCCAGGGGTCCTATTAAGTCATATTTTAGACTGTTCAGGAGGCATCCCAGGATGTTATACGGGCCCATTGAGGACATGTTCTTGGCGTTAGTGACTGCAGCCAGTACATGTTTCCTAGTTATAGTTGGAGGAGTTATGTCTGAGAGTATTTTTGGGAAGATGATTGAGGGTGAGAGTGTGAGTTGGAACTGAATTTGTCCACTAACAGGTTTGCTGTATCACCAGGCTTGGTGAATGTGACACCATTAACCACCAGTTCAGCATATTGCTATGTGGTGCTCTTGAGGCTTCTGACATAGCTGTAGAAGGCCTTATGGTCATCTTTCACCTGGGAGGCCGTCTTAATCTCAAAGTTGGCTTAGCATGACCTAATTAGTCCTCTTAACTGCATATTTGTTTGATAACAGAGTTTTTATCTTTATGGAAATTACCCTTCCTGTTTTTTGCCATCATTTTTTTCCCTTTTGTTGTACATCCTTTTTAATTGGGGATGCCACCAGGGTGGTTTGATTATGGGGATAGTCCTGTATTTACTTCTAGTAGATACAGCAGCCTCTATGCAGTCATTGACATGGTTGTACAAAGTTTCTGAGGGGAATTCATCACAGACTGCTGTCTTCTCAGAGTTTGGAGGGGCATTGAATTTTGGCAAACCATCATTTAACAAAAGGTAATGTGCCCTTGTATAATTCCAAACTGTTACTGGTTTTAATGGGATTATGGAGTTGACTTTGATTGTGAAGGAAACAGCTTTATGGTTGGATCTTACTAGGGAGGATAAGACATTGATGGGAGCTACAGTATTCTCTCATATTTGTGAGCATGAGGTCCAGTATGTTGGAGGCTGTAGTGAAAGCATTCACTATTTGGTCAAGGATGTTTGTATTTATGAAGTCTAGGAATCTCTGTACCTGTAGATTTAAGGCCATGTAGGATTCCTAGTCTACAGAGGGATAACTAATGTCTCCCATGAGTAGGGTGTTAGGTTGGATGATAAGTGTATCCAGTATGTCCAAGTGGCCCTGGGACATGTAAGGTGACCTATAGCTGGCTAGGTTATGGTATAGGATTCTGTCTATGGTGATCTGTACATGGAGGAACTGCAGCACTTCATCTTGCTTGGAGGTACGATTGGAGGTACAATTGTTACTGAGCCATGATAAGCACTGCTAAAACAATCTCTGTTTAAGGACTGCTTGGCTGCACTTAGCTGGTTTGTGCACTGCTAAGCATTGCTAAGGATTGGCAGGTTAAGCACTGCTTACCTCAGCTAAGCTGGTTTGTGTGGTGCTAAGCAATGCCCCACATTTTTAAAAATGGCCTAATGGTGAGTAAGGGTGGAAAAACAGGCTATATTAAGCACAACAAGTGGGAATACAGCATAACCAGTTGGAGTTTGAACTGTGCAGGAATTATGGCAGGTAATGGAGAGGGTGCACACTTCTGAGTGCAGCGATGGGGCATTCTGGAGTCCAGGGTCATGGTTGGACTCCTAGAGAAAGACCATGAGCACCGACCACTGCAGGGCCAGTTCCAGGGATCAGAGTACAAGGCAGAGGCAGGGACTGGCTGGCACACAATCTCACCAGTGCTACAGGTATCCCCCACACAGGTGAACAGATCCATCATCAATATGATGATCTGAAGCATTGGACGGGGGGACATTTGGACACCTGGGTACAGGATGCTCAGGATGGGAATGCCCCACAAGTTTCTAAGTGCTGTTAGCATTGTTTTACCAATACCTGATCTACATGTGTGATAGACAGGTACACATAATGGTGTGCTTCTCTCACTACAGCTGCAGAGGAGAGAGCTCGCAACATAGAGGCCCATGCAGGGCGCCTGGACAGGTTGCGCCATGAGTGTGGTGAGTACAGATTAATTTGCATTCTGTAGTCAAATACACAAGATAGAGTAATTTGTTCACTGCCAGTAGGTATGTACAGTACAGATTTGTGTACTGCAATGAATGTGGATGTAGGCCTGTACTGCAATAACTGACTACTGCCAACTATAGTGCAATAAAGATTAAAGCACTAAACCTGATAATGTTAATAAACTAAAGTTTCTACTGCAATAATTGTGGAATTACAGCTGTATTTCAACACCTGCATTATATCAACTGCTGTGCAATAAAGACTCAAAAAAATACCAATGACTGCATAAAGGTACCCCTAAGAAAGCTGTCTTGTGCAATATGTGTGTAAGCAGGGCTGTTGTTCATGAACCTGAGTATGACATCTGCTCTGAAATAAAAACATAAAGAATACCACTAACTGACTCAAGGTTTAGCTAAGAAACAGTGTTATGCTAAAATGTAAATTTACAGCTGTAGTACAAGATGTATGAATTATGACATTTGTTCTGCACTAGCATCTGAAGCAATACCAGGAGCACCCATGGTATATTGTATATATCAGGATTGTCTTGTGTTAACCATTACATTTCAGCTATATGCATTCCTGCTCCAAGGTATGGTGCTGCAGGCAAGTATGAAACTGTAATAGCTGTAGACTGCAGATATACTATTTGTAACTGTATATGGGTCAGGTGGCTATCCCAGTACTCTCATGTAATTTGTACACATCCTAGATATTTCCACCCAGTAAGAGTTTATTGTATACACCTGCATTCGATGTATTAATGTACAGTTTAGCTAGTATCTCTGTCATGCATGAATATCATGCATGTGCGTTCAACTCTCACTGCAGTCTTGTATAAAACTGTACTACTATTACCAGGTCATATTTTGTTTCCAGGTGAGCTCTAGGCAAGTATCAGTCAGTCAATAGTCAGCAGTGCCTCAATAGCTCAGTTTGTTAAGTGCTCTGTCTGATGTACATTTTGTCACACACAGACCAGGGTTTGAATCCAGTGACAAATACTAATAAATATTACTGAATCAGTTATGTATTGTTAACAGATGTTCTCCCCACAGGAATTACAGGTAAATGGGTGCTGTAGCCCTTATTATGGGTTAATAATCTGTGTGTTCACATGTAACAGACTGTTAACAGCATTGATCAGGAAAGTGATAAGACATCATAAAATAAAGGCATCAAGTACAATAGTAATAAAAGTTAATACAATAAATAAAATGTGTAATCTTGGTATGGCTGTATGCCTGGTGTGTCTGTGAACATTTGCTGATGGTCTAACCCCATGCCTGCCAAGGACGGCATGATAGTTGTTTACTCTCTGTCATCATCATCATCTTCTTTTGGCTGTTCCCATTAGGGGTCACCACAGCAGATCACCTGTTTCCATTTCTTCCTGTCCTCTGCATCTTGCTCTGTCACACCAGCCACCTGCATGTCCTCTCTCACCACATCCATAAACCTTATCTTAGGCCTTCCTCTTTTCCTGTTACCTGGTAGCTTCATCATTAGCATCTTTTTCCCAATATACTCAGCATCCCTCCTCAGTACATGTCCAAACCAACGTAATCGTGCCTCTCTGGCTTTGTCTCCAAACCTTCCAACCTGGGCTGTACTGTACACAATAAATGTCTCTCAAGTGTCACGCTGTCACAGACTGTAATCACCATTGCCTAACTCCTCTGTCACAGATCAATCATCAACATAATTATGTCGATAGGAAAGTCACACTACATCAGTCTACAGTACATCTTGGTAGTTATATAAGTCCATCTGACATGCAATAGTCCTCTGTAGTTGCATACCTGTTGGCATTACTACTTGGCCCATGTGGATAGCTTGAGAGGTATGCACATGTTACAGCAGCTATAGGGCACTGTTATACATAAAGGAAGGACAGACATGTAGAGTATATAACAGTACTGTTACAAACTATATAGCCTATATTGGTATTAATGGACTGTGTTTCTCTCCCCCCACCCCTTATCTTAATCATAATTTATTGTTATACATTGGTTATGGTTTACTATTAACATATGTTGTTCTCTAAACATTATGTTGGGCCTTGTATTATATTATTGTTATGTATTACAATGGTTGCATACTAACATATCTTGTTGAATTACTTATGTTGTTGTCCTTATGCTGTAACCATTACTGGCACAATGTTACTATACTGACTATTATCTTACTTATTGTTTTGTTCCATATACTATGCAGTTATGTTACTAGGTTCTTTGCAATGTTCTGGCATGCTGTTATAACTAAATGTTTTGTTCATTACTAACCTATACACATTGAAATACCTCAATACCACAGCTCGACTGGGTAGGCCGATTCCTGGCGATCCGCCTACCCTACCTCAGCCGGCTGTGGCACAAGGTCCCAGCATGTCTGGGACCCAAGCCGGTAGTGCCACCTCTGCTGACCCTGCATCACCTATGGGTGGAACTGCATCAGGGGACAGGGCCCACCCCCCCCCTGAGCAGGGGTGGAGGGGAGTTTGTCACCCAGGATCACCTACTGGTGATGGTGCGCAGGATAGTTCATCATGGGTATTTGCAACGCCGTTGCTGGATTGAGGGCAGACTCACTGACCTGGAGTGGCCTGGTGGCTCCAGCACCCAGCCTGCATCACAGCCATCTTTGGGTCAGAGAAGGAGCAGTGTTGACTGCTCATGGTTGGGGAGATCAGTCACACTGCTGTTGTCTGGGGGCACATGGACCTTTGAGTCCACCTCACCCTCCCCGTCCAAGGTGTCTACCTCCTCATATGTCACACACTGCCCTTGATTGTCTGTCTTGTCTGTCCGCAAATGCAACCTCTCCTACCCAACCTACCTCTCCACATGTACCCATATCCCTTCCTCAACATTCCACTGTCTCCTTAAAAAAAAAAAGACTCCTGTCCCACAAAATAAATAATTCCCCATACATAACTCTCCATTTTGCATATATCCACTGGGCACAACTAATTATTACATTAATTAATGAATACATTTATATTGCCCTCACCCCTCTCTCTGGGGTGTGAGGCTTCAAATTCCAAATTCTGTAAAGCCCGCACAGCTATTGCTGTAGAAGAAATGGAAAGCTATGGTCCTTTCCTTACACCCTTCCTGCCTTTCAGTATGTTTTTCCCCTTCCTGCCTTTCAGTATGTTTTTCCCCCTGCTTGCCCCCATTTCACCACTTTTCTATCGCCCAGTTTTTCTTTTCTTTATTTTTAGTGCAGACTTTGCAGTGTGTCGTGCAAACCCACTTAAAACTGCCTTAATTATCTTATGTGTTTCTTACATTGTTAGGCACATCTTCTAAATAATCTCCACTGCTATGTCTCAAACCTGGGCCCCTGTTAATTACAGCATAGTGCATTAGCTCACTAGGCCACTCAGCTCTGAATTAAAGCAGGTGTTTCCACCAACATATACTGATTGCCACTGACACACTGCAAGTACATATAATGGGAAAAATGGGAGTGTACTTGTGACTGTGATGCAGACACTGCACCAGTGCAAAGCCAAATAAATACTAATAGATGTATGTGAGGCCTGGGATATAAGGTATATCTGCTAACTGTACAGACTGTTGCAGAATGTCCACATGTTTGCCCCCAGGTTTGGCATGGTTTTCACAAAAACATATATGTCTGGCAAAGTACTGGCAAGTCATGAAAGACAGGTTAGAAAATCATGGCAGACATTTGGGTGTCACACTTTATACCCTTTACAAAACACATGCTAATGCAAATCTTATGTCACAGACTGTATGCATGGACATATATTTTGCAAATACACCTGCTTCAGCACTGCCTCCATAGCTCAGTCTGTTAAATGCCTTCCATGTAGTACATTTTGCCACCCACAGTCCTGGGTTCAAATCCAATGTGTTGCACTTCAATTACATTCATGGGAATACAGCAAATAATGACTGAGTCATGCAATTTTAACCAAAACAGGTTACTGCCACTGAATTAACTGCCACCCATGCTCACAAGTCAAAGGCCTATAGGTAGAGACACACTGCACAGATTTGTATACCCTACCTTTATGTCAACTACTACTCTCAGATTGGCATTGTTGCATAACAGATGAACCTTAAGCACATGCCTTAACTGGACTGTTATGGGTACCTTCACCCTGGCTCTGCTGTAATGACAGAGCTGACACTGCACTCTCAGTGACACATACAACTTGCAGTCCTCCAGAGTATCCCCCTATGTGTCCTAGTCTGCAGTAGCAGCTGCAGTCTGCAACATATGCAACTGTATGTTAAGCTACCTGCTACAGACCTACCCTACCTCACAACCCCCTAGAACAAGTGATCCAGACAACACCCATACATAGAGGGGGCAAAGGTCTAGCAACAAAGACATGTTTCACAGTTTGCCCCTAAAAACCTGGTGATCTGATAGACTAGCAGCGACTGCAGTAGCATGCATATGCTGATGGGTATGACATCTGCCACTCACATGTCTCTTCCCCCTTACTGACCTCAACCCACAATGTTTAACACTGAACTGCCAGATAATCCCAATGTCATTTGACAATGTCCAAACATAGCATGCAAAACTGTGGACATACCTCATAAATCTCAACAGTGAACAGTAATTGTACCTACCCTCTGTGATGCTGTAGTCTCCACACCTTATTAATGTCCATCTTAAAGACTAAGAAAGGGGCCAAGGCCTACATGAAGGCTTTAAATATTGCACTGTGGTGCCATGTTATTGGCTAATGAAAGTGCAATCCAACTGTGTTGGATGAAATTAGCAAGTCTGAGCCACAGATTGCTGCACAGGCAATTATTTGTTAATGAGCATGATACACATGTCAAGCAACTGCCTATGTCAGAAACAGCTCTGTAAGTTGCTTTACCAAGACAGAGTATGAGTTAGCAAGCTGTTTTCAAGAGGATTTGTTCACATACTAATTACATCACTGTACCAGGTATGTCATACATGCCCCCATTTAATGGGATGCAGATGGGAAGATGCAGTTATGGGGGAATGGGGATTACAACAGTAAG
This sequence comes from Protopterus annectens, assembly GCF_019279795.1. Classification (NCBI taxonomy): domain Eukaryota; kingdom Metazoa; phylum Chordata; order Ceratodontiformes; family Protopteridae; genus Protopterus; species Protopterus annectens. Next base: position 687,603,225 of record NC_056745.1, on the reverse strand, counting down.
CCTGTAGTACATCTCTGGGAATGACATGTTCATGATACTCTGCTGTGAACAGCTACAGGCATGGCTCTCAACTGTGCCAGCTGTGAATGAAATCACAGCTGTGGTCCTCTCACACCCTCCTACAATGTTCGGCTCCTATACAAAACTACTGGATTGTGAATTACACATATTGTCAATACATAAGGGTGGAAAAAGCTGTCATATCACATGATGTACTGTCATTCAGCTCCTCTCAGTCAGTGAATGTCACACAGGAATAGTTCAGACATTGTAAAGGTGTCCCTGACTGTCCCTAATGTACTCTGTCTAGGTCACTGTTTTGTCAACATTTGTATCTCACTGCTTGACAGCTATGCCTAACATACCTGGCAACTCCCTACAGCAGGAATGCTGGTCATAGTCATTATTAGTGGGGGGGGGCACAGGCCCAACCTCAGTGACAGATTGTACATATTAGTCATACAAAGCAAGAGTATGAATAGAGTAAAGATATTACTGTAGCATATGCTTTTTCTGGGGGTTCTGGTGTGTGACAGCCAGATTCTCTATATGCTGACAAAAAACAGCAATTATTGGCCAACCATTTGCCAGACATCCCTGTTTGTGCCAGCAGGACCATATATATCAGGCACACATGCACATCTGTGTACTGGATAGGTATGACATCTACAGGGAAAATATACTACAGCAGGCTTGCATTGCTGTCTGTCATTGTGGCACACTGGTGTCAATGGACTGTCCCCATATACATGTAATAACACACACCTATATGCCTGACAGTAGCTGTATGACATAGTAGTGGGACTATGCCCATAGGGGACACACCACAGTAGATGGCATTGATAGGTGTGGTGACATACAGCACACTCTGTCACAGCACACAGGGACATACCGGTATTGCTACTTTGTTGGTGATTGCCACATATATAGTGTGTTGATAAACTGTGGGGTATGATGTAGGAGGTAGCAGTGGATAGTGCAGACCATTTTGGCTATGTAGGGTCTGTACATAGTGGTTATCTATGTATCTAGTATTGTGATGTGTTCCCCTCTTGATCTCTTTCAGGACAGATATATCGAAGGAGGCACCCACCATTTTCAGACACTGAAAATAATGTTATCCTGGATGGCCTCAGACTGCATCATAACATTCTGCTGTCCAGGAGTCGCCAGCATCATGAACAATTTACAGCAGTGTGGGCTGACCTTGTCACAGCAGTCAAGAAAATAGAGCTACAGGACAGAACCTATGAGCAGGTCTGACAAAGGACAACAGATATGGTCAATGCTGTGCAGCAAAGGGCTGCCGCAGTGGCCAGGGACCATGCTGCCACCAGTGGAAGGCCTGCAGCAGAATGACCACTCTTGGCCACAGAGGGCTTCCTGGCAAACCTGGGTTCATTCACTGGCTATCAATCATCCATCACCCCAGATATCATGGAGGTGGGTGCCACAGCATTCACATCAAAGGAGCGTCCAGGTAGGCTTCCTGTGTTGTTCATCACTGTAATACTGTATCAGTCATTATGACATCCTCTGCATACCAGTACACTAGTATCAGGTCTATCTGCTTTGGGGGAGTTGGTTTTAACACATGATCATGCACACATACTCAGAATGTCAGCAATGTAGGCAGTATCACATTAGCTACTGTACATGTTGGTATATGCACATATTACCCTGTAACAATGCCACATTTGGTATTGCTGACAATACCTCTCCGTCTCATTTCCATAGGTACATCAGGTGTGGCGAGAGTCCATGGTCCTGTACCTGGTAAGTGTGATACTATTGTATTACATAACATATATACCCTAAGAATGTTAAGGGCTGCAATTCTGACCTAGACACAACTGTTTTGCTTAACAAAATGTACAATATTTGTGTGTTCTTTTTCGGAGGGGTTAACTGAAGTGCATTGAATGGGCAATCACAGTTGTGTATCTGCAGGAGCAGTAACACATTTGCACTTATTGTTGAGAAGGTCTATGAAGTCTGCTATACAGGAGGCAATCACTCACAGATGCCTGTTCACACACAATATGGAGATGATACATACCTGAGGCAGTGATACTATAACTGGCATAGTACGCTCAAGACGGGTGCACTGTGTTTTAGGTGTAGGTCTATCGGATACACTGACATATTGCTTATCACACAAGTGTATAGTACTGGGAACATGAAGCAGACATAGCTGCAGTGCATGTTATATAAGGTCGGTCTTGTCTGTGTATATTGTATTTAGTTTGTGTGTTGTTAATGGGGTCTGAAATAAGATGTGGTATGTGTGAAGCAGTTGTGGCTCCTCAGCTGTATGTGTGTTTGTGGATTACAATACATAATAGTGCAGGTAGTAATGTACTTATTTTGTCTAGCTCCTCACACGTGAACATGGGGGTTGGAGTCTGTCCACTTCACAACCTGATGTCAGTGTCTCATTGGACTGTGATGATGATGGTGGCTATACTGAGGCACAAGTGGGGTTGTTGGGGGCTGAATCTGTCCCATGGGTTGATATACCACTTCCTCCCCCATTGTTCCTGCACACAGTCAGTATGCCCACACATACTAAGTCCCCTGAGGCCACAGATATTGACCAGCCAGAATGTGGTGACATCAAACAGGAGAGTGTGGCAACTATGGCATCAGTGAATGTAGACACTGGCCATAGCCAGACAGCTGGTGAGGTTCCACACAGGCAGATTGGCAGAAGTACTTGAAGGAGGACTGCTGCCCATTCACAACCTGTCACAGGTGTCACATCATTGGTCACTTGCCACATGTTTTGGTCAGTCATGGAGGCACAGGCACATTCCACATGCAACACTAGATGGATGCTCAGGATTATGGATGCAGCACAATCTGACATCTATGACTCCCTCCACCACATTGGTGATGCAATGGATCATTTCACTGATGTAATGGATAGATGGTGGGGTGAGACATTGTCAGTACTTGACCGCACATTGTCTGTGCTGGAACTTCTGGTTGGAGTCGGGCATTGGACATGTGGATGTAGGTCAGCAACACCATCTTCTGGGAGTCCACGTGACCAATGCTTCTGTAGTGGCAGTACCTCCAGCACTACAGAAGTGACTGTGCTGTCCACACAAGGCCATGCGCACATGGTCCTGGGTAGTCCCATGAGGGACCGAGGCCCAGCGGACACCAGTCACCATTAGCTACTAGCACCACATCTGACTCTGGGCATGGTGCTGCCAGTGCCACTTCTGGCAGAGCCAGTTCCCATGCTCATGGTTGGAAATGGTGAACTGTCCACTCTGACATGTATGGTCCTCAGCTGTCCAATGTACCCACATTTAGGGCTACCACTGGGCTTGACTGTGTACATGCACACACTCAAACATCACTGTCACATGCAGGTCACCAACAGACACACATTGCACCTCTCCATGTCCCAGCTAGTCAGCATCCCTTCCTGACTTAGACACATGCTGTCAACTGTTTGGCACAGCCTAGGCCTCTGGCACCCATACATCACACCCTGTGCATGTGATGATACCTGTGCCACATCCCTGCCATCTATACCATCAATGCAGGGACAATCACATATGTGTCTGATGCACAGGGTGACTATAATACATTACATGTAGTTTTGTAGTGCGGTAGTGTTATGCCATGACAGGTGCTGTATTCTGGCATGAGTCATGAGTACACATCAGACTTTGTGTACCTTTGTTGGATGATGTTAGATTGGTGGTCGTGTTGCAGAATAAGAGGTGTCTCACAGAACTGTGTATGTTTCTGTTCCATGGGTCTGAGTGGCTTAGCTATGGAGACTTGGTGGCAATACAGCAGCACAGGATGGCATGGCAGCACAGCAGATATATGACATCAGCAAGGTAGGGCTGTATATGTGCAGGGTTACCTAGGTGCATATCTGTAGAACAGTGTGCCAGGGACAATAGGGGCAGTCAGTGTGATCATGCATGCATACCTTGTGACAAGGCCTGCTACTCTTGATACATGTTACCTGGGTGTTCTGTACAGACAAATATAGGTGGCCGCAGATAGCATTTATGCCTAAGTAGATGTGGGCTATTTAGGGCCTGCAGCTACTGACAGGGCAGTAAAATGCAAGAAAATTGCACACTCATATGTGTACTGCTGTATGTGAATATATTTGTATACTCACACAGAGTTGTCCTTACTGAGATTAGAACCTCTTCCTATCTATTAGTATGCACCAGAGCACTATGTATTTTTTGCAAGCACCACAGAACTTATCTGTTTTGAGACTGTCAGCCAGTGCTATTAAGGTGGATGACATCAATAGGCCTTGTAAAGGAGGGCAATGGGGAAGCTGTCAGGTTGTCACAGGGCCTTAAAATGTATAACCATTGCATAGAGATAAGCATGTATACACTGCTACAAGAGGATATATTTATATACACATGCATAGAGTTGTCTTTTGCGAGATTAGAACCCTTACCTATCTATTAGTACACACTAGAGCACTATATATTTATTGCATGCACCATGGAGCTTATCTGTTTTGACACTGCTAATCATTGCTGTTAAGGTAGATGACATTAGCAGGCCTTGTAAAGGCAGCCAATGGGGATGCTGGCAGGTTGTCACAGGGCCTTAAAATGAATAACCATTGTAAAGAGAGAGAGGCATGTGTACAGTGCTCTAAGGAGATATATTTACACACACAGAGTTGCCTATTGTGAGATTAGCACCCTATCTAGCTATTAGTATACAGTAGAGCACTACATAATTATTACATGTGTCACAGAGCTCATCTGTTTTGAGATTGTCAGCCAGTGCTGTTAAGGTGGATGACATCAGAAGGCCTTCTAAAGGAGGCCAATTGGAGGCTGGCAGGTTGTCAAAGGGCCTTAAAATGTATAACCATTGTACAGAGATAGACATGTGTACATTGCTGCAAGGTGATATATTTACACATGCAGAGTTGTGAGATTAGAACCCCTACCTATCTATTAGTATACACTAAAGAACTATGTATTTATTACTTACACCATGGAGTTTATTTGTTTTGAGATTGTCAGCCAGTTCTGTTAAGGTGGATGACATTAGCAGGCCTTTAACCATTGCACAGAGATGGGCATGTATACACTGCTGCAAAGGGATATAGTTACACACACACACACACACACACACACACACACACACACACACACACACACACACACACACACACACACACACACAGAGTTGCCTGATTAGAACCCATACCTGTCTATTAGTATACATGAGAGCACTACGCATTTATTGCATGTGCCACGGAGCTTACCTGTTTTGCGATTGTCAGACAGTGCTGTTAAGGTGGATGACATCAATGGCCTTGTAAAGGAGGCCAATAGGGAGGCTGGCAGGTTGTCACAGGGCTGTAAAATGTATAACCATTGCACAGAGATAGGATGTGTACACTGCTGCAAGAGGATATATTTACACACACATACAGAGTTGTCTTTTGTGAGATTAGAACCCCCTACCTATCAATTAATATACACTAGAGAAATTTGTACTTATTGCATGTGCCATGGAGCTTATCTGTCTTGAGATTGTCAGCCAGTGCTGTTAAGGTGGATGACATCAGCAGGTGCTGACATGGAGGCTGATGTTTTGGAGGACGCTAGTCACAGGGCCATAAAATGATTGGCCATTGTACAGACATAGGCCAGATGGGCATGTCTGCACTGCTGTAAGGGAAATATCTGCACACACATAGACACACACACACACACACACACACACACATACACACAAACAACCACACGGTGGCTGATGTGAGATTGGAACCCCTACCTACTAATCACAACACCAGTACAGGACAAATGAACCACCACGAAGTACAGAACACCAAAATAACCACGTAGTAACAAAGCAGGTTTATTACAAGGTTGAGCACTTTCTTCCCTATTCAAGGGACTTCTTCAGCTGGTGTTGTGATTACCTGGTTTTATATTTGCACTTGTAATCCCTATCTACTATTAAACACTATAGCTCACAGTACTTATTGCAAGCATCACAGGTTACATCTGGTGTACATGCGTTTGCTGCAATAGTACTTGTTGTCTACGCAAAGTGGCCTAGTATTACACAGCATGTGTGGCCTGCAGAGTGAACCTGATTTATGCTGTTATTGTATCTACTGTCCTAGCAGTGGGGTACCTGTTAATACCCCTGCTATTTGTGTACAGTTAACAGTATCACCATTTCTGGCTGGTTGCAGTTTGCTAAGTGGACAATTGGCCAGTGACAATATGGCCTGTCTATGTCCTGCATTGAAGCCTTTGCATATTACACCACCAGCTCACCATTGTCTGTCTACAGGGTGACATTCCACAGGCACAGGGTTCTGTGGTTGGGTGGATTATGTTGTTATGCGACCTTGGTGTGTTACCATCAGACAACTGTTGTGTGTGTAGGTGTAGATAACCCCAGCATTCTGTGTGTGGGTGTGCACATTCATACAACCCCATACACATATACACATGTACATATATATTTATATATACACACACACACATATATATATATATATATATATATATATATATATATATATATATATATATATATATATATATATATATATATAAAACAGGGATGTCAACTTAGGTGTAGCTGTGTGTTAACTAAGTGTAGGAGCATGCCCAGTTACAAGGTCACTCCAGGCCAGATCTAGCTGTACTCCTGTTTGGGATCTTATTTATTTATTTATTTTATTTTACACTTGTTGACCGGGAAGTTCCGACTGGGTACATGTCCATTTTCAGCAGAGGCTTGGGGAGAAAAGCTCCATCTCACATATGAATAACATTGTACAGTATATCTTGGTATAGAATGCTAACTAGATAACATACAAAATATGGTAATAAAAGCTCCAATCATGCAGATAATAAACAGGGTAGTTATAATTTCGTATATAATACATAGATAACAGATAATAACAATTCTAATAGACATTAAAAGACTAAAAATTAGGAAAAGTCATAGTTAGTCCAGTAAAAGGGAAAGGTATGGAAAAGTGAGAATTAGTGTAGGATATCCCCTGATTAACTTTGACCTAGTAATAGATGTATGGTATTGTATAAGTAGGGTAAAAAATATAAGAAATATATGAGTAAGGAGGATGGGTGAGAGGATAAAAATAAAAAGCATGGCAAGGTGAAAAGTCATGTGTTACATATATTTCTCTTAGAGACAGGAGAGATAAATTCTTGACTGAGTAGTTAAGAGAGTTCGTCAGGGTTAGTACATGGACATAGACAGTGTGCCATGAGATGCTGCTTGAGGCTTTTTGCTGTGGCTGCTGAACCTGATTCAACAATCCAGCACCTCCCTGATATTTTGACCAAGGGATTTTCCAGCTGTGTGCTGAATGTATTATATGGCTCTTACCTATCGACTGTACAGATTGTAATATACTATACAGAGTGTTGCATCATATGTATGGTACATTTTAAATAGTATTGTGATTTTCTGGTACAGCAGTGGAAAATCATTATAGATTGATGTTAAGAAATGATGCCAGACATTTGAGTTAGTGACTCCATAAATACAAGGACATCCATGCTACTGCATGATCTGTTATTCTCTGCATGTTCTATATTTGTCTGGCCAGTAGTTAATCCTTCTTCTTATATTTGGGCCTTTGCCCCCACTACTGTTCATGGCTTTGTTGTAGGTATGATGTGACTGGGGTACATGATGTTAAACCACACATGGAGTAATAGTCTTCACACCTCTCACTGTACATGTTTTAGCAGGATGTCCAGCATTCTGCCCCATATCTCTGCTCTCTTCCTCATACAGTTGTGTTTTCTGGTACTATACTACTAATTGGAGCCCACTGAATTGTTTTACTTACACAGTTAAGTGATAGCCTTTACATACTGCTGCTACTCTGACCTGTTGCAACCTGTTGTTATACTAGCCACCTTCTAGGTTACTTAGTGCATGTATACTGTCTGTAGGTTTGGACCTCTGTCCCTCCATGGTCTCTGTCTTTCTCCAGCTGTCTTGCAGTAAGAGATTAGGGCATATTGACAGTCTGTGGGACTCTTACCATAGGAGTATCTCACATGCAAAAGTTGCAGGTGCAGGGGGATTTGAACCATAAACACCATCAACCATGCTACTGGACTTAGCCCACTGAGCCACATCAGCCACCAGAGCATGAGGTCTACTTCATCACACTATCAACAGTAAATAGACATAAAACTTTGACCCCTGCATATTGTGGAAATTAGAATATGTAGTCAGGTTGTTTGGGACAGCCTTCAGATTGTGTGGTGTGCTGATATATCCATCTAAATATACTGTTACAGCAGTTGTATGAGAATACTGATGTGTTGGGGGTAGTTGACCCTAGCACTGACAGTCGTGCATCTGTCCTGTGACCCCACTGTTTGGCATTTCCCTTGAATACTGCAGTGTATTTTGCTGCCTTGAGGCCTACTGTATATTATGGGGGAAGTCAATATTTGACAGAGTACCTGTTGCCCCACATAGCTGTTATTTCTCTTTAAGTACCCCAGTAGCCCAGTCTATTCCCTTGCATACACACAGCAGGTCCATACATATGCTACCGTAATGTAGTATCCCATAAATGTGTTGTAAAGGAGAGTGACTTACCTTGTGAATGCAGCAGTTGAGATACCTGTGTTGCAGGGCTGACTGTGTCTTATGCACGCAGTACACAGTCAATACATGGTGAGGTACAGGTTGTGTTGTTTGGCTGGCATCCTTTTTACTATGTATGTGAGTCAGAGTACTGTGTCTGTCCCTAGGACCCTAGGTTGTCAGTACATGAGCTATGCTTTGCCAAGGCCAGGGCATACTGGGCACACCTACGTCTGCCTACAGGGACAGCCTCAGGGGTTCCTCCTCTGAGTCCCCTGTGGGTGTAGCTGTGGGGACATTGGCAGTGGTGGGAGGCTGTGTGTCCCTTCCTTGTGCTGATTCTGCCACAGGTGTTCCTGCAGGATAATATTATGTAGCATGGCACATACTGTGAGTATCTGTGCACATGTGGCTGGAGGGTACTGCAGGGCTCCACCAGATATATTGAGGTACCAGAACCATGACTTGAGCAGCCCAAACACATGCACTATGACATTCCTAGTTTGTGCATGTGCCTCATTATGGCATTCTTCAGTAGGTATGTGTGCATTGCTAATGGGTGTCATCATCCACTGTTCCAGTGTGTAGCCAGCATCCCCCAGTAGATGGCCGTATGGGATGTCCCCCCTGGCAAACATCTGGTACAGCTGTGATGTGTGCCAGATATAGGAATTGTGATAACTGCCAGGGCTGCCAGCACACACATTCATGATAATGCACTGGGTATTGCACATGACCTAGCAGTTGATGGAGTGATACCCGTTGCGGTTGACGTAGACTCTACCCTCCTCACTGGGCGGTGCTTTTGATGTGGACATGAGTGCAGTCTATGGCACCCAGTACCATGGGGTAGTGTGTTACATGGTAGAAGGGACGCATACTGCTGGCCCTCTACTCAGGGGTATGGGGTAAATAAATGTGCTCACTGGCATGTGTTTTTATGTCAGCCAGGAACTGGTGGAGTACCCTGGATGCTGATGCCTGTGAGACCCCTATCATGACCCCCAGTTGGTCCTTGAAAAGTGCCTCTAGCTAGTATTCTAAGGGCTATGCATACCTTTGTTTCCACTGTGATGGGTTCCCCTCTTTTGGCTCTGGGTCTGAGTTGTGGGCGGCAGAGCTCAGTGAGCTATTGTAGTATGTCCCTGTCCACCTTGTAGCATTCTACAATCTCAAGCTCATGTAGCTCCTGGAAGGTTACCCTGGGCCTGAACACTCTTCTCCATCTCAGTCTAGACCTATTCTTAGTAGCAGCATCAGCACTGCCCTCAGCATCTAGCACATACATATGTAGCAGAGCAGCAGCAGCCCCTAGCATTCTGTCAGTTAAAATTCCCAGGACTGTACTCCAATGGTGCAGAGTATGGGGGAGAAATCAGATTGTAGGGTGTATGCGTAATTTATAGTGGTCTGATGCAGATGCAGCTTGTGTGATTGGCTAACTATGATGCATTCCATCTATCAGGTATATCATTGAGGGGTGTGAATGACATAGTGTAAGTCAAACAGGAGCTATTAGTAATTTATATATGATTGGCTTTCACTGGCAATTTCCTTTTTAATTTTTTAACTGCCTTCCCTGCTAAGCACTGTGGAGCAGCATGCAAGCCTATGCTGCTGGTATAAACAATGCTCAGAAGTAAATAGACACCCCCCCATGGATGGGAATGCTCAGCACAGCTCAAACCAGCTAAAACATGTGCCCTGCAGCTAAACAAATCTTAGCAGCACTGGACAAACACCTCTCCCGCTAGCTCAGTGGCATGCAAACAGGTATTGCTGAGCTCCAGTCTGCTTAAACATATAGTGACACACCCCCTTTTGATGTCAGATAGCTGTTCTGTCACCACCAACACGTTTCTGGGGCTACACAAATTTTATCTGCAGACATAGTAGCCCATTTTTTTCCATTCAGTAACTCCAGCTCATTTGCATACAGATCCGTGCACAAAACCTGGCTACTACACTATTCCAGGGCCTGCCCTTTTAGCAACCATTGAAATCTACCATTGTACATACTCCATGCAGGGCTCTATAATGCATCATTCTCACATATTTCTTATTTTTAGTTTTTAAACTTTGTAATACTTTTTTTCATAAAGGCATGTTTGCGCACTGCTGTGCACTGTGCAAATGTAATATGGGTATTAAGAGAACAAGTATATTACATTATTTTGCATTATTTTTGGACACACAGGGCATACCATGCGATTTTTGACCTTCTAAATGGGCTTTTACAGCCCCTGTTCAATTTTTCCTTTCTTGTACATGGAAATTTTCCATGTACACTTCAGACACCAACATGGCGTCTGCAGGACTGCCTATCTGCTTGCTGGATTGCTCCAGCACCATCACTTGGATGCGACTCACCTGCTTATGAGGTGATTCGCATGCCATGGACACTTCTGTGTCCGTGTGTTTATGCACCCCCCCTGCTCTGTTTACTGGATCTCATGGCTTTTTACTTCCATATAAGCTCCGTGCCACAATGCCTACATGGAGAATCACTCCATGTAGGCTTTATTGAATTCCCCCCTTGCTTTGTGTAGGCCACAAACTATTTACTTGTATGATAATTTTGTAAGACAATAATTTCTTCCAAAATATTAACTGCAAGGAAAGATGGCTGTCAGTCACAACACTCTAGGAAAAGAGGGTGTGAGGAGTAAAGTAACAAGTGAATGACTAGCACCAGAGGATGCTGAGTAATGTACTGTTTAATTAATTCTGTAAACATTTCTACTTAATCCCTTATATGCTTACATTTATTATGCAGCAAATTATTAAAGCACACATTGCCAAGAAATATTTCTAATGCATCCATTTGCAGCAGTAAATATGTTTAGTGTAATACAAGTTGAACTGTCATAACCTTCCATTCATTTGTTACATTTTTTATATGGGTATACAGCTTGTTACAGCTTATCTCTTTGAACTGAATTGTATAAACAAGCTGCAGAAAAAAAGCAATCCCTGAAAGAGACAAGCAGTTCAGAGACATGAACATATAGCAATTGGAAGGAAGTCATGGAGTCCTTCTAATTCAACTTGCATTGAAGAAGAAATTCTTATTATGGCAAATGGATTAGCTACAACAATGACTGTATGAAAATCTGTGCTTTGATGTTTTACTACTGAAATGAAAGCATATTGCAAGGCTCAGAAATGTTTACAGAGATAAGTACTCATTAAGCAATTGCAAGAATAACTTCACTGCCTTGCTCAATAGTAATCGCAGTCATATCAGAAATATTGTAAAACACCCATCAGAAATAAACCATTGTGTGTTCTGCATGTGTTCTCTGTGTAGTAGAAGAGGACATTTTACATAATAGAGCCCAGAAGAGCCACAGACTAAATAGGCTTACAGTGGGTGCTCATGAGTATGACAAAACATGTTTTTCCATTAAAAATGTTAAGTAATACATGCCTTTCTTCTATTTTTACTTATTTTGTTCTGATAACTCTTTTTTCTTTAGCATGTTAGTTAAGCCCAAACAAACACATGGTGCAGAATCATCCAACAACCTGTCTTTATTGGAAACCAAATGTATTATAAACTTTAAGACTCTTTGTCCAAGGGGGTTAAATCTAAACTTAGAATTAAACACCTGAAGTTAAAAACTGAGGGACATTTAAATGTCAGGATATTAATTAATGGACAAGATAGTAATGAATATAAACTTTGTTGTACATATTGCATATTTTTGATGTATAAAATGTATATTTAAATATTGTTGGATTTCTTTTTCTCAACGAAAAGCAATAACACTTGGTTCAAAGTTTTGACACACTCTTGGTATATTAAAAAAAAATATATCAACACATTATATATATATCTGATGTTTTTTTACTATAATGAATGCCAGGTTGCTTAAGTATTTGTACTGATTTTATGCACACGGATTTGCACATAATGTACATGCATTTAACAGTTGTATTTATTTAAAAGGATCGAAGAAATGATTAATTGGTATATTTAATTGAATAATTGATACAGTTAACTACTTGATAGTAGTTGGAATGAATATAAGGATATGGCTGAATGGTGTAAAAACTACTCCTTGAAGTCGCAAGCCAAGATGCCGGAGACACCAGTAAAGAATTTTATTCTTATTCTGGAGTGGGTTGTGTGTTTTTTGTTTATGTTAATTTCTTGTTTGTTATGGACGGTGTAGGCAGAAGAGGCAGCTGACATGAAAATGGCTGTGTCATGCTTTGTGTAAGCACATTGGAGCTCAGTGGCTGCTGTTTGCGCTCAGCTAAGCACAGTTAATCAAGGGGGTATGTCTGAGGCTGCTTAGCTGGTTTAAGGAAAGCTAAGCATGCTAGTGTACAGGGGAGGAGCAGATCTGCTGAAAAGTGTTTACATTTCAACAGTGGGTTTGTGTGGCATGGCATGGTTCTTAAAACACAGGAACTCCCCCCCCCCCAAAAAAAAATGGAAACACCTTTAGAAAAGACAATCAACTATAAATGACTAATAATCCCTCTGTCACTCACACTGGGCCATTCAAACCTTCAGTGATGTAGTTGGCAAGTGGAATGTATTCATAGTTAGACAGTCACACAGGTTGCATCTGCAGCACACCAGTATAAAGTATGCAGACACCCTTCAGTCTGGTTTTTCCCACATACTCTGCACAATTGGAGTACACACTTGGGTATTTTAACTGACAAAATGATAGGAGCTGCTGCTGCTGCTTTGCTACATCTCTACATGCTATAGATTGAGGGTGGTGATGAGAATGATGCTGACAACCATCCCAGACTGAGGAGGAGAAGAGCATTCTCACCCAGGGTAACCTTTCAGGGGCTACATGAGCTGGAGATAGTAGAGCACTACAGGGTGGACAGGGACTTAGTACAGCAACTCACAAAGCTCTACCGGCATCACCTCAGACACAGAGCCAACAGAGGGGAGCCCATCCCAGTGGAAACAAAGGTTTGTGTAGCCTTAAGAATAATAGCTACAGGACTTTCCAAAGACCTACTGGGGACATCATGGGGGTTTCACAGGCATCCACGTCCAAGGTACTCCACCGCTTCTTGGATGTAATGCTAACACATGCCAGTGAACACATTTATTTCCCCAGCACCCCTGAGGAGAGGACCAGCAATATGCATCTTTTTCTCTTACACCATGTAACACACTACCCAGAGGTACTGGTTGCCATTGACTGCACTTACATCCACAACAAAGCACCATTCGGTGAAGAGGGTAGAGTCTATGTCAATTGCAAGGGCTATCACTCCATCAACTGCCAGGTTGTGTGTAATGCCCAGGGCATTATCATCAATGTGTGTGCTGGCAGCCCTGGTAGTAATCATGACTCCCACATCTGGCATGCCTCATAGCTGCACCAGGGGAGACATCCCATATAGCCATCTCATGGGGGATGCTGGCTACGCATTGGAACCATGGATGATGACACCCATCAGAAATGCATACACACACACACACACACACACACACACACACACACACACACACACACACACACACACACACACACACACACACACACACACACACACACACACACATACACACACACTGAAGAGTGCCATAATGAGGCACACGCACAAACTAGGAACATTGGAGAGTGTGTGTTTGGGCTGCTCAAGTCATGGTTCCACTTCCTTGACATATCTTGTGGAGCCCTGCAGTACTCTCCAGCCACATATGCACACATGTTCGTAGTATATGCCATGCTACACAATATGATCCCGTGGAAACAGCTGCCGTAGGAACATCACAGAGAAAGGGCACACAGACCCTTATCATTGCCAAGGTCCCCACTGGCACAGGGGGACTCAGAAGAGGAACCCCCTGAGCCTGCTCCTGTATGCAGATATAGGTGTGCCCAGTATGCCCTGGCTTTCGCAAAGAGGCAATGCATAGCACATACACTGACACCCTAGGGACCCAGGGACTGACACCTCTCTCCAACTCGCACACACAGTAGAAAGGATGCCACGCACATCACACTACCTGTACATTATCACGTATAGGCTGTGTACTGCGTGCATCCGACAGAGTCAGCCCTGAAGCACCATTCTCACAACGGTCACAGGCACAAGGTAACTCACTCTTCTTATCAGTAAATGAATGGAGTAGTACGTTGTGGTAGCATATCTATGGTATCACTGCATGTATGCAAGGGAATGGGGTGGCCTACCGGGATAGCAGCAGACAACTGACAGCTATGTGGGACAACAGGAAATGTCTGCCAAATACTGGCTTTCCCAGAGTATGCAGTAGTCTCCTAGGTGACAAAGCTCACTGCAGCATATGTGGGGGACTAACAAACTGGGGGGGTGATAGGTCACATGTATGGATGCCAATGTTGGAGTCCCATACACACCTCTCAGCCTCTCCCAACAAGTCACCTGTACAAAGCCATAAAGAAATGTGTGTCAAAGGCCCACAAATAGAGACAATGATGAAATATTCCTCTTACAAACTTACACAGTGATATCACAGCAGGTCTTGCAGTTGCATTAAGTTTCTGAAGAGTAAGAAGTCTGAAACTCAAACATCTGTCATTATTTTCTAACTTTCAGTCTGTAGTCATATGCCAATATTCTCCAAGACAGGCAAAATACTATGTTAAATGAAACCAAAATGCTAAGCCAACATCTGCACAGTCTGTGCAAATGTGTACAGTTGACAGTTATGCCCCCCTCCTCCCAACACACCCGTGTTCTCATAGAAATGCAGTAACATTTATGTTTGCAGGGTAACAGCAGCAGAGCACACATTCCCAGGGCTGTCCCAATCAACCTGATAACTTGTTGCATGTCCACAATATGCAGGAGTCTATGTATATGCGTGGTTAATATGGTTAATACTGTCAGGAAGTAGGCATCATTTACTCTTGGCTGTTGTGGCTTAGTGGCCTAAGTACAGTACTGTGGTTGACTGGGTCCATGTCTCAAGACTTGCTGCGCCAACAATTTTGTATGTCAGCTACATCTATGGTAGGAGTTGTACACATTGTCCAGAAGTCAATATCCATTACTGCAAGAAAGCTGGACAATTCAGGGGCAGGGGGCCACACATATGGACAGTACACAGCTCGGAGTAACCTACACAGTGCCTAGTAGGACAGCAGGATCCTGAATGTTAGTCTACTGCTAGGTTATAAATATCTGCCACCTTACTGTGCCAGTACTGACAAAAGTCTCTGGCCACCATCCATACCCCTGGAATGACAGGCTGTCACAGAAGGACCACAAGTATGGTTTGTATATCTGTTCTGCTTCTCGTACCATTGCATTTGCCTGCCAAACTATTTGCAACACAAGAAAGGGTGATGTGAAAACATCAATGGCAGACAGTGGAGAAGCAGACGTCATACCCATAAGAAAAAGCAAGCTAATACCAAACCGGTCTCCCAACTGTCTATGTTTGGCAGACCAATATTAACATCCTGTCCCCATGTGTGTTCCTGTGTCTGACTGTCATATATGGGCCTGCCCAGATGTCAGTCTGTAATGGTTTGACAGCTAGGGCCAACATGTAGACTTAGAATAACATAGCAACACAAACCATCTGAGGACCTCAGAAGATGTAGGGGTTCAATGATGGACAACCTACTAAACAGGTACACTCAGAGATATGAAGTTCATAACCCTGTATGTGATATTACTGCATCTACCCTGCTTACACCAGAAATACAAATACATAACGGCAGCCACTGTGGTCAAAGACTCTGACTGGACTACAGAAGGACAAAGAGACACATATAAGGGGAAGGGGAACCACTGGCTAGACAAATGGAGAATGTGCACATCAGAATAAATTGTGCAGTAACATAGGTTCCTTGCATTGTATGGAGTCAGTAAATGTCACACACAACTATACAACACACACCCACAAAAGTGGAGGTCCTCAACAAAACAAAAACCCAAACAAAGGACACCTCAGAGGCAAAAACACATGAGAACTCCACAAAACTCCACACCACAGAAAATGCATAGTCCACACACCAGTGTCTCGCAACCACTAAGGCCTTACTCTAAACTCAACATATTACTCATAGGAGACTCCATTGTGAAACACACAGATGTGCCTCTCACGAGGCTGGATAAGGAGAAAGTCACGCTTACTTGTTTGTCAGGTGCCAGAATCTGCCATATCACACATGCACTAAGTCAGCCCACAACAGGTACTGTTATGACTCTGTCCTAGTTCATGGCAGTGTGAACAACATCAGACGTACCTCCCTGGACTATAGGAAGACAGACATGACTGAGCTTGCTGAATATGTGTCCCATGCAGGTATGTCGCTAGGCTTAAGCAGCATTATACTGTCATCCAGAATGATGCCTCAATACAAACAGAAAATGATTGACATTAACAATTGGATTACTTTCTGGTGTCATCCCAGGGAGATCCACTGCCTGACAGCCTGGGAACATATGATCGACAGACCATGCTGCTTTCCTAAAGATGGCCTGCATCTACCTCACTTGGCCTTCAGGCCTCTGGCAAAGGCCCTTGTCTCCCCATAGTGCCTTTTTTAGGGAAAGTCATGGGGTCCATAATGCCAACATAAAACTCTCAACAAAAAGCAAAATAAAGGTC
The DNA here is from genome assembly GCF_019279795.1 of Protopterus annectens. Lineage (NCBI taxonomy): Eukaryota > Metazoa > Chordata > Ceratodontiformes > Protopteridae > Protopterus > Protopterus annectens. Next base: position 687,586,013 of record NC_056745.1, on the reverse strand, counting down.
ATGCCGCTAAACATTAGGAGTCAAACATGAAACTGCACTCACTGCAAGCATGCTTAACCCTGGAAGATGCTGACATGTGCAGTCACATAAATCTGGGTCAAAGCTACAGAGAGCAACCCATCCTTATCTGGTCACTCATCCTATCACACAGCCAAACCCCAAAATGTGGCCAGCAAAGCCAAAGGAGGTGGAGTATTAATAGATAGTAAACAGACACACACCTTCAGGCTGGTCAAACAGTTTTATGCACACGGGCACTCCAGGTGCAGTTAACCATTGACAAGACCCCTATTCAAATTATAGGTTGCTACAGACTCATATATTTGACTCAGGATGCCCATTCCACCTATCTGGATCTTTACAAATCTATCAAGATTCAGCCCTTTACTCTGATCCTGGCTGACTTGAATTACCCAACCATAGATTGGAAAAACTATTCATGCCAGAATAGAAATGCACAGAGCTTACCCCATGTTATCAATGCAAATGCCTTGGGACAGCTACTTGATATCCCCACAAGATGTGATACATATCTTGGACTTGGTAGTAACCAACATGACTAACCAATGCAGCACCCCTACAGTATCATCCTCCCTGGCAAGATCCAAAAAAACAGCGGTCACCTTCGATATCACCATCTCCCCTGACTCCCCTCTAGATATGGTAAGAAGAAAAATTCTGCAAAGCTGATTACAACCACCTGAGGGATGGTATAAATAGCTGCACAGCCCCATCCCCCACTGTAGGAATGGCCACCAACATCCAAATGTACACCAAAGTGTATATATATATATATATATATATATATATATATATATATATATATGCATAGAATCAGGAATACCTGACAGGACAACATCGTCCTCCTCAGTAAACCTGTCTGGTGGACATCTGCAGTAAAGAAACTATATAACAAAGGGAAAATATTGCTGTCCAGGACCAAGAAGGAGCATATGCCCAATTGGAAGCAATTTCTACTTTGCCTGAACAAGCAAATAAGAGCACCAGTGAAACCCTGTAAAGGCAACTTCGAGTCCAAATTGGCCACATCTTCTACAGACAATCATAAGGCCTTCTTCACATATGTCTGCAGTCTCAAAGAAAGCTCCAATATCTGTTCAGAACTGATGGCCAAGGACACCACATACACAAATGCTGTAGATATAGCCAATCTACTGGCTGACAGATTCATCAGAAATGTCTTCCCTCTGTCCACCCCATCAGTAAATCAGGGCATCCTCAGTACCTGCCCCTCCACCCTTTATTTCTAGGGAAGAGGTCATTACTTCCCTCTCAAAGGCAAAAAAGACAGCCTCCATGGGACCCGACAACATCCCAGGCTGCATCCTACATGAACCTAGCCATGAACTTGCAGCACCATTAGGCACCCTAGTCAAACAAAGCCTGATTACTGAGCAGAGTACCCTAGGGATTGGTCTTGGGGCCTCAGTTATATAGGATACACTTCTCTGTGGAGGAGGCCAAAAACAGTGGCCTATGGCTGACCAAGTTTGCAGATGACTAAAGCTAGGCACAGTTATCACTTTCTCAAGTGATGTGGACATCCTCCAAGAGGGTCTCACACAAATGACTGGTGCCAGAAACATAGCCTCAAGCTGAATGCCAGAAAATGCATCATCATCCCCTTTGGGGAGAGTGATGTCCCCACATATTATCACATTAACAACAATGTCCTACATACACAATTAAGAGTGAGAAATTTGGCCACCCAGGTTGATAGCAACCTGACTTCTGACCGCCATATTGCTACCATTGTATGGAAAGCTTTCTACATGGCTCACCTCATAAGTAAGGGTATCTCATCTAGGGACAAAGTGGTCATACGATCCATGTGTACTACCCTTATAATGGCAATTAGTGAGTACAATGCCCCCTTCATCATGTACCTCACAAAGCACATGCATCAGCTGGAGAGACCACAGAGGTTGCTCACCTGAAGAATCTAACACCTACCATACACAGATTGGCTAAAAGTACTGTCTCTCTACTCAGTTTCATACAGACTCCTCAGAGTTGACCACTGTCTGGCATACAAAGCCATCCAGACCCTGCCTTGATGGGACTGCTGCATATCTGGAAGTCAAGCTCCACTCAAGCAACCTGTCAGTGCAACATCAACCTGGTCTGTGATATCAATAGGACTTGTTGGAGTGACAGATATGTGTCCCACACACTCCCCCATCTGTGTAATATACTCCCTGTCCATGTCAAGCAGAGTACCTCAATAGCCCTTTTGAAATGCACCCTGGATAACTGAATGGGAAACAGAAAATACACTCCTGGCATGCCACCTGTGTCCCTGATGGATAGAGGCTCAGCGTGCTGACATGTCTAAACATGGGCTACACTCTTGTCTGCTAGGGTTATAAGGGCTTCAGGATCAATAGCCTAGTAACCTTCTATGAACCTATAAACAAATGTCTGTCAGTGGTCCACTGCATTACTCTATACTGCTCTGCCACTGACATACCAGGAAATCACAGTGTTATGTAGAATATACCATACATATTATGGAAAACTTGGCTCAATCCAATGCACTTTGTACCCACACCAGGCTATGACTTTCCAGTTTATAAGGATACCACACAACCAGGAGATCCCCAGCCAGTCAATCAGTGAGGTGCTGGACTGTTTACACAGCTTCATCTGCCAATCGGCTATAGCCATACATCTCAACGGGCCAGATTTTTGGTTCATATTTTTGGTCTGTTCCTCATAACATTTTTATTTTTCTGGTCACTTGGATGATCTGAGGATTTATGTCATTATATAATGACATAAATTTCAGTTTCAGACCTCATATCCTTCAGAAAAAGTATGCTAAAACAAACACTGTTACTCCAGCAACTGTCTAAGTTTATAAGAGCAATATTTAAACTATGTCCCTATGTGTGGGGCCCATTGTCCCCCCATTTTGATAGCCTTTGTCCAGATTTTTTGCACTAAGAGGTTGAGAGGTATGGCTGTAGCACATAAAACCCTGGACTGGAGTACAGCTATCTCTGGAATGGACTCCCACTCTTACTATAGAAGATCATACTGGGCATGCTCCTACTTAGAGAATTACAGCCCATGTCTAAACCCACATCAGACTATACAAATATATTGTGCATATATGTCTTTGCATACAGACAGCTATGTACAGCTTAACTGTCTTTCCCCACCACCATCAGACAGGATTAGCCTCAGCTATCTGTAGGTGGCCCATATGTGATATATCTGCATCTGTTGAATGTGATACACATACATATATATGGGCAACATATACAACTATATCAATCATAGACAGGCAGAGACAGGAGGGGAAAGAGAGAGAGACAGTGACAGGGAGAGAGAGAGAGAGAGTGAGAGAGAGAGAGAAAGGGAGACACAGACAGAGAGAGAGTCATAGAGAGAGAGACACCCTGAAAGACATAGAGTGATCTCCTGCTGCAGACAATTGCACACCAGTTGTAACTAGTGGCATGTGCCAGTATGAAGGTGAGCTCCATTGTGTAATAGTAGTGAGGTAGGGGTTGTAATCTGACATCACCTGCCATGTGTGTGTGTGTGTGTGTGTGTGTGTGTGTGTGTGTGTGTGTGTGTATTTGTAGGTTAAAGTATTTTGAGGCCTTTCCCACCCAAAATACACTTTCCATTTCCCTACTTTACAAGGCCTGCTGATGTCATTCACCTTAGAGGTACCTTTGGACACTCTTTAGTCCTCTAAGCTCCATGGCACATCTGCTAACTACGTAGCACTATAGTACAAATAACTAAATACATAAGGGTTTTAATCTCAGTGGTGGCAACTATGTGTATGTTTGAGTGTGTGTGTGTGTGTGTGTGTGTGTGTGTGTGTGTGTGTGTGTGTGTGTGTGTGTGTGTGTGTGTATGAGAAACATATCCCCTGTGTATGTGTGTTGGTTATATCATTTTGAGGCCTGTTCCACCCAGTACACTTCTCATTGCCCTACTTTACAAGGTCTGCTGATGTCAGTCACCTTAGAAGTACCTGTGGACGCTCTTCAGCCCTGTAAGCTCTGTGGCATGTCCAATAACTGTGTAGCACTATAGTACAAATAACTAGATAGGTAGGGGTTCTAATCTCAGTGGTGGCAACTGTATGTGTGTTTGAGTGTGTGTGTATATATGTGTATGTGAGAAACATATCCCCTGTGTGTATTGGTTATACCATTTTGAGGCCTGTTCCACCGAGTACACTTCCCATTGCCCTACATTACAAGGCCTGCTGATGTCAGTCACCTTAGAAGTACCTTTAGGCACTCTTCAGCTCTATAAGCTCCGTGGCATGTCTGATAAAACGTAGCACTGTAATACAAATAGCTAGCTAGATAGGGGTTCTAATGTCAGTGGTGGCAACTGTATATTTTTATATGTGTGTGTGAGAACTATATCCCCTGTGTATGTAATGGTTATACCATTTTGAGGCCTATTACACCCTGGTGACCCACCCATTTCATTACTTTACATGGCCTGAGGAGGTTGTATCAACCTAAGTGCTCAGGTCCCTCACCCACAGGTTGTGTGATTTGGAGGTTGCCATTGATGTGGCAATCAGTAAGTTTTTTTTTTTTTTTTTTTTTGCCAAATGGTATGATGATACATTTTTCTGTATTTAGCTTGAAGCCGTGGCTTTGACAGTAGTCATTACTTGCTGTGAGACCCTCTTGCAGTATGTTAACATCATTTGGGGAGTCAATGACAGCACCCACTTTACAGTCGTCGGTAAACTTGGTCAGCCAGAGGGCTTTCATCTTTGCCTGTACCTCCGAGAAATAGATGCCAAACAGTAGGAGTCCCAGGACAGCTCCCTGGGGAACTCCACTAGTGGCAGGTCTGCTATCAGAGGTGGGTGTGCCTATTTTGACTTTGAGGATCCTGTCAGTGAGACAGTTGGCCGCACACCTGATGAGATAGGGATTTATGTCAAGTTGTGTTGGGTCTATATCAGTTCACTGAAATGGCTGAAGTTCGAACACCATATGTTTGAACTTCTAACCACAAAGTGCAAAAACATTGAAGTCTTAGAACAGCGATTTTTTTCCCAGGGAAAAAAAATGCTGTTCCAAGAAACACACACACAACACAAGCACAGCAAAAAAAAACAGCAATCCACACACATACACTTACATTTCTACATCTAACCCTACACTAAACTGTACATACTCTACTATCTGTCCACTTACTTTAACCCAAACCCTAACTCTAAGGTCCATCACTATCGCACACTCACCTGACCTGTGCCCTAACCCACCTATCCTGCCCTAACCCTAAAGTCTGTCACTATCGCACACCCACCTCACTGGCACCCTAACCCTAACTCACCTAACCCGCGCCCTAACCCTAACATCCACACAATCGCACACTTACCCATACCTGACCCGTAAATTTCCACCACAGTCCAGAAAATCGTGAAGCCACAGAAATGGCCCACCTAATTCTTTCCCTGGGAAAGAATTCGGTGTTCTGTGGCTTCACGATAATCAGTGTTCGAACTTCACAGTTTGAACATATGGTGTTCGATCATCAGCCGTTTCGACGGACTGATACAGACCCAGTTATGTTAGCTTTTTGATGATGCCCAAGTGGGGGATTGTGTCAAAGGCCTTGGACAAGTCAAGGTAAGCTATATGTTTTGACTTTTTCTCATCCAGGGCCTTGGTGACAGTCTCAAAGAAGTTGACCAGGTGCAACAGGCAAGATGTGCACTTCACAAATCCAAACTGGGTGGGCTCAAGTGCTTGGAGATTGCCTATGTCCTTTTTCATGAGATCCATAATAATATGCTCCATTGCTTTACAGATTAGACTTGTCAAGCTAATGGGGTGATAGTTTCCAGGGTCAGTAGCGGCACCACCTTTGTGCAAGAGGATGACAATGGCAGTTCCCCACTCTGGAATGAAGACAGTACTTAGGCTATGTAGGGCCAGTAGCACTTGATCTATGGAGATGTGAGGTGTGGGACAAGTATTGGGGATGTCAAAAGGGCCTTGGGGGGACAGGTGGGTGAAGTTTGTGGTGAACCTATCTGCTAGTAGGTTGGCTAAGTCAACAGGATCAGTGTATGTGTTACTGTTAAGGACTGATTCAGAACAAACCTGGCCTTTGCCACAGACATTCCTGACATAACTGAAGAACACTAACATAGGTAAAGGGATCTTATCCAGACAAAAGGTGGACATTACCTCTGAATAGTTCTCAGTCAGTACAGCAATACATTAGCAGCATGGCCAGTCTGCTATGCACCTATACAGTCATCTGCAGAAACTGTAAAGGCTATGTTAACACCCACAAAGGTCAGCCATGGCCCTCAACACCTGTTCCACGCAGACAGCCTGTAATCAGTACTGGCCCACTGGTTACAGGTCAGGATGTCCACATGTGTCTGTGGCATGCCAAGATGGCAATGTTGTTCTCAGCCCTTCAATAGATGCCCCATATATAAGACTATAACTCCATGTGCATTACCAGTAGAAGAGGCCTGGCTTATATATGAGATAGCTGAAACACATGCTGGAGAGTCAGCTTTGGCTAGCACAGAGGCTACCCTGTGTCAGGACTACATTCCCCAACATGTCAAACACAGTACCATGCATAACCTCATCAACTGCATCAAGGTTGAGTAGATTGGGAAAAAATACATCTGTCCCTGGGGTTGAACTTGTGTCCAACAATGGCAGGGACAACAGGTGCTGACTGATGATTCTGTTGGAGCTAAAGTAATGACTAGCCTTGTGAGGAACCCAATGCCAGTACTGTAGTAACCTCCTCTGTATGAACCTGTGGCCCTACAGAACACCCAGGTGACATGTATGAAGGCTAGCTGACTGTGTCAAGGTGTATGCATACAAGGTTACACTGTCTTCCCCCTTTGTCCCTCAGACACTGTTACATACAGAAAAAAATAGGTAAACATGTACATATACAGCTGTACCTTGGCGATGAAAAGGTCACTGTTTCCACTCCGAAATACTCGGCTGTGGTAATGTTAGCAGCTCCCCAGGCTGTACACACACATTCACCTAGAACAGAAACAGAATAAGGTATGTGAGACAACAGTCAGTCAGCAGTACTAACATCAATAATGCATCATGGCAGAGAGGTACATACACTTCAATGTGTACCCATGACAAGTGCCAGCAGACAGTACTTTACACAGCATAACATTACTACATTGTACTATAGTCACCCTGTGCATCAGACCCATTTTAGAATGTTCCTGCATACATGGTATGGATAGCAGGGATGTAGCACAGGTGTCATCACATGCACAGGGTGTCATGTGGGGTTGCCAAAGGTCTAGCCTGGGCCATACAGTTGACATCATGTGTGTGTGTGTTTGGAGGGGTGGTGTTCATCTGGGCCATGGAGAGGAGCTGTGTGTGTCTGGTGGTGACCTGCATGTGATAGTGAAGTGTGAGTGTGTGCATGCACACAGTCAAGCCATGTGCTAGCCCTACATGGGGGCATGTTGGACAGCCGTGGACAGTACATGGCAGGATGTACAGTTCACTGTCTCTGGCCATGGACATGGGAACTGGTTCTGCCAGGAGTGTCACTTGCACCACTAGGCTCAAGGCCAGATGGGGTATTACTCCCTGACAGTGACTGGTGCCTGCTGGATCCATGTCCCACATAGGACCAGCCAGGACCACGTGCCCATGGCCTGCTATACTGTGGTATGGACAGCACCCTCCCTTTGGTAGTTCTGGTGGTACTGCCACTACAGGAGTGTGAATGTGCATGGCCACGTGGCCTCTCAGCTGTTGTTGCTGACCTACATCCACGTGTCCCATGCCCTAGTCCCACCACATGCTCAAGCACAGACATTGCATGGTTGAGCCCTGACAATGTCTCACCCCACTGTCTATACACAACATCAGCAAAATAATGAACAGCATCAGCAATGCCTTGGATGTTGTCAAACATGGCAGGAAGTGTTGCATCCATCTGGTGTATTGCTCAGAACATGCCTATGCCTCCCTGATGGACTGAAACATGCATCGGTTGACACCTGCTGTGAAACCACTGACAGGGGCAGGATGGGAAGCAGTCCTCTTTCAAGCACCCCTGTCAATCCACCTGTGGGGACCTCATCAGCTCTCTGGCTATGGCCACTGTTGACAGTCACAGATGCTATAGTCACCACACTAGCCTGTTCAATGCCACCACCCCCTGACTGTCCAATATCTTTGGCTGCTGAGGGCTGGGTATGTGTAGGCATACTGGCTGTGTGTAGGAACATTGTGGCTGGAAGTGGGATGTCAACCAATGGTACATATTCAACCTCCAACAACCCACCTGTGCCTCACTATGACCGCCATCATCATCACAGTCCAATGAGACACTGACATCAGGCTGTGAGGGGGTGAGACACCAACCCCCATGTTCACCTTAAAGGGGATGACAACAAATGTAAATTACTACCTGCACTATAATGTTTTCTGATACTCACGCACACGCGCGCACACACACACACACACACACACACACACACACACACACACACACACACACACACACACACACACACACACACACATACAGGTTAGGTGGCACAAAGACATTATGCAGACCACACTTTCTGAATGATGACATGCATGGCACATAATCAGACCACAACAGACACACTGTGCACAGGCCCTCAACAACATGCAGTGCAGGTACATCCAGTTAATGTTGATACTACTAGGCACCTGTGAGATACATGAGGAGTGAGATTATGTGATGCACCTTCACCTAACACACAGTGCACCCATGTACACAATACTAATGTACCCCTGTATAGCGCAGTGGCTACACCTATACCAACGTATGTGCCAATATGTTACAGCACCTGCAAAATAGGCTCCTGTGATGACCAATGTGATGCACCGCAGTTAACCCCACCACAAGTGAACATACACATATTGCAATATGGCTAAGTGTAACAGTTGTGTGCATGGAAAAGTGGCTGCCCTTAACATGCCTAGGGTATTGGTGAGCCACAATAAGACAGTTCCACACTCACCAGCTTCAGGTAGCTGTTGCCCAGCCACTTGGTGAGCCACAATAAGACAGTTCCACACTCACCGGCTTCAGGTAGCTGTTGCCCGGCCACACCTGAGGGACTTGTGTAGTTGTGGGGGAGAGGTATTTTCAGCACACACACATGTGGCATAGGTACAGGATAATATGTGCATTTCTAAACATGCACACTATAAGCTGTGATACTACCCAATTGCTGAAATTCAAAATAGCTGTGCACTTGTGTACATTACAAAACCCCACTCACAAATGCAGTTTAACCTGACATATGCATCCAGATATGCAAAGGCTGCTGCTATGAATGCTACAGTATTGAAGTGATGTCCACTGTGGCATTACCTGGATGCTCCTCGGCTGTTGAATCTGTGCTACCCAACTCCAAGGCATAAGTTGATATAGTTTTCTGGGATGCGGTGGCTGCACCAAAGTTGGCGAGGAACTCCTCTATGGCTGTCAGTGGTGCTTGTGTAGCAGGCCCACCACTTGTGCCAGCATGGTCCCTGGCTACAGCTGCAACCCTTTACCGTGTATTGTGGATGACATTGGTGGCACAGTGTTGGACCTGTTCATAGGTATGGTTGCGTTGTCCCAGATTGTTCACATTCGCTACCAGTTTCATCCATAGGGCAGTGTACTCCTGCAGGTTTTGCCAGCTTCTCCCCAACAGTACCCAGTGATGGACTTAGACTGCATTAATGATAACTGCAGTCTCAGCTTCAGAGAATGCAGGTTGGCATCTGCAGTACATCCCACCTGAAAGACATGAATAGGGAAACACATCACAGAACCACATACATTGGCCACGATTATGTACAGATCCTGCACATCCACCTTTGCTACCTGCATCCACCGCTAACACCTGCATGATATCTCTGGCATCTATCAGCACAGTATGTGTGTGGGTATTGTCACCATACTGGCATTCAGCATGCGTTGCCCTCCTGATCCTGATGTTTCATGTTCCCCCCAATGAGGACCATTACTGTGCATAATCCTCCATTTATCATTCATATAAGACAGCACATGCAGCAGCTGGGGACATCACAGAGGTTCCCTACCAGGGAATACCAGGCCATCAAACATCTACCATACACCTATAGGCTATAAGGCCAACCCACTAGCCGGTGTCATACATACACCTCAGGAGTGACCTCACTCTGGCATTCCAGGCAATCACAGACTCCACATTGCTGGGACTGCTGCACAAGTGCAAGTCATGCTCCACTCTGTTAACACACACACACACACACACACACACACACACACACACACACACACACACACACACACACACACACACACACATACACACACACAACCTCCACCTGGTGAGTGACCTGGACTGACCTTGTTGGCAGCTTGGAAATGTGTCCCACACAATCACCCTGCAGTGGAATGGGCACTATGTCCAAATCAGGCAGCATAGCTACCTACACCTTTGCAGGCATAACCTGGCCAGTTGGATGATTAACGGCACATACACCCTTAGGATACTACCTGTGACCTTGTTGGAAGGGGACATCAGCTGCTACTTTGCATACACATGGGCTAACATTTGGCATAAGGATATGGCTGCTCAGGGCCCATAGCCTAGTAACCTTGTATGGTACCAGGAATACCAGAAATGGTCTGACTGCTGTGACAGACTGTGCTGTTATGTGTCCACACACATCATTGCCACCAACTGCTGGGTGTCCCCTGTGGGCAGTGAAACAGCCTACATCCCACAAATAGGTGAATGCTCCTACAGGTGCATGTGGACATCCCTGGAACATCTGAGCTACACAATAACTGAGAGCAGTGCATATGTGTTGTAGGGTGACCTCCTCATAGGTGTCTGACATCTGCACCACCCAAATGTTTGTGGAATGTGTACATTTGCCTGATATATGTAGATCCACCTACTAGACACATGTATTTTTAGACACCAGTTGGACAATACATGATGGTTGTCCACATAATTTGGGAAATGTGTCTGTGGCATGCCAGACCACTGGGGGCACACTGATGGTACCTGGGTATCAGGTACTATATCCATTCCCTTACATTATATACTTAGTGTGTACACACTGCTGCTGAGCCAGTGCCAGCATCCACCCACTACTAGTACCTATAACCTGCTGTCCTGCTGTAGGGGCTCACCAGGTATGCTAGACATAGGTGTCAGGCAATCAGATACAGGTGTGGGATACACACTCACCTAGCCAGAGTATGTAGGAATGGTCAGGGGAGACATGGACAATCTGCACAATAATACTGTATGACATTGGCAGACTGAGAGGGGCTCAATGATGGCACATGATGTGATATGCCAGCTGTATCCACCAGTATGTACTGTTAGTGTGATGCCCCTGTACACAGTGGGAGGATGACAAGTACATGCACAGTAAAGTACAATTACCCTTCAGAGCATACAGAAATCACAGTCAGTCTAGGCCTGGTTTCTCCCTCTCTCTCCAGATCCCCAGTAACACTCCCCACTGACAACGCTATACAGTTAACATCTCAGCAAAATGATGAAGCCAAAACATCCATCACCTTCTCTGTCCAACCAGTACTTCGGGTCTCTGCCCAAGTAGCTGACACACACACTTTGAGATTTGATTTATGAATCAAACACACACACACACACACACACACACACACACACACACACACACACACACACACACACACACACACACACACACACACACACACACACACACACACACACACACACACACACACACACACACACACACTTCTGGGAAAGGCTGGCACAGGTTTACATTCAAAGGGGATCCAGTATTTGTCTGCCTGGGAAGACATGATCGACAAACCACAATGCTTTGCCAGAGATGGTCTGCACCTGCCACCCCTGGGATTCAGTTACTGGCTAAAGCTCTTGCCACCCCTATAGTGCCTTTTTTAGGCAATGTTCAAAGGATAAAACCACCACCATAACAGATACAAGCATGCAAAATCTGAAGGTAATGCTACTCAATGCTAGAAGTCTAAACCTCAAAATGCACTCTCTCGAGGCACTCCTAAAAATGGAGAACATCGATATTTGTGCAGTGACTGAGACCTGGTTCAAGGCTCCAGAGAGCACCCCTGCAATACCAGGCTACAATTCTTACCACACTTTTCGGCCACAAAACCAAGACTGAAACACTAAAGGTGGAGTAGTGTTCATATTCACCAAGGATATTCACACCTCCAGGCTAGTTGCCCAACACAATGCATCTGAAATTCTCCAGGTGCAACTAACACTAGGTAAGACTGCAATCCAAAGTGTAGCTTGCTACAGATCCCACACCATGCCCCAAGATTCTCACTACACCTTCCTAAACATACTGGAAAATATTAAGATGCAACCAAACACCCTAATACAGGGTGATTTCAACTACCCTGCCATTAATTGGGAAAACTACTCGGGTACCAACTCCTTTTCCCAACGGTTCTTGGAATTCATAAATTCCAATGCCCTGGATCAACTAATCCATTGTATCACCAGGGGCTCCAATATCCTAGACCTGGTGATTACCAACATGAGAGATAGATGCTCCACATCAGTGGTCACCCCCTCATTGGTCAGGTCTGACCATAAGCAAATCACCCTTGACATCCACATCCCACCCCCCAGTAAGGAAACCTCCATAAAAAACTTCTCCAAAGCCAACTTCATGCTACTGAAGTCAGAAGTGATAAACTTCACAACACCCATGCAGACGGGATCTGGAAGTTTGACTGCAGAATCCTACACTAAGGCACTGTACAAGCACATCCACTCATGCATGAATCGTGCCATCCCAAATAGAACCAAGATGCTCTTCTCCAAAGCAAGGAAGCCAATCTGGTGGTCCCCTGCTATAAACAAACTATACAACAGAACTAAGAAACTGTTGCAGAAAAGAGGAAAATCCCAGGATGCAAAAAACTCCCTCACCAGCCTCAGTAAGAAGCTGAGATCCCTCATAAAATCCTCAAAAGCTAGTTACAAAAATAAAATTGCCAAAGATTCCAAAGACAACCACAAGGCCTTCTATAGTTATGTCAAGAATCTAAATGGCAATGCTCAGATCTGCTTTGAGCTACAACAGAATGCATTAAATATACTGATCCCAAGGATATTGCCAATATCCTGGCAGATCAATTTAGTGCCAAATTCCCCACCCTCTCACCCCCTAAAGGACCCATCTCAATACCAAAGGATTGCCAAATTCTGATAATCACAGCCACACAGGTAGAAACAGCACTCTCCAAAGCTAAGAATACAGTCTCCATGGGACCAGATGACATCCCAGGCTGTGTACTACATGAACTATAAAATGAACTGGCACCCCACCTAAGTGTCATGTTTAATCATAGCCTCACCTCAGGCTTCGTACCCACTGAGTGACGCACAGCTAAAGTTATCCAACTCCACAAGGGAGGATCCACCTTGGATCCCGGGAGCTACCGTCCCATCAGTCTGACAAGCCTGATCTGTAAGGGCATGGAACGCATTATCATGGAACTTATAAACAAAGACATTGGCAACCTTCAAACACTAGACCCTACCCAGTTTGGGTTTGTGAAGGGCTGATCTTGTCTCCTGAATCTGATTGACTTCTTTGAATCAGTCTCCAGAGCTGTGGACGAGGGTAAGGTGGTCCACACAGCCTATCTGGACCTCACCAAGGCCTTCAACACCATCCCCCACTCTGGAATCATACATAAACTTACTAAGCTGGGCATAAATCCCTACATCATTCGATGGATTGCCAACTTGCTTACTGACAGAACCCAGACTGAAAAAGTAGCTGACTCTAAATCCAGCTCCAGACAAGTGACAAGTGGAGTACCGCAGGGTTTAGTCCTGGGACCACTCTTGTTTGGCATCTACTTCTCTGAAGTATAGGCCAACACTAAGGGACTCTGGCTAACAAAGTTTGCAGATGACTGCAAACTGGGAGCCATTATTGAATCCCCAAATGATGTGGATATTCTACAAAGGGCCTTACAGAAACAGATGCCTGGTGCCAGAGCCATGGGCTCAAGCTTAATGCCAAGAAATGTATAGTTATCCCCTTTGGAAAAAAACATGTACCCATGAACTACTGCATAGGTGGCAGGACACTAAACATCGAAAGTGTGATGAGAGACTTAGGGACACAAGTGGACAGTGGTCTCATTTTCGATAACCACATCGCCACAACAGTCAGAAAATCCTTCTATGTGGCACATCTCATCACTAAGGGCTTTTTAGCCAGAAAAAAGGAGGTCATTGTCCCACTGTACTCATCCCTCATTAGACCCATTATAGAGTATAATGCCCCATTTGGTATGTACCTCACAAGACATCTGCAACAGCTGGAAAGGCCACAGAAATACCTCACTAAAAGAATCACAGGCCTAAAGCAGATGCCATATGCTGACCGTGTAAAAAAAACACCAGCTATACTCTGTGGCATATCGTCTACTCAGAGGCAATCTCTGCTTAACATACAAGGCCATGTCAAACCCTGAGCTGTTGGACATGCTCCACTTAAAGAAATCCCAATCCCTCCGAGCCACACGCTCCAGGGATCTAAACCTTATCATCACAATGAACAAAACATGCTGGAGGGATAGGTTCCTGACCCAGAGACTCCCCATACTCTGGAATAGACTGCCCATACATGTCAAGCAGAGCACCTCATTGGCCCTCTTCAAAAGGAACCTTGATGATTGGATGGGAGATAGGAAATTCACCCTGGGGATCATGTCAATCGCCCTGCTAGACAGGTGCCCAGAGAAGTTAATATTGTGGGAAGAAATTTCCAGGGAATTGTTATGGCTAGGCTTGCCTAGGCCTTAGGGCCGATAGCCTAGTACCAACCTATGAACCTATGAACTAGCTATGAGCCCTTCTAGCCAGGTTTTAAGGTAGTTCTGACTGCCACAATCCAGCTCTTTACCAGCTACTGTAAAGCCCTCATCAAAGGGTGATGGATCTTACTGTGTGATGTGCCTATTAGCAAAATGGTAAGTGTGACCAAGACCAAGGCTATTGGAGTGGGCTATACAGTGTCACCAAATACATATGCAAGTACTCTAAAAGCTTACTTAGTGCTATACAGACCAGACACAATGACAAGGTTTAATGATATGTAATAATAACTAATAATGGAACAAGACAATACTCAGTCAATAAAGTAACTACACAGTTCAGACTCACAGGGAATAATTTAAAACAACATTGCAGGAAGTCTGAAATAAATACAGTAAACATGTAATAGGTTCATAGGTTCATGGGATGATACTAGGCTATTGGCCTGGAGGTCCTTATAAGCCTAGCCAAGAATTGCACCCATGCTCCTGCAAAGTCAGCGCCTGTTTCCCCTGTCCAGCAGGGACACAGGTGGGATCCCAGGGGTGTATTTTCTGTTCCCCATGCAGGCATCCAGGTTGCTCTTAAAGAGGGCTAGAAAGTTTCTCTGCTAGACATGGAGAGGTAGTGTATTCGACAGATGGTGGGATCTTTGGGACACCAATCTATCCCACCAACGAGTACTATTCATGTCACAGACCAGGATAAGGTCTTGCATGTAGGCTGCGTGAGTGGGGTTTGTGTTACGGATATGCAGCAACTCCATCAAGGCTGAGTCAAAAATGGTCTAGTATGCCAGACACAGGCCACCTATGAACAGTCTGTATTACACTGAGTAGAGGGACAGGGCCTTTAGCCTATCTGTTTAGGATAGGTGTTTGAGACCCTGGATTTTCCTGGTTAGGAACCTCTGTGGTCTCTCCAACTGCTGCGTGTGCTTGGCAAGTTACATGTACTTGATAATGGGTCTGATAAGGGAGGGGGTACAGGGATGTAATGACCTACTTGTTCCTGGATGACATACCCTTATTTATGAGGTGGGCCATGTAGAAAGCCTTCCATGCAAGGGAGGCAATGTGGTGGTCAAAAGTCAGGTTGCTATCAACCTGGGTGCCCAAGTCCCTCACGACTAATTGCATGCTTAGTAGTACATTATTATTAGTGTCATAATTAGTGAGGATGACATTTTCTGAAAGGCACCAGTCATTAGTTTGAGTAAGGCCTCTTGGAGGATGTTCACATTACTAGTGGAATGTAAGACAGTGCCCAGCTTATAGTCATCTGAAAACTTGGTCAGCCACAGACCACTGGTTTTGGCTTGCACCTCTGGAAAGTATATGCCAAACAGTAGAGGCCCCAAGACTGATCCTTGGGGTACACCTCTCATTACGGGTCTACTACTAGAGATGGCTTCCTCTATTTTTATTGAGTGGGCTCTATCAGTGAGCCACTTAGCTACCCATCCGGTAAATTACAGGTTGATGCCTAGCTGGGAAGGTTTATGTATTATGTCTGAGCGGGGAATAGTGTCTAAGGCTTTGGCCAGGTCAAAGTAGGCAGTGTTCACCATCTTCCCCTCATTCGTGGCTTTGGTGACTGTTTCAAAAAAGTTGACCAAGTTTAACAGGCCTGATCTCCCTTTGACAATACCAAACTGTGTGGGGTCAAGGGTTTGGAGGTTGTCAATGTCCCTGTTTATAAGGTCCATGATAATGCATTCCATGGCCTTGCAGATCAGGGTAGTTAGGCTGATGAACCTATAATTGCCTGAGTCAGTAGATGCTCTACCTTTGTGTAGAGGGATGACAGTGGCTGTCCTCCATTCAGCTGGGATGAAGCTGGTGCTCAGGCTTTGGTTGAAAAGGGTTGTCTAATGGAGCTGAGAGCTCATGCCTGAGGTTATGTAGTATACAGTCATGGATATTATCAGGTCGCATGGAGACTTTATTTTTTGCCTTTGAGAGGGCATTAAGGACCTGCTCCATGATTATGAGGGGAGGGGGGCAGGTGCTGGGGATGTCCTGGTTTACTGATGGGGGGACGAGGGGGGTGAGTTTTTCACTGAACCTGTCTGCCAGCAGGCTGGCTATATGTATGGCGCTTGAGTATGTGGTGTTATTAACCACCAGTTCACAGATGATTTGGGTGTTGCCTTTGATATTGCGTTCATATGTGAAGAAGGCCTTGTAATTGTCCTTGGTGGATATGGCCAATTTGGACTCAAAGTTAGCCTTAGAGGATTACACCAGTAACCTCATTTGCTTGTTCAGACAAAAGACAGATTGCTTCCAACTTGCCACCTGTACCTTCTTGGCCCTGGACAGCAATTTATACCTTCTATTATAGAGTTTGTTCATAGCTGCTGTCCACCAGACAGGTTTACTCTTTCTTGAGGAAGATGATTAGGTCCTGTCAGGTATTGTTGAGTCCATACAGCTATGTAGGTGCACATATAGTTGTTTGGTGTAGTCTTGGACATTACTGCTAGTTCCAACTGAAGGGACAGTGGCTGTGAAGCTGCTTGTACCTGCTTTGAGGAGATTATAGTCAGCTTTGGAAAAGTGTTTTCATTTGACCCTGACAAGGGTGGGGGGGGGGTGTCAGGGAAGATGGTGACTTCAAAAGTGATCACTTTATGGTCAGATCTTATCAAGGAGGATGACACTGTAGGAGTGCTACAGTGCCTACTCATGCTGGTTAGGACCAGGTACAGGATATTTCCACCTGCCATAGTGGTGTTGACCAGCTGATCCAATGCATTGGCATTGACAAAGCCAAGGAATCTGTGGGCATTCATGTTTGGGTAGAATATTTCTTGCAGTCTATGGTCGGGTAGTTAAAGTCACCCAGGATCAGGGTAGAGGGTTGAATCTTGATGGATTCCAGTAGTCCAGATAGGTGGAGTGGGTGCCCTGAGTCATGGTTGGGGGTCTGTAGCTAGCTATGATTTGAATAGGTGTTTTGTGAACAGTTAAACGCACTTGAAGTGTCTTGTGTGTCATACCATTTGACCAGCCTGGAGGTGTGTATGTCTATAAGAAATATTGACACTCCACCTCCTTTGGCTTTGTAGCCCTCTGTTTGGGGTCTGAAAGTATGGTAGGATGAGTAATCTGGCAAGGTTAGGGTGCTCTCCACAGCTTTGAACCAGGTTTCAGTGACTGCACAAATGTCAGCATCCTCCAGGGCAAGGAATGTTTACAATGACTGCAATTTCAAGCTAAGACTCCTAGCATTTGGCAGCATGACCTTTAAATGTCATTTATAAGATTCATGCTGGTAATTTTGTGCTCATGACTTTGCCTAAAAAAGGCACTATGGGGGAGGCAAGAGACTTTGCCAGTAGCCCAAAGCCCAGGGGAGACAGATGAAGGCCATCTCTGCAAAGCATTGTGGTCTGTCAATCATGTACTGGCTTGTGACTGAGACAGCAAGGATACTAGGTTCTTAATGTGACTGCATCTCTCACATATTGTGTTCCTAGGTGGTAGTAGTAGAGGGTTGTCTTTGTACATAAGGCAGTTGCTATACTGTCTCAGGATGCCCATATCATCCAGTGTAGCAGGTGAAAACAAAGGAAATTGTCCATCCATGGTTATCAGAATCTGTGGAAGAGAGGTCAGGGGTAGTAGAGTGGGTGTTATCTAAGGATAGTACCTATAGATGTGAGTATGGCTGGATAAAATCAATACAGTAGCTGCAGGCAAGGCCATCACTCACACAGGAGTGCTGGTAAGGGAATAAAATGCAACTGAGATACCTCACAAAGGGTTAAGACAGCACACAAGCACAAACTCACACACACGATGGGTTTAAATACCACAAACACAAAGGTAAAATAGAAACACTGGGACTGACCAATCAACCCTTGTCCCTGACCTCTTAGCTCAACATCCTCTGCCACACCAGTTCCACACAGTTCACTTACTCCCAATGAGTGCAGGCAGACCCTGGCCAACAGAAGATAACATAGCTGGAAACACAGGAATCACAGATACAGATGTGAATACAGCAAAACCTGTAACCAGACTATGCTAAAGATATTTAAACTCTGTTTAGTTAACCAATTCACCAGTAATAATGCTCAAAACTGAGCCTTGTTCCAGCAGCCTGCATTCACACAGGTCCTACCTGCACATTCCTGCCACTATGGTGCAGGGGAACCCTCTCCAAATAGATGGCTTGGATTAGTGCTCAAGTTATACAAACAAAGATTCAGCAGGTCAGGATGTAGTCTATGCTACAGCAAACAAGGCACACCAATGTCAGAAAGAAACAGTTCAAATAAGCAGTCACAATAAGCCTTTAACCAGCAATTGTCAGCTCAGAAGGGCATAATCTACCTTCTCCTCCCACAACAGTGCAGACCACAAGCCTTCTTAATGTAAAATAACTGGCCTGAAGGCCAAGTGCTTAAACCAGAACTAAGACAATATTAGAATAACAGACACTAAGCCTTCAACCAGAGGCTCCCAACTTATAGGGATGTAAGTTACCTCTCCTGCCACAAGAGTGCAGACCACAAACCTACTTAATGTAAAACAACTGGCCTGAAGCCCATGTGCTTAAACCAAAAGGCTTAGAATAACAGTTACAATGACATCAGGCTACTAACAAGCAGTAATAAATACAGCAGAATAAGTGCAAGTGGGTCATTATAAGAATAGGCAGAAAATGTAAGTAATAAAGTAGGAAGAAACACAAATGCAGTAAAATGTTTTTTGTTTTTAGGTTAAGTGGGAAGGGATGACACACGATAATTTCAGGTTGAGAAACTAAGGGGGCTGGACCTCGGGGTGAGCCCTGGGGTGGGCCCTCCCAGCCCTCCCAGCCCTCCCAAATGATCTCTGTCTACTCAGTAGGATAAGATGATGAGATGGGACTAGGATGAGTGTCCAAAATAAGATTTATAGTAGGGATGGCCAACTCAAAAGCCACTGTTGCCAATTTAGTGCTTTACGTGCTAAATCTAGTGCTTTTTATGCACTTCATAGCTCAAACATTAGTTCTCTAGCATGTAGCACGAAATCTAGCACATTTCCTTTGATTTGGTGCTTACTGTGTATATTTTCATTCCAGTTCCACTGTGGGCTGAGTGATGATGTGATGTGCAGGCTATGCACATGCAACACAAAGTAGCTCCATAGTCCTGGCAGTGCTACCCTATTCAACACTTTCTATTCAATTTAGTAAACCCCACTGATAGTGGGATACTAGTAATTATACACCTCCCTTGTCTGTTTCCTAAATGCATCTGGGTGACTACAAATGAGTACACTGGATGGGGTTTGGGTAGTGTAAAGGAGAACATACATCCAAACTTGATTGAGATGTCTCCAAAGCTGCTCTTTCCATAGTTTGTTTGGCAGAGTAAGGGAGGAGCCTGCTGTTTGATAATATCATAACTAGTGTTGGGCACAGGCAGAAGGAGAAAGAGTGGATGATGCGGAAAGTAAAAGGGATGGATACTACAACAATATCGGTGAAGGAAGTGAGCCTAGTTATCCATGGCCTTGACAAAAAGCAAAGAAAGAAACCACAGAAGAAACACTTATTATTTTTTTAATACTTAAGTTTTAAAAACTCTTTAAAATGGAGTTTTACATCAGAGCGCAAATGATATAAGGAAGCTGCTGGATCTGATGATTTTATTGTGTGTGTATAGGGCATTATTGCTACAGGAGTTTAATTTTTTTTTCTTGGAAAATTGGCAATGTTTACTATCTCATGGATTATGATTTTTTGAAGATTTCAGGACCGCATCTTAAAGTTAAGTCCCAACTGGTGTGCTTTTGAGCCCTTCTTAGTTGGGAGCCTTAGCTTCTCGTTCCTGGACAGTGAATTAAAATGAACAAAATTCACTTTGCTCCCTTTTGATTTATTTTGTGGATTGTAAATTAAAAGAAATTCAGTGAAGGGCCTGGTTTAGCTGGGGGAGGGGAAGGACGCTTAATAAGTTAAGCCGATGATCCTTCAACATGGCATGTATTTATATATTGTTTATTTCCTACTGTTTTGCAAAGAGTTCAGTTTGGGTATGCACCAGTCAACTTAAACTGGTGATTCTGTTGCATTAGGGTCATTTGCAACATGATGGTATGGACTGAAGAGTTAGTGGGGGGTGTCTTTGTTCCCTGTTTTATGAGAGTATTATAGAAGAAAACACAGCCTATTTAATGCATTTTCCAAAGCAAAATTTATTGTGCTGTAAATATGAGAACTGTGTTTTTTTTTCCAGTGGTGGAGGCTCTCCTCACTCCTACCTTCATATGTTTATTTTTCTCCCTGTGCTTTTTGCTGTAAGTTTGCTGTCCTACTCTATTTATTTTCACTGGGGTGTGGATATTGTGCATATTTTGTCAATAGACTGTTGCGACTGGTTTGGGGGGAGGTTCAGGGTCACAAAATCTAGTGCATTTTCATCTCTGACAGTTGGAAACACTATCAACAGCCAACAAACAATGATGGGAAACTCTTAAAACTCCAACAGAGCAGAAAACTTAAAACCAAACAAATGTAATAATAGAATAAGATACAAAATAGAAGTGATCAAAGCCTAAATAAAGAGCTTCAAATGAACATTGAATGCAGAGATGACTGATACTGAGAGCAATGCAGACCACACAAACACTTCAGCTAACTACAGATATTACTAAATAAAAGACTAATGCTGTCTCTCAGCTCCTCCCAGTAATTAATTGATGGTATTCACATGTTGCAAAGGAATTCTTTGGTAACTGTTTTGAACTGACCCTAGCCAAGAACTCTTAAAACTCCAACAGAACAGAAAATTTAAAACCAAACAAATGTAATAGTAGAATGAAATACAAAACAGAAGTGATCAAAGCTTAAATAAAGAGCTTCAAATCAACATTAGATGCAGAGATGACTGATAGAGCAATGCAGACCACACAAACATCAGGCAGATATACTATATTCCCATCTATATGTAAACAATTTTACATTTACCTAGTTCCTTAATATTAGCAAGGCAAATACAGATGAGTAGATGTCAGATACAAAGAGACATGCGACATGTAAAGTCTTACTGTGAGATAGGTCTTTAAGTAATAATCCACATTAATGCTGGGTTAGCTCAGATTACATCAGTGTTTGTCACCTGCCTTCATTTCACAGGCTAACAGCAGCTAACATACATCTCTGCATCAGACATACTTATCTGTCTGATGTTTGTGTAGAACTGGAAGTCATACCACATTTAAACACTTTTACATTTTCAACCTAGTAATTATTTATGTTTCAAGACAATTCAAAAACCTGTAGCTGTAGACATTTATGTCTGCTTGCTGCACTGACACTGAGATAACACATTTGTAAAACAAGTTCAGCTTATTTACTTGAAGTTTTTCTACTTATGTGTGTATGTTTGAGGCTTCCAGCTTCTACTATTAACACATACATTTGCACAGGTAATACTTGATATACATGTCTGTTCTTTGGCGGCACACCATACTGTGTACACTCTTGAAGCTCAGTCATACCTCTCAGTCTCTTAGAGCAAGACATCTGGACAGAGGCACAAATAAAGGGGGGGAGCAAAGGCCCACAAATAGTGACATTTTATAAATATTGCTATTACACACTTAGTTGATTAAATACCAAGTTTGGCATTCACAGGAATACTGAGAAGGATATGACATCTGACATTCAGATGTGTGCTATTATTTTATGACTTCAGTCTTTAATGCTTTGCCAGTGATTTGCCAGACAAAACACAAATGTATTTGAAAATGACTACAAATATGAGGCAAACTTGTGGTCAGTCTGCAAAACCCTGGACAATTGAGTGGTATGAGCTCAGTACATAACATACAGTTCAGCACACACTTCTGCACCAGTTGTTTAATATCCACATAACATATATAGGTCTCTAACATTTGTAAGACAAGCATATGTAGCATAGTAATATTCACAAATGACATGTGAATATTTGCAACATCCCAGCTAGCTGGCTGGCAGTGTCACAGTTAGTATTGTACAACAGACAATCCAGTAGTACTCATATGTGAGCTGACCTTTGCTGGGGTGACTCAGGGGCCAGAGCTGTGACCTATGTCACTGCAGACAGAGCCATCAGGGATGGCCATAGTTGCTGGACAGCACACTAACTGCAATATATCAGTCCATGAAGTCTTGTTGAGACCTACTGTTTAGATTCTTATTTCCCATGACTTCACCCCCATCTGGATTCCATTACATGCTTAATTGTATGAAATACCTGGTATACTGCTGTACTCCTTTGCCAGAAGAAATCCACAAGTATTGTTATCAAGATTCACAGTCTGTCTTCCAGAAAAAAAAAATGTCAGAACTGTTTCACATAGGCAGCATCTTGCCTTTTGTAGGTAATGCTCATGAGCAAGTGATGGCTTGTGCATCAATCTGTGTCTCCCACTTGCTAATTGCATCCAGAACAACTGTGTTGCCTTTCCATTAGCCAATGACATGGCAACACAGTGCTATAATTAAGTCCTTCATGTAGGCCTTACCCCTTTTCCTGGCCTGTGAGGAGGATATTATGGAGGTGTGAGAGCTACAGCATCACAGAGGGTAGGTGGAAATACTGTCCACTGTTTGGATTGATGTGTTATGTCCACAGTTTTACATGCTGTCTGCATTCCTGTCAACCACTTAGCACACAGAATATGGAGAAAGCCCACCAAAATGGGGGGACAAAGGGTCAGAAATGGGGACAGATTTTAATTATTTCTGTTATAAACACAGAAAATTTCTAGAGTAACAGGTTTTGTTTTCACATACATCTTCTGAAGGATTTGAAGTAAAACTGAAATGTATATAATTATTTAATGACTTCATTCCTCATATCATCCCAGTGACTTGCTAGAAAACCACACAACTTTATGAGGAACAGGCCAAAACTATGAGGCAAAACTCTGGACATTCTGTGGAAATCTGTGCAGTTGAGAGGTATGTATGTCTGGCCATTGATATCAGACTTTCAGATTCTGTAGCAGTGTACTGTGTAAATGTGTGTTGGGCTGAGTAAGGAGATAGGCAGATGTGAGTGTCATAGCTCCCTTTCTATCTGACTGTGCATGCTGCTACAGTCGATGCTGGTCTATCAGCTGTGTATCTTTGTAGGGGCAATCTGAGACATGTCCCTTAAAACCTCAACATTCCAAATACACTGTGTTTTGGGCCAGTATATATAATAGTAGTGTGTGACTGGCAATCATGATATGTTTGTAAAAGCAGCCATTATACTCCAGAGGTCAGTTGGCTTACTGGTATGTTGCTCTGACTGTAGTGCAAATGGCTCTGGGTTAAAAATTTCTCACCATGTCAACTGTACAGATTTCCTCAGAATGTCTAGGGTTTTGTCACTTATTTTTATTTATGCCTCTCATAAAATTGCAATTTTCTGGCTAATCATTGAGGTTTGAAGTCTGAAAATAAGGAAGAAAACATTTGAGTTTCTGACTTCATATCCTTCAAAAAATTCAGGCTAATGCACATTCTGTTATTCTATTAACTTTCTAAGTTTGTAAAAGCAATATTTTAAAACATGTCCCTATGTTTGGGCATTTGTCCTGCCATTATTTGTAGCTTTCTCTCGATATCTTGCTCTAAGAAGTTGAGAGGTATGTTTCGCACTGATGTCTTTTTTCCCTACAGTTACATTCCTGTAGTGCATGATATATTTGCAAATGCATTAGTAATTCCCCAGAGCTGATTTGGTGTAGTGATGTGGTGATTTGACTGTAGTTGGGAAGGTCCAGGCTTCAATGCTTGGCAACTTTGTCTTTTTCCCTAATGTAACATGACTGCATTGCATGATGTGCATACAAAAGCAGTACTGACTCCCCAAAGCTGATATGGTGTAGTGGTATATTGCTAAGACTGTAGTGCACAGGGTGCTGGATTTCAAACCAGGCAGTGTTGACTTTGTTTTCCCTAATATTAAATGACCGTAATTTATGATATATTTACAAAAGCATTAATAAGTCTCACAGCAGATATGATGTAGTGGTATGTTACTGAGGCTGTAGTGCACAGAGTCCTGGTTTTGAGACCTGGCAGGGCTGGTTATTTTGTTGCTGGGCAGAATAGTGGCTGATTGAGATAGAGTGATTTAAGCAATTTTAAGTGGGATTGTGCAGTTTTGTGCAATGCGATGTGATGCCAAGAGACACTTAACTTCACTTAGCTTTGCTTAGCCCCACTTATTCTCACTTAAACCCGTGCTATTTCCAAAAAAAAAAGAAAGGAAAAAAGGGGTGATAGGAAAGTGATGAAATGGGGGCAAGCAGGGGGAAAAACATTATGAAATGCAACTAGGGATGTGCAGGATGGGTGTAGGAAAGGACCATAGCTCTCCATTTCTTCTGCAGCAACAGCTGTGAATGGGGTCTATATCACATAGTCAAAGTTCCATAACTCCAGACACCTAATGGTCAAACCATTATGTTCGAAGTTACAGAACTTTGACTACTTAAAAAAAAATAAAAACAATGGACAACAAAATAAATTGCTGTAAGCAGTGGGGCAAGCCCCCCTGCACCCCCTACACCACCCGCTACTTAAATATACCAACTCTGAGATCCCACCACATTGAATTGAATGGAAACCTCTGCTTATGAAGATTTACATTCAAACGCTCGAACTTTTACAAATTGGAACTTATGGTCTCGACCATATGTGGTTCAAACTTGTAAAAGTTTGACTATGTGATAGGAACCCCTGTGAATGAAGTGAACAATTTGGAATTTAGAGCCTCACACCCCACAGGGACAGGTGTGAGTGACAAACATTGGTTGAGTAATTCAAGGATAAATTGACTGATGTCAGTGTACGTGGGGGCGAAATGGAGAGCTATGTATGGGATGTGATTTTTGGGGTGGGACAGATGCTCCCCCCATTTTTAACTGTGAGAGTGGGATGTTGGGGAAAGATTGTAGATACGTTTGGGGAGGTAAGTTGGGTAGGAGAGGTTGCATTTGCAGACAGATAAGACAGACAAGACAGCAGACAGGGGCAGTGTATGACACATGAGGGGGTAAACACCTTTAGACAGGGAGGGTGGTAGAGAATAAGAGGCCCATGTGCCCCCAGATGGAAACAGTGTGACTGAGGTCCCCACTCATGGGCAGTCAGCAATGCCTGTTCACGGCCACAAAGGTGGCTGTGCTGAGGGCTGGACAACAAGGGCAAGCTGCCTCTCAAGGTGCACCAGTCTGCCCTCGATCTGGCTCAGGCATGCATCCACATCTGTCTGGATGACCCTGTGCACCATGCCTCAGAACTGTTTGCAGGTGACTGGTTCCTCTCCGTGCCTGTGCCCAGGGTGGACGGGCCCCGACCACTGAGGTGGTTCCACCTGAGGGTGGTGCAGGACCAGCAAAGGAGGCAGTTCCATATTGAGTACCAGATGTGCCGGGGCCTGGTGCCATGGCCAGATGAGGTGGGGCAGGCTGATCCGCTGGGATCTGCCTTCCCAAAAGTGCTATGGTATTGAGGTTTATCAAAATGTATTGGTTAGTCATGAACAACACATTTCAAAATTAGTTATAACAGCATGCATGGGTGTTCCAATTAACCCAGAACAATAGAACTGAAACAATTGCATAGCAAACAGAACACATGCATAAATGGAATAACAGTCAGTATTGTAACAGCATGCCAGTTACATTTATGGCAACAGGCCACCAACAATGTTATTTGAACAAGGTATGTTAGTAGGCAACCAATTAAATATATGTACAATAAAAAAACACAAGTCCCAACATTAGGTTTTGAGAATAACATACCCATACTATATAAAGAATAATTATTGATGCAGATAAGGGGTGGGGGGGGGGGAGTCTATTACCAACTGTATATGTTTATATTTTTCACAACAGTACTGCCCAATACTCTACAGGTCTGCCCTCACTTTACATCTGCCTGTGGCCTATAGCTCCTGTAGCACATACATACTTGTTAAACTGTCAACCTGGAATGGTATGGGGAAAACTGTGATAACTCTAGGTACATGACTAGAGGGGACTCATACATGACAAGGTTACATATATGACTAACAAGGTGTACCCTGCACTGATTTTGTGTGCTAATGGCATACTTGTACTGAATGTATATGTGTGCACAAGGTTATTGGCAACAGTGTTCACTAGCCATGACAGCATGACACTTGAGAGACATGTCTTGGGAAGAGTGCATGGTCTATATACCTATCCTGTTGTCCTTTGTGGGCATGGGGTTGGACACTAGAACATTTGTAGCAGTTTATACAGCTAATACAAACATTTCTTTACCTGTGAACCCTGTGGAGAGAATATCTGTTAACACTACCTGACTGTTTCTACAAATACTCAGGATTACTTGTGTGTAACTAGAAATGCATCTTCATACCAGTCATGGGATTCAAATTGTGGTCTGTGTGTGCAAAACATAATAGCATATATTGATTTCTTATCACACTGAGCTACTTGGACACTTCTGTATGATACCTGACTAATTTTTGCCTAAAACTCTCTTGGTTACACAGTCTAACCTTGTAATATAAGTGGAGTATCACAAAAGACTGTAGTGACAGTTGAACATACATGCCAGAGATTCATGCATGATAGATAGTTAGTGAACTGTGTATTGATACTTTGAATGCAGGTGTACACATTTAACCCCTAGTGGATGTGAATATGTCTGATCTGTACAGACATGGCAGGATGCTTGGTTGCATTCCCGACACATATACATTTACACATCATACATTTGCAGACTCCACCTATTACAGTCTCATACTTGCCTGCATCAGTATACCTACATTCAGGAATACATGTAGCTGAAATGCAAAGGTTAACACAAGACAATGCTGCAGGGAACAAAGTCTAATACATTACACATTGCTATTCAAGGTTCAGATTTTAGTGCAGAATATATATTAATTTCCTTGTATCTTCTCTTACAGCTCCACATCTACAGTTTGGCATAACAGCTGCTTAGCAGACAAACCTCAGTGACTTCATGCTCTCATAGCCATATTTGCTGTGCAGCACCTGTACACTTGTATTTCTTCAACAACAGACCAGATTAAACACTTCAGTTTTTTGGAATAAGCTTTACTGTGGGTAACATGACACAGTGCTTTATTACAGTCTAACTTCTACACTCAGTTGTACT
Organism: Protopterus annectens; assembly: GCF_019279795.1. Lineage (NCBI taxonomy): Eukaryota > Metazoa > Chordata > Ceratodontiformes > Protopteridae > Protopterus > Protopterus annectens. The sequence continues at coordinate 687,557,968 of NC_056745.1, read as the reverse complement.
GCATATCCTGTAGATCAAGAATGTCTGTCAGTGATTACTTTCACAGTAGCAAGCACAGTATAATTTATTACCAGATGCATTCCTACACAGTATTAATAAAGTATTAGCTTCCTTTCATCAATAGTAGCTTGTTTGCTGCCTTCATCTGTATTACACAGTACCTGACATTACTTACTTATATGAATGTTGGTCTAACAACACATTTATTCAGTACACTCAGAACACACTATACCTAATGGCAGTAAACATTACATTTTCTTATTTATTGGACTATACATATATTGCAAGATACATCTGTATTCACCACACTGTCGGTGCAGCCTCTCCAGTCGTCCTCCATGGGTTTGCACATTATGAGCCCTCTCCTTTGCAGCTGTGGGGAAAAACACACCATTATGCATACCTGTCTATTAGACATTCATACTACAGTTTAATAAAGCAACAGGTCAAATACTTACAAACTTCTGGAACATTCCCATCCCGAGCATCTTGTATCCATGGGGCCAAGAGAGCCCCCTTCCTCCGTTTGAGGTCAACATAATGGTGACAGACCTGCTCACCAGTGCAGGGGATGCCAGTGGCATTGGTAAGCTCAATTGTCAAACAGTTCCAAGCCTCAGACTTGTATTCTGAACCATGGTACTAGCCCTGCAGCAGTCTGATATCATGGTTCTTTACAAGGGGCCTAGCCATGACCCTAGACTCCAAAATGCCCCAGCACTGCACCCAAAAGTGCACGCCTTCACCAGCACTTGACATAGCACCTACAGGGATCAAACTCTAATGGGTTCTGCCTGTATTCCTGCCTGTGTGGTTTAAATAAGGCCATATTCCCACTCTTTGCTGTCATTGGACCATTTTTGAAAATGTAAGCAAAGCTCAGCAGTGCACAAACTTACTAGGCTGAGTTGAGCAGTGCTTAAAGTGGCAAATGCTGAGCAGTGTTTAGCAATGTGCAAATCCACTCAGTTGAGTTGAATACTGATTAGAATGGTCCTGTTAAAGCATTGCTTAACTTGGCTTAGCATTGTTTCACAAAACTGAGCTTAGTGCAAACAACAGTTTTCATTTAAAAATAAATAAGAATTAAATATTAATTACTCATTACTGACATATTAGTAAGTTTATATATTTTACTTCACATGACATCCCCTTTGTGCTTTGATTACATTACTTTGGGGTGTGACTGTACTGTATGGGACACTTGTGTTTAAATGGGGGATTTCATATGATATATCCACTAACACTGGCATTTTGGACCAGCTAGCTGGTTAACAAATATCAATTACTACATCATTAAAAAAAACATAATAATTTAACAGTGCTTTCCCATGTAACAGCAGAATGGCCTATCTTAGTATTCAAGCTGTGCACCTACTGCATGCAAAGTCAGAACTCAAGCCACTAAGCTAACTCTGCTGTTAAGTTTTGAGCTATACATTTCTATGTAGCTTTTTATGATGTTTTAAGCACTGCTGAGCAAAGCACCTCAGTGTGCAAACCTGCTCAGCTACTCTTAACAACTTAAAATGCAATGGAAAAAAAGATCATTTTATATATATATATATATATATATATATATATATATATATATATATATATATATATATATATTTATATATGTATAAAACTATATGTAAAATAAGCATTTGAGTTTCAGGCCACATACTCTTCATGAAAATCCATGCTAATGCAAAACCTGCCATTCTATCAACTTTCTAAGTTTGTAAGAGCAATATTTATAAACTGTCCCTTTTCTTTGGGCTTTTATCACACTTTTAATCAATGGGCTTTGTCCAGACTTCTTGCTCTAAGAAGTCGAGAGGTGTGTGTCTGAGTAGTATTTTATTGTAAAGTGCTATACAGCACTTTCACAATGCAGGGGGTGTGTTACAGAACCTGTCACACACCCCATGCATTAAATTCACTTCCCATTCAGTATTTTAGTGTCCGTGGACACTGTTTTCTTTTGTAAAGTGCCATACAGCACTTTCACAATGCAGGAGGTGTGCTACAGTACCTGTCACACACCCCCTGCATTGCATTCCCTTCCCATTCATCATTTTAGTGTCTGCGGACATTGTTTTCGTATTCTAAAGTGCCATATGGCACTTTGGCTGTGCAGGGGGTGTGTTATAGATCTGTGAGCACTACTGTAACATGCCCCCTGCACTGATATTTGTGTCCCTGTACACGACTTTATCTCAGTAGTGCGTCTTTATTAATATGCAAGGCGCACTGCCGAGAAGGGGATGCGGACATGGGCACCATTCACTCCATGTAGGAATAACACTATTTCTACATGGAGTTTATTGAATCCTGGCCTTTGTTTTTGCAAGGATTTGCAACATTTCTTCTTTTTGCAGAAACATGGCACTGCTTGCTTCATTTCTAATTTCAGACTCTGCCAAGAAGAAAATGTTAATGCTGTTGGAAACAGCAGGACATTCACTTATTAATTACTCTAGTGTGGTGATTCCAAGTAGTAGGAACTAACTTAAAAAGCATTTTTTTTACCATGGCCTTTGTTCAGTTACTGATTTACTGCTAGCAACTTACTGTATCTACCACACAATAATTTCTATAAGAAATTGACTCTTTAGTGATGGTTAACATTAAAAACTCTCCTTTAACATATTAAATGTCTACCCTGTTGCTTTTAATCAAATATGATAATTACTTTAAATTCATTATGGGATTAATTCAATAATGCTTACACGGAGCTAATCTCCATGTAACCATAGTGGTGCGGCTCGAACATTGAGGTTCAGAGTCTGAGCGATACAGGAAGCAAAGCTGGGGGTGTGCACGAGCCTCCTAGCACTGTTCAGCCACTGAGGTGTTTGCATAATGCAAATCACCTCATTTGCTGGTGAAAACCATACAAATGAGGTAGATTTGCGATCCAGGAAGCAGACAAGCATCCGTGTAGGAGCCGTGTCTGCAGTAAAAATGTATGTGGGAACTAGCCTTGTACCGGACTGCAAAAAAAAAAACAAAACAAGGCTGTGACAACTATAAATAAAGCATGTATTAGTTGCATTAGGAATGCCAATGGCCAAAACTATGGCCATTGGCATGTAAAATTCATACAAAATATTAAAAATCAAAAGTTTTTTGGCACATATACCATGTTAAGCAGAGCGCAGTGGCACCCAAACATGTGATTTCACAAAAAGTAAAATAAAAGTAGTAAAAGGGGATTATTTAAGGTAACATGAATTTCCCCATTATACTGGCCAGCATGCCATACAGTGGCAGGTTATAGTGATTGCTTTGGACATAGGCTCTCATGTAGTGATGTAACTAGGGTATACTCAATTAGGTGTATGTAAATGAGCCAAGTTTACTGAATAGCAAAATGGGTCACTGTATCTGCAGGTACCTAACCGTGTAGGGGCTACAATGTGGTGGTGTAGGCAGAAGAGGCAGCTGACATGAAAAGGGTGTGTGTCATGCTTTGTGTAAGCACATTGGATCCCAGTGGCTTCTGTCTGTGCTCAGCTAAGCACAGCTAAGCAAAGGAGTATGTCTGAGGCTGTTTGCTGTGCTTAGCTGGTTTAAGAAAAGCTAAGCGTGCTCATGTACAGGGGAGGGCCTTTTCTGCTCAGTAATGTTTACACTAGTTCCACAGGTTTGTGCGGAGAGCCGCAGGGCTTAAAACTGGAGGAATTGAAAAAAAAAGGAAATAGCAGACAGAAGGCAATCAACTATAAATGACTAATAATCCCTCTGGCACTCACACTACCCCATTCAAACCCTTCAGTAATGCTGCTGGCAGGTGGAATGTATCATAGTCAGCCAATCACACAGGCTGCATCTGCAGCACACTAGTATAAAGTATGCAAACACTCTTCAATCTGATTTTTCCCACATACTCTGCACCATTGGAGTACACACTTGGGAATTTTAACTGACAAAATGATAGGGGCTAGTGCTGCTTTGCTACATATCTACATGCTACAGACTGAGGGCAGTGATGTGGATGATCCTAACAACCGGCACAGACTGAGGAAGAGAAGAGTGTTCAGACCCAGGGTAACCTTTCAGGGACTACATGAGCTGGAGACACATTTATTTCCCCAGCACCCCTGAGGAGAGGACCAGCAATATACATCTCTTCCACCATGTAGAATACTACTCAGAGGTACTGGGTGCCATAGACTGCACTTGTCCACATCAAAGCACCACCTGGTGAAGAAGGTAGAGTCTACGTCAATGAAAAGGGCTATAACTCCATCAACTGCCAGGTCATGTGCAATGCCCAGGGCATTATCATCAATGTGTGTGCTGGCAGCCCTGGCAGTTATCATGACTCCAACATCTGGCATGCACCACAGCTGTACCAGGCATTTGCCTGAGGGGACATCCCATACGGCCATCTAGTGGGGAATGCTGTCTACGCATTGGAACCATGAATGATATTTGGTATGTACTTCTCCAAACACCTGCACCAACTGGAAAGGCCACATAAATACCTCACAAAGAGAATCCATGGCCTCCAACATCTATCCTATGTGAACAGGCTCAAATCACTATCATTCTACTCTGTATTGTACAGATTGGTCAGAAGTGACCTGTGTCTCACCTACACAGCAATCTCAGACACTGCTCTACTAGAGATGCTCCATATCTGTAAGTTTAACTCCTTGTGTAGTACACAGTCAAAAGGGTTAAATTGAATATGTGGCATTAACAAACCCTCCTGGAGAGACAGGTTTGTTTTCTAGAGGCATCCCTGTCTCTGGAATAGACTCTCCATACACGTCAAACAAAGTATGTTGTTGACCCTCTTCAAGCGCAACCTTGATGAATGGATGGACAACCAAAATTTGTCCCAGGGGTTCCACCTGTGTCCCTCATTGACAAGGGCAACAGGTGCTGATTGTGTTTTTTTTTTCTAGGGGTAAACTCTTGGCTAGACTTGTAAGGGTCCCAGAGCCATTAGCCCAGTAATCTCCTATGATCCTATGAGCAGGTACACTCAGAGGTGTGAAGTCCATAACCCTGTGTGTGATGTTACAATTTCTACCCCACACACACCAAAAATACAAATACATAACAGCAGCAACTGTGGACAAGCCTGTGACTGCACTACAGAAGGAAAAAGAGACACATATAAGAGGAAGGGGAACCACTGGCCAGACAAATGGAGAATATGCACACCAGAACAAATTGTGCAGTAACATAGGTTCCCTGCAGTGTATGGAGTCAGTAAACATCACCCACAACTGCACAACACATACCCACATATGTGGAGGTCCTCAACAAAAACAGGCCTAAACAAAGGACACTTCAGAGCCAAAAACACATAATAACTCCACAAACCTCCACACCATATACCATGCATAGTCCACACAACAGTGTCTTGCAACCACTAAGGCTTAACCATAAACCCAACATATTACTCATAGGAGATTCTATTGTGAGACACACAGATGTGCCTCTCACCATGCAGGATAAGGAGAAAGTCATGGTTACTTGTTTGTTAGGTGCCATAATCTGCCATATCACACATGCACTCAAGTCTCTCCACAGCAGGTACTGTTATGACTCTGTCCTAGTCCATGTTGGTATGAACGACTTCAGAAGTACATCCCTGGAATATAGGAAAACAGACATGATTGTGATTGCTGAATATGTGTCCCATGCAGGTATGTCCCTAGGCTTAAGCAGCATTCTACCATCACCCCGAATTATGCCTCAATACAAACAGAAAATGACTGACATTAACATTTGGCTGACTTTCTGGTTTCATCCCAGGGGGATCCAGTGCCTGACAGCCTGAGAACATATGATCAACAGACCATGCCACTTTGCTAGAGATGCCCTGCATCTGTCTCACATGGGCTTCAGGTTTCTGGCAAAGGCTCTTGCCTTTCCCATAGTGCCTTTTTTATGGAAAGTCATGAGGTCAATACTACCAACATGACACTCTCAACAAAATGCAAATTAAAGGTCATGCTGCTAAGTGCTAAGAGTCTAAACAAAAAAACTGCACTCATTGCAAGCATTCTTAACCCCGGAAGATGCTGACATTTGTGCAGTCACAGAAACTTGGGTCACAGCTGCGGAGAGCAACCCATCTTTACGTGGTCACTCATTCTATCACACAGCCAGACCCCATAATGTGGGGAGCAAAGCCAAAGGAGGTGAAGTATAAATATATATTAAACAGACATACATCTCCAGGCTGGTCAGACAGTCTGAGGCACACGAGACACTCCAGGTGCAGTTAACCATTGACAAGACCCCTAATCAAATTATATGTAGCTACAGGCCCACATATTTGACATAGGATGCCCACTCCACCTATCTGGCCCTCTTCAAATCTGATCCTGATCCTGGCTGACTTTAATTACCCAACCACAGACTGGAAAAACTACTCATGCCATGACAGAAATGCACAGAGATTCCCCCATCTTATCAGTGCAAATTCCTCAGGACATCTACTTGATACCCCTACAAGATGTGATAGATATGCCGGACTTGGTAATAACCAACATGATTAACCACTGCAGTACCCCTACGGTATCATCCTCCCTGGCAAAATCCAACAAAAAAGCGGTCACTTCCAATATCACCATCTATCCTGACCCCCCCTCTAGCTATGGTAAAAAGAAAACTTCTCCAAAGCTGATTACAAACACCTGAGGGATGGTATAAACAGCTGCACAGCCCCCTCCACCACTATAGGAACAGGCACCAACATCCAAACATATACCGAAGTACCATACGAAGGGTCTATATTGGAACATCGAATATTTAACAGATCAAATTACTAAACGTCGACCCTTAATGATCGAACTGTTAAAACATCGAATGTTCCGAAAAAAAATAAAAACAAAAACAAAAAAAACTAAATGGTGTGCCCATTAGGGTGGGGGGTGTACCCATCACCCCCCCGCTACTTAAATATACCACCTCCAAGACCGCACTACATTGAAGCAAATGGAAATCTTCCCTTACAGAGATTTCTGTTTACCTCTTTGATGTTCTGCAGTTTCGCTATTCTTGTGTTGACAATGTCAGATTCGACATTGTCGGCTTTCGAGAACTTAATATAGACCTCCATACGAGTATATGTAGATGCATGGAATCAGGAATTCCTGACAGGACAACATTATTCTCTGCAAGGAAGAGTAATCCTGTCTGGTGGACATCTGCAATAAAGGAGCTATATAACAAAAGGAAAAAATTGCTGTCCAGGACCAAGAAGGAGTAGGTGCACAATTGGAAGCAATCTGTCCTTAGCCTGAACAAGCAATTGAGAGTACCAATAAAATCCTCCAAAGGCAATTTCAAGTCCAAATTGCTCACATCTAATAGAGACAATCATAAGGCCTTCTTCACATATGTCTGCAGTCTCAAAGGAAGCTCCCAGATTTGTTCAGAACTGGTGGTCAAGGGCACCACATACACAAATGCTGTAGATATAGCCAATCTACTGGCTGACAGAGTCAGTGGAAAATTCTCCCCACTGTCTCCCCATCAGTAAAGCAGGACATCCCCAGTACCTGCCCTCCACCCCTTATCTCTAGGGAACAGGTCATCACTGCCCTCAAAAAGGCAAAAAAGACAACCTCCATTTGACCCAACAACATCTCAGGTTGCATCCTACATGAACTCAGGCATGAAGTTGCAGCACCATTAGGCACTTTAGTCAACCAAAGCCTGAGTACCGGCTTTGTCCCAGCTGAGTTGAGGACAGCCACTGTCATCCCTTTACACAAAGGTGGAGTGTCCAGGAAATTATAGACCCATCAGCCTAACTAGCCTGATCTGCAAGTCCATGCAATGGATTATCATGGACCTCATTAACATGGACATTGGCAAACTCCAAATACTCAACCCCACACAGTTTGGCTTTGTCAAGGGAAGGTATGTCTGTTAAATCTGGTCGACTTTTCTGAGACAGCCACCAAAGCCATGCACGATGGAAAGACGGTGAACACCACCCACCTTGACTTGGCCAAAGCCTTCGACACTATTCCCTGCTTGGCCATAGTAGATAAACTCTGTCGACTAGGCATCAATCCATATGTTACCAGATGAGTAGCAAACTAGCTCAGTGATGAAACCACCTAATCATAATAGGGGTAGCCAACTCAAGCAGTAGGCCTGTAACGAGCAGCGTACCCCAGGGATTGGTCTTGGGGCCTTTGTTATATGGGATATACTTCTCTGAGGTGCAGGCCAAAACCACTGGTCTATGGCTGACCAAGTTTGCAGATGACCACAAGCTGGGAACAGTCATCAATTCCCAAAGTGATGTGGACATCCTCCAGAGGGTCTCACACAAACAAATGACTGGTGCCAGAAACATGGCCTCAAACTAAATGCCAGAAAATGCATCATCGTCCCCTTTGGGGAGAATGACATCTCCACATATTATCACATTAACAGCAACATCCTATATACCCAATTAGTAGTGAGGGATTTGGCCACCCAGGTTGATAGCAACCTGACTTCTGTCCATTATGTTGCTTCTGTTGTACAGAAAGCTCTCTACATGGCCCACCAAATAAGTATGGGTATGTCATCCAGGACAAAGAGGTCATAAGATCCATGTATTCTACCCTTATAAGGCCAATTATTGTGTACAACACCCCCTTCAGCATATACCTCACAAAGCACATGCAATAGCTAGAGAGACCACAGAGGTTCCTCACCGGGAGAATCCAAGCGCTCAAACACCTACCCTACAAAGATAGGCTAAAAGCACTGTCCCTCTACTCAGTTTCATACAGACTCCTCAGAGGTGACCTCTGTCTGGCATACAAAGCAATCCAGACCCTGCCATGATGGGACTGCTGCATACCTGGAAGTCAAGCTCTACTTGAGCAACCTGTATCAACAGTATCAACCCAATCTGTGATATCAATAGGACTTGTTTCCATGACAGATATGTGTCCCACAGACTCCCCCATCAGTGGAATACACTCCTTGTCCATGTCAAGCAGAGTACCTCAATAGCCCTTTTGAAGTGCACCCTGGATAACTGCATGGGAAACAGAAATTACACTCCTATGATTCCACCTGTGTTCCTGCTGAAAATGTATGCTAAAACAAACCCTATTACTCTAGCAGCTTTCTAAGTTTATAAGAGCAATACTTAAAATATGTGCCTATTTTTGGGCCATTGCCCCCCCCCCCCCATTTTGGCAGGCTTTCTCCAGATTTCTTGCACTAAAAGGTTGATAGGTATGGCTGTAGCACCAGGAGTGGCCTTAGGTCAACTGGTGCCCTAGACAAAAGGGCTCCATGGTGCCCCCCACCACATCATCTGGTGCCCCCATCCTAGTCTACCTACACCAAATAAATACTGGAAAAGTGCCCCTACTAGAGTGGCACCCTAGGCGGCCGCTTAGTTGGCCTATGCCTAAGGCCGGCCATGTGTAGCACACAAAATACTGGACTGGACTACAGCTGGAATGGACTCCCCCTCTAACTATAAAAGGTCATACTGGGCATGCTGCTACACTTAGAGAATTACAGCCCATGTCTAAACCCACGCCGGAGTATACAAGTGTGCATATATGTCTTTGCATACAGACAACTATGTACACCTTAACTGTCTTTCCCCACCCACATCACACAGGATTACCCTCAGCTATCTGTAGGTGGCCCACATGTAATATATCTGCATCTGTTGAGTGTGATACAGACACACACACACACACACACATATATATATATATATATATATATATATATATATATGTATATATATATATATATATATATATATATATATATACACACACACACACACACACACACACACACACACACACACACACATATATATATATATATATATATATATATATATATATATATCGGCAACATATAAAATATTTTAATCATACACAGACATAGACATGGGGAAGAGAGTGACAGACAGTGACATAGAGAGAGAGAGAGAGGGAGACACAGAGTGAGAGAGAGAGAGAGAGAGAGAGAGAAATAGAGAGAGATGCCCTGAAAGGTATAGAGTGATGTTAAGTGGAGTACCTCAGGGTTCCGTCCTGGGACCGCTCTTGTTTGGTATCTACTTCTCTGAAGTACAGGCCAACACTGAGGGACTCTGGCTAACAAAGTTCGCAGATGACTGCAAACTGGGATCCATTATTGAATCCCCAAATGATGTGGATATTCTACAAAAGGGCCTTATAGAAACAGATTTGTGGTGCCAGAGCCATGGGCTCGAGCTCAATGCCAAGAAGTGTATAGTTATCCCCTTTGGGAAAAACCATGCACCCATGAATTACCACATAGGTGGCAGTACACTAAACACCAAAAGTGTGATAAGAGACTTAGGAACACAGGTGGACAGTGGTCTCACCTTCCATAACCACATCACCACAGCAGTCAGGAAATCCTTCTATGTGTCACACCTCATCACTATGGGCTTTTCATCCAGAAAAAAGAAGGTCATTGTCCCACTGTATTCATCCCTCATTAGACCCATCATAGAGCACAACGCCCCATTTGGTATATACCTCACAAGACATCTGCAACAACTGGAAAGGCCATGGAAACACCTCACTAAAAGAATCACAGGCCTAAAGCAGATGTCCTATGCTGACCGACTAAAAAACTCCAGCTATACTCTGTCACATATTGTCTACTCAGAGGCAATCTCTGATTAACATACAAGGCCATGTCAAACCTAGAGCTGTTGGACATGCTACACTTAAAGAAATCCCAATCCATCAGAGCCACATGCTCCAGGATCCTAAACATTGTTACCACAATGAACAAAACATGCTGGAGCAATAGGTTCCTGACCCAGAGACTCCCCATACCCTGGAACCAACTGCCCATACATGTCAAGCAGAGCGCCTCCTTGGCTCTCTTCAAAAGGAACCTTGATGACTGGATGGGAGATAGGAAATTTACCCCAGTGATCACATCAGTTGCCCTGCTAGACAGGGGTACAGGGAAGTAAATATTGTGGAAAGAAATAGCCAGGGAATTGTGATGGCTAGGCTTGTATAGGCCCTAGGATTGACAACCTAGTACCAACCTATGAAACTATGAACCTATGTCCTGCTGCAGACAATTACACACCAGGTGTAACCAGTGGCATGTGCCAGCATGAAGGTGAGCCCCATTGTGCAATAGTAGTGAGGTAGGGGTTATAATCTCACGTCACCTACCTGTGTGTGTGTGTGTGTGTGTGTGTGTGTGTGTGTGTGTGTGTGTGTGTGTGTGTGTGTGTACGTTAAAGTATTTTGAGACCTTTCCCACCCAGTATACTTCCCATTTCCCTAATTTACAAGGCCTGCTGATGTCATTCACCTTAGAAGTACCTTTAGGCAGTATAAAACCTTGTAAGCTCCATGGTGTGTGTGTGATAACTTTGTAGAACTATTAGTATGAATAACTTAAAAGGTAGGGGTTTTAATCTCAGCACTGGTAACTTTGTGTGAGTTTGTAGGTTAAAGTATTTTGATGCCTTTCTCACCCAGTACACTTCCCATTGCCCTCAATTACAAGGCCTGTTGATATCATTCACCTTAGAAGTACCTTTGGACAGTGCTCAGCCCTGTAAGCTCCATGGCATGTGCGATAACTTCATAGCACTATAGTAGAAATACTTAGATAAGTAGGGGTTTTAATCTTAGTACTGGCAACTGGGTGTTTGTAGGTTAAAGTACTTTGAGGCCTTTCCCACCCAGTACACTTCCCATTGCCCTAATTTACAAGGCCTGTTGATGTCATTCACCTTAGAAGTACCTTTGGACAGTGTTTAGCCCTCTTAGTCTGTGGCACGTGCAAGACTTCATAGTACTGTAGTACAAATAACTAGATAAGTAGGGGTTCTAATCTCAGTACCGGTAACTGTGTGTGTGTTTGTAGGTTAAAGTATGTTGAGGCCTTTCCCACCCAATATACTTCCCACTGCCCTAATTTACAAGGCCTGTTAAGACCTCTCATCCAATAGGGGACAAATTTCAACAGAATCAGAGACAAGTCAAGAAAAAATCAGGGACAATCAGGGACACTTTTAAAATATTAGTGCTATTAACTTGAAACATTGACAGAATCAGAGCATATGAATTAATACACATTTTCTGAAGTAAAAGAAATTTATAACTCTTAATTCTTGTCATTATTCATTAAGTGTAATTCACCACCTTTCCTCCAAAAGTCACTAGTTTTAGGAGGGATTAAGAGGGACAGAGCTAAAATTTGAGTCAAAATCAGGGACGTCTCTGAAAATCAGGGACAGTTGAGAGGTGTCATTCACCTTAGAATAACCTTTGGAAAGTGTTCAGGCCTATAAGCTCTTTGGCATGTGTGATAACTATGTAGCACTATAATACAAATAACTAGATAAATAGGGGTTCTAATCTCAATACTGGCAACTGTGATACTGTGTGTCTATGTGTGTGTGTGTGTGTGTGTGTGTGTGTGTGTGTGTGTGTGTGTGTGTGTGTGTGTGTGTGAGAGAGAGAGAACCATATCCCATGTGTGTGTTAGTTATACCATTTTTGAGGCCTGTTCCACCCAATACACTTCCCATTGCCCTACTTTACAAGGCCTGCTGATCTCATTCCCCTTAGATGTGCCTTTGGACAGCTGCCAGCCCTATAAGGTCAGTGTCACGTGAGATAACTGCATAGCACTATAGTGCAAATAACTACATAGATAGGGATTCTAATGTTAATACTGCCAACTGTGATACTGTATGTGTGTGTGTTGGTTATACCATTTTGAGGCCTGTTCCACCCTTGTGCCCCCCCCACTGTATTACTTTACAGGCCTTGTTCATGTCATCAAGCATAGATCCACTGTTGGACATTTTCTAGGCATGTAAGCTCCGTGTTGCAGGTGATAAGTGGGTAGCACTATAATACATACAAGTAGACAGGTAGGTGTTTGAATCTCAATACAGTCAACTATACTACTGTATATGTGTGTTTGTGTGTGAAGCATATCCCCTGTGGCTGTTGTGTGTATTTGTTATGCCATTTTAAGGTGTGTTGACCCCCTCCACATGACATTACTTTAAAGATCCTGTTGATGTCATCCACCTTACATGCACCATGTTAAACTCTACAGGCCATACCAGTCATCTGTACAGATGTATGCAGCATATTCAGATGTTTGCAACATACATGTGGTCCGTGTCTCCTAACAATGAGGTTTTATGATAAATCATTGGCAAATACTTGAAAGTTGCTGTAGTTACAGACATGTCAGCTTCAGATGTCATACCCATCTGCAACATCATGCTGATGCAAAGTCTGTTACCCTAACACTTGTCCATGTTTGTAACAGCAATATGTGAGAACAGTCACTATTTTGGGTGGTTTATCCCACCATCCATGAAGACATTCCCAATATTAATTGGTGTAAGAGGTTGTGAGTTTTGTCCCTGGCATATAATCTCTGTGGTGCATGCAATGTGTATGAAGCACTATAGTACACACAAGTAGATAGGTAGGGGTTCTAATCTGACTATTGCCAACTGTGTGAGTATATCTGTTTCTGTATGCATATCCCCTGTGGCTGTCTTCCCGGTGTGTATGCAATGGTTATACCATTTTGTGTGCCTGTTCAACCCTGTTAACTCCCCTATTGCCAACCTAGTCATGGTCCCTACAGATGTCATCCACCTTACAAGCACAGGATACGCATTTTTTAACTCAAAGCACTGTGGCTCATGCAATAGTCATGTCAGTCTGTATTACACATAAGTAGATAGGTAGGTCATCTAATAGGAAACGTGTCAACTCTGTGTGCATGTGTTTTTCAATGCATGTCCCCATGCAGCAGTGTGTGTGTGTGTGTTTCAGATGGCTCTACGATGTTAAGGGCCTGTGAATGCACAACTGGCAATCCTAACAGCCTCTGAAATTGTCACCCACTTGAATAGTAGTGGCATACATTCAACACTATAGTAGCTCTGTGGTGCTTGTGTTATGTATATAGCAGTATAGTTTGTTAAGCTAGGCAGGTAGAGGTTCCACTATCAGCAAGGCAGGTCAGGAGTGTGTGTGTGTGTGTGTGTGTGTGTGTGTGTGTGTGTGTGTGTGTGTGTGTGTGTGTGTGTGTGTGTGTACCCCCTTGCAGCAGTCTGACTGTGTTATGGCCACCAGCATACCCCTCAACACCTCACAGAAAGACATCTGGTTAAAGTTATATGGAAAACTGGGGCAAAGACCAAACAATGAGCACAACCATCACATACTGCTGTTACATGCATGGAATGTAGATACTGGAAGAGGTCATGCATTTGAATGCACTCTCCAAAGGGTATGTGTTGCTACATGACAATATCCATCATTAATCTGCAATGTTAGTCTGTCATGATTTTAAAACACTTTGCCAGAAAACCACAATTTTATGACAAATGGAAAGAAAATGTATGTCAAACATCAGGACAATCTGCAGACATATGCAGAAGTCACAGGTATGGCCACCATATGTACCACCCTGCAGGCTGCAGTCCATGTTTGGCAATGTATAACCTGTGACAACAACTGAAACAATAAAGAGGTCCCGAGAGTGTAGGACAACAAACATTTCATACAGTTGTCTACTGATTACATAGAGCAGTTATTGCACATCAGAAGCACCTTAATGTTATGACAAGTAGCGTAAGCTAAGTTAATGTCATACAAAGAAATTGTCATAGTAGCAAACCAAAGGAAGTCTTGTGTGTTGCACTTGCTGTGGGTATGATATGTCTTGCCAACTGCCACATTACTACATGTTGTGACCCACAGTCCACATTTGATAAGGTAGCAGCCGCAATATGTGTCGCCTATGTGTGTGCAATATGTAGACAGGTGAAGGCCCTGTGACTAACTGCTGCCCCCAATAACCCAGATGTATATAGGCATGAATGCTAATTGCCATCACCCACATACGTAGCTACATCCTAAAGCTGTGTCAACTGTAAATATTTTGTAGTCTGCCATTGAGCCACAAACTGCTGTTAACACACTGCAATGAGCCACACAGTGGATATAGAATGGTGTCAAGCTCCTGGACTCAAGCTGAATGCAGACAACAGTGTCAGCATGCCATATGGCAAGGAATCTCCCCAGTATTTCCTACATCAGCACCAAGCCCAGAAACACACAGACTGCAAATGCCAGACCTGGGTACTCAGGATGGAAACAATGTTGCATTCAGGCAACAAGTAGTGTTAGTGGTCAGAAATTGCTTGTATGTGGTTCACCATATAGGTAAAGGGATTACATCCAGACAAAAGGTGGACATTACCTCTGAATAGTCCTCAGTACAATACATTACCAACACGGCCAGTCTGCTATGCACCTATGCAGATTTTTGCAGAATCTGTAAAGGCTATGTTAACACCCACAAAGGTCAGCCATGGCCCTCAGCACCTGTTCTGTACAGACAGTCTGTAATCAGTACTGGCCCACTGGTTACCATTCAGGTTGTCCATAGGTGTCTGTGGCATGCAAAGATGGCAATGTTGTGCTCAGCCCTCCAACAGCTGCACCATGTATGAGAGTATAACTCTGTGTGCATTACCAGCATGAGAGGCTTGACTCACATATGAGGTAGCAGAAACACATGCTGGAGAGTCATATTTGACTACCAGAGGCTGTCCTGTGTCAGGACTACATTCCCCAAACATGTCAAACACAGTACCATGTATACCCTCATCAACTGCATCAAGGTTGAGTGGATGGGAAAAACAAACATCTGTCCCTGGGGTTCGACCTGTGTCCAGCAATGGCAAGGGCAATAGATGCTGATTGATGATTCTGTTAAGGATAAAGTAATGGCTATGCTTGTAAGGAGCCAAAAGCCAGTACTCTAGTAACCTCCTCGGTATCTATGAACCTGTGGTCTTACAGAACACCCAGGGGACATGTGTGAAGGCTAGCTGGCTGTGTCAAGGGGTATGTATACAAGGTCACACTGTCTACCCCCATTGTCCCTCACACACTGTTACATGCATGCACACTTCAGTAAACATGTACATATATAGCCATACCTTGGCGATGAAAAAGTCACTGTGCTTCCACTGCATCATACTCCACTTCAGTAATGTCAGCAGCTCCACTGGCTGTACATACACAGATACCTGGAACAGAAACAGAATGAGGTATGTAAGGCAACAGTCAGTCAGCAGTACTAATAGCAATAATGCATCATGGCAGAAAGGTACATACACTTTAATGTGTACCCATGACAATTGCCAGCAGACAGCACCTTACACAGCATACTATTACTACACTGTACTATATTCACCCTGTTAATCAGACCCATGTTAGCATGTCTCTGCATCGATGGTATGGATAACAGGGATGTGGCATAGGTATCATCACATGCATAGGGTGTGGTCAGGGGTTGCCAAAGGCCGAGGCTGAGCCATACAGTTGACATTGTGTGTGTGTGTGTGTGTGTGTGTGTGTGTGTGTGTGTGTGTGTGTGTGTGTGTGTGTGTGTGTGTGTGTGTGTCTGTGTGTGTGTGTGTGTGTGTGTGTGTGTGTCTGTCTGTCTGTCTGGAGGGGTGATGTTCAACTAGGCAATGAAGAGGAGCTGTGTGTCTGGTGGTAACCTGCCTGTGATAGTGATGTGTGAGTGTATGTATGCACACAGTAAAGCCATATGCTAGCCCTACACAGGGGTATGTTGACCTGCTGTGGACTGTACATGGCAGGATGTACAGTTCACCATCTCTGTCCACAGACACATGAACTGGTTCTGCCAGGAGTGTCAATGACACCAGCAGGCCCAAGGCCAGATGTGGTACTACTCCCTGATGGTGACTGCTGTCTGCTGGATCTGTGTCCCCGACAGAACCAGCCAGGACCACGTGCCCATGGCCTGCTATGTTGTGGTGTGGACAACACCCTCCCTTTGGTTGTGCTGGTGGCACTACCACTATGGCATTGTTAATGTGCATGGCCACGTGGGCTCTCAGCTGCTGCTGTTGCTGACCTACGTCCATGTGTCTGATGCTCTACTCCCACCACATTCTCAAGTACAGACATTGCATGGTTGAGGACTGATAATGTCTCACCCCACTGTCTATCCACAACATCAGCAAAATCACATGCACCATCACCAATGCCATAGAGGCCATCATGCATGGCAGGAAGTATTGCATCCATGACCCTGAACATCCATCTGGTGTACCATTCACAACATGCCTGTGCCTCCATGATGGACCAAAACATGCATTGCATGACACTTGCTGTGACACCTCTGACAGGGGCTGGATAGGCAGCAGTCCTCCTTCAAGCACCCCTGTCAATCTGTCTGTGTGGGACCTCATCAGCTCTCTGACTATGGCTACTGTCGACAGTCACAGATGCCATAGCCTCCACACTAGCCTGTTTGATGCCACCACCCTCCAGCTGTCCAATATCTGTGACTGCTGGGGACTGAGTATGTGTGGGCATACTGACTGTGTGTGGGAACATTGTGGCTGGAAGTGGGATGTCAACCAATGGTACAGATTCAGTCTCAAACAACCCCACCTGTGCCTTACTATGACCACCATCATCAGCAGAGTCCAATGAGGCACTGACATCAGGTTGGGAGGGGGAGAGACCCCAAACCAAATATTCACCTGTGAGGGGAGGACAACAAATGCAAATTACTACCTGCACTATAAGGTTTTCTGATACACACACACACACACACACACACACACACACACACACACACACACACACACACACACACACACACACACACACATATATACAGGTGAGGTGGCAAAAAGGCATTATACAGACCACACTTGTTGAAGAATGACATGCACGACACACAATCATATCACAACAGACACACTGTGCACAGGCCCTTAACAACATGCAGTGCAGCTACATCCAGTTAATGTAGCTACTACTATACACCTGTGAGATACGTGAGGATTGCGAATATGTGATGCACCTTCACCTAACACATAGTGCACCCGTATACACAATACTAATGTACCCCTGTATAACACTGGCTACACCTATACAAATATATGTGCCAATATGTTACAGCAATTGCAAATAGGCTCCTGTGTTGATCAATGTGATGCACTGCAGTTAACCCCACCACAAGTGAACATGCACAAATTGCAATATGGCTAAGTGTAACAGTTGTGTGCATGGAAAAATGGCTGCTCTTGCATGCCTAGAGTATTGGTGAGCCACAACAAGACAGTTTCACACTCACTGGCTTCAGGTAGCTGTTTCCCGGTCAGGACACACCAGAGGAACCATTGTAGTTGTGGGGGAGAGATATTGTCAGCACACACACATATGGCACTGGTACAGGATAATATGTGCATTTCTGAACATGTACACTACAAGCTGTGATACTACCCGGTTTGCTGACATTCATAATAGGTGTGCACTTGTGTGCATTACAAAACCCCACCCACAAGTGCAGTTTGACCTGACATATGCATCCAGGTATGCAAAGGCTGACACTATGAATGCTACAGCATTGAAGTGATGTCCACTGGGGCCTCACCTGGATGCTCGTGGCTGTTGACTCTGGGCCACCCACCTCCAAGACATGCTATGATTGCTTCCCAGGATGCAGTGGCTGCACCATGGTTTGCAAGGAACTCCTTCATGGCTGTGAGTGGTGCTTGTGAAGCTGAGCCTTCACTTGAGCCAGCATGGCCCCTGGCCACAACTGCAACCCTTTGCCGTGCATTGTGGATGAGGTTTGTGGCACGGTGTTGGACCTGTTCATAGGTCCTGTCATGGTGGCCCACATTTTCGATAGTCGCTACCAGTTCCGGCCATAGGGTAGTGCATTCCTGTAGGTTTTGCTGACTCCTTCCCAACAGTACCCTGTGATGGAGTCTGAGGGCTTCAATGATTGCCACAGTCTCGGTTTCTCAGAAGGTCAGTTGCCATCTGTGGTACATCCCACCTGAAAGACATGAAGAGGGGAACACATCACAGAACCGCATACATTGGCCACCATTATGTACAGACCCTGCACATCCACTTTTGTTAGCACTATCCACCGCTAACACCCACATCATACCCCCACCATCTATCAGCACAGTATGTGTGTGGGTATCGTGAACACACTGGCAATACACCATACATTGGCTTCCTGATCCTGATGATATTTCATGCTCCCCCCAATGAGGACCATTAATGTGCATAATCCTCCATTCATCATTCACATCAGACAGCACATGCAGCAGCTGAGGACATCACAGAGGTTCCCCATCAGGGATTACCAGGCCATCAAACATCTACTGTCCACCTATAGGCTATAAGGCTAACCCTCTACCCAGTGTCATGCATACTCCTCAGAAGTGACATCACTGTGGCATGAAAGGCGATCACAGACTCCACATTGCTGGCACTGCTACATGAGTGCAAGCCATGCTCCACTGTGGTAACACACACACACACACACACACACACACACACACACACACACACACACACACACACACACACACACACACACTCACACACACACTCTCAACCTGTTGAGTGACCTGGACTGGCTTTGTAGACTGCTCATATGTGTGTCTCACACAAGCACCCTCCAGTGGAATGGGCACCCTGTCCACATCAGGCAGGGTAGCTACCTAAACTTTTGCAGGTTTAACCTGGTCAACTGGATTGTTAACAGCACATATACCCTTGGGATACCACCTGTGTCCATGCTGGATGGAGATATCAGTTACTGCCTTGCATATGTATGGGCTAACATGTCTCCTAGACATATGTCTGCTCAGGGCCGATAGCCTAGTAACCTGAGATGGTACCAGGACTACCAGAAATGGCCCGACTGCTGTGACAGACTGTGGTGTTATGTGTCCACACACATCACTTCCATCAACTGCTGGGTTCCCCTATGGGCAACTTTGCTGTACCATGTCATCCAGCCTACATCCGACAAATAGGTGAGTACTACTACAAGTGCATGTGGACACTCCAGGAACATTTGAAGTACACAATAACAGAGAGCAGTGTATATGTGGTGTAGGGTGACCTCCTCATAGGTGTCTGACTCTGCAGTACCCAGATATTTGCAGAATGGGTACATGTGCCTGATTGATGTAACCCCCCCGCCAGACAAATGTGTATTTCCGCACACCACTTAGACAATACGTGATAGTTCTCCACAGAGTTTGGGGAATGTTTCTGTGACATGCCAGTCCCCTGGGGACACACTAATGGTACATGATATCTGTTACCATATCCATTCCCTTACATTGTATGTTTCTTTAATTTCTCCAAGTCTTTTGGGTTTCTAATACCATGACGGGAATGGACCCCATTCCTAAGTCAAAGTATGATTAAAGTTCATAAAATTAGTATTGTTTCAGTCTTTGATGTCAGCCAGTAGTGCTCTTCACAGCACATGCAATGTGCCCAGTAATGACTACTTCTGCAGTTCGTATGGGGTCACATGTATTGGTAACTATCTAAATACGATTGCAAATTATTTTTTATAAGACCCTTTGCTCCTACTACTATTGGAACTGTCTGGGTATCTTTCTTCCAAATTGCTCTCATTTCTGCCTGCAGATCCTGATATTTTATGACTTTGTGTCTCTGTGTTCACAAGACACTGTAGTCACTGGCTGTGGCAATTTCAATTATGCTGCTCTTGTCTTCTTTTCTTGGACCATTATATCTGGTTTTCTAACATTTGTCTTTTGAACTGTTGGTAATGGATGATCTCATGTGATGTAGACTTCTTCATTTTCTGTGATGCTTTGTGGCTCATGTTTCCACTGTTTTTCGGTCACTTCAGTACCATAATGTTTGCACAAGCCCCAGTGCAACAGACTTGCCACATTATTATGCCTTTCAGTATATAGTCCTTCTGCCAATAGTATGTTGCAACCAGCAACAAGGTGTGCAACTGTTTCCAATTTGGTTTTACAATATCTACATTTGTCTATTCTCCAACAATATCTGACATGGCTTAGTGGTCAATCACTTTGGCTATGGTGTGTAGGGTCCTGGGTTTGAGCCTTGCAGAGGCTGTTTATTTTTTTGGCTAGGCTTACTTAGCCCCTTGGGCCGATAGCCTAGTACCTACCTGTGAATCTATGAACCTATGTTCAATGGACTTTGTAAACCAACGTGTACGTAGCCCATTATCTTGGGCTGCCAATATTATCCTTTCATCTCTTGGTTTGAATTTACCTTTCCTTAACCATTCCTGTGTTTCTTCCTGATCAACATGAGGTTCTTCCAGAAGTTTTCTATACTTGTAACTATATTTATGCTTTTTCCACATTTCTCGCCATCACATCTGGTCCTTCACCTTATAGTCTTTCTTTTGTTTTTTTGGCACATTTAGTTGCTGCCTGATTTTTATCTACTTTTGGTTTAATTTCCATTCCTGCTTGACGCCTACATGTTTCTGTTAGATTAAGCAGAGAAGTGATCTTAGATTTATTCTCCTTATGTTTCAAAACTTTCACTGCATTTAGGTCTTGTGAGGTCAGCAGATATATGTGGAGTCCCACAATTGCAGATCTATTCATATAATCGATTTCAAGGAGGCCCATCCCTCCTTCGGAATGGGGAATATATAATCTTGGTATGCACTGATTTTTATAAATCATTTGGTGAGCATGAAGCATCCTTCTTGTTTTCCTATCTAATCTATCCAACACGTTTTGGGGCCAGTCAATCGCTCCAAAACTGTAAATTAGGACAGGAAGAGCAACTTGGTTTATAGCTTGGATTTTGTTCCTAGATGTCAGTTCTGTTTTCAGGATTAATTTAAATCTTCTGAACTATTTCTTACTAAGTTTTATTCACATTTGTTTGTGTTTTATTATTGATCCTTCATCAATTCCCAAATAATTATACACTCCTTCTTGCTCAAGTTCTTTTATATCATATTCTTGTCCTAAACTGATGTTTTTCTGGCGTTGCAGTTTTCCTGCTTTAAAGGTTGCTTTTGCACATTTATCAAGACCTAATGACATTCTTATATGATCTGAAAAAGTTTTGACAACTTGCAGTTCTGCTTTCAGTTCCTCATCTGATGAGCTATTAAGTTTTAAATCATCAACAAAGAGAAGGTGAGAAGTCTTTACACTTTGTTGTTTTCTAGGAGCCAAATTATAGCCATGTCCTAATCTGTTGAGTAAACAGCTTAATGGATTAAGGGCAAGGCAGAATAGTAATGGTGGCAGAGAGTCACCCTGGAATATCCCCCCTTTGAATTTTTATCCCTGGGATAACAATTTGTCCTTTATCATGACTTAATTGCAAAGTAGTCTGCCACTGTTTCGTGGTCACTGTAATGTAGTCGATCAGTGTGGGGTGTATCTTATATATTTTTAAGCAGTCTTTTATCCATAAATGAGGGATACTATCAAATACTTTTTTGTACTCAATCTATGCCATACTTAGATTTTACCCCTTTTTACAGCTCTCCACTATGACTTTATTTAACAACAAATGATCCTTTGTTCCATATGACTTTCTTTTATTGCCATTTTGTTCTCCTGCCATAATTCAGTTTTCTTCTAAATGAAAAATGAAGAAACGCTGCTCCAAAGCCACAAAATGGTATTTTAATAAATCAAATGTAAGCACTTTCATTTTCAGTACTACAGAAACATCATCAGACAAATAAATACAGTACCTCACATCATTTAAATACCATAAAAAGCTAAACCTCACTTCGTTAAGAGGAAGGCATGTTATACAGCATCTTGTGCAACATCTCACTTTCTAAGAAAGGTGGCGCCAAAATACAAAATACAAAACATTTTGTTACCTTCATAACAAATAAAATCCTAGTGTATGTTAAATACTAAAAACTAAAAACATATATACAAATATAGATATTAATACCAATAATAAAATTACATTAGTTAATTTATATACTGAAAAAGTACATATTATTTCATGATAAAAATCAAACAGTACCTGCTTTCAACTTTAAAATGAGTTTGATTGATATGCACTCATTAAGTCCTGGGGGTAGTGACATTTAAAAGAACTTCCCAATACAGTTCCCTTTTCTCCACTAAAGTCTCCCAGTCACCTCCTCTATCTAGTGCACCCATCTTTTCCAGAATAACAAATACACTTTTCTTATAACCAGGATACATGATGGAAAGTGCATCACTTTGCTCTTAATAGCATAAAGGTGTTGGTAAATTCTCATACGTAAGGGGCCATTGGTTTTGCCAATATAAAAGCATAACAGGTGACACAAAAACTGATGTAAACAACTCCCTTAGTATTACAGTCATATTTACCTTTAACAGTAAGCAAATATGGGCAACCTTGAACAAGGAAACTACAAACCTCCAGGATATACTTGCATTGTCAGCAGGCCCCACATTTTTTCAATCCACAACCATTAGTGTGACCATTCACTTGTTGCTTGTTGGTTTCAAAAATGCACTTAAACTTTTGTTATTTGTATAAACAAATTTGGGTTCAGGACCCAACCTACCCATAAGTCCCAATTATCCCAAAACAGTTGCCCAGTGTTTCTTAATCATGTCCTGTAATAAATAAAAACCTGGATTATATTGCAAAACAAATACTTGTGATGAATTATGATGATCATGTCGAGTATTAGTTCCTTGACTGTCAAGATTAATAGAGTTATCATTGTTGCATAAAAGGGGCTTATATCTAACACCCCTATTTTCCATAACACAATCAATGGTGCTGTCCAAAAAATCTTTAGGGTAACTCCTTTTCAAGGAACATACTAACCGATTTCTCAACCTCTACTTTGAGCACTTCACCATCTGAAACCAATGTACATAGCCTAATTAACTGACCTTTTACTAGATCGGATGCTGGCTAGAAAAATGTAAGTAGGCATTAGAAAAGGTTGGTTTCCTATATATATATATATATATATATATATATATATATATATATATATATATATCTACAAGTTCTTATAAAGAGTCACATCCAAAAAATCTATTGAGTTATTATGATAGTAATGCGTGAACTCCAAAAAATCAGTAGAATGGTTAGGGAAGTCCATAAAGTTTTCTAAGTCCTCCAAACTTCCTTTCCACAAAATAAAAATGTCATCTGAAAGCGTTTACATTTGGTTTATTAAAATACCATATAGTGGCTTTGGAGCAGCGTTTCTTCTTTTTGCAGTGTTACATTTCACTGTTGGGCTTGTTACTTGGTTTTCTTCTAAATAACTAAACTCTGTCAGCATCAGTTCCCATGTATAGTTTATACATCGTCGGAAGGCAAGTTATTGGTCTATAATTTTTAGGGTAGCTTGCAGGTTCACTTCAGTAGGAGCATTGTTTTTCCTGTTGTCAGCCAGATTGGTGTCTGTTCTGGGTGTGCATATAAATAGTTCTTACTCATGGCTAAATCTTCGTGCAATGATGTTAATAATTTTAACCAGAAGTTAGGTACTGCATCTGGGCCTGGGGTTTTCCAATTAGAGGCTTTTCTTAATTTTGTTTCAATCTCTCTAGCTGTTACTTCATCCCATTTCATATCCTGTACCTTTAAACTTTTTATTCTTTCTTTTACGTTTTCTATCCATTTAGCATCTTTGTTATGTTCTACGCAATCTTCATAGATACTTCTCCAAAATGTATCTATTTCTTCTTTTTTTTTTGGCAGTCTTTCAATTCCTTTTACTTTATTTCCCAGTTCTCTTTAAAACCTTTTTGGGTCATCAATAAATTTCTTATTTTGCACTTTTCCTTTATATTTATTTTCGTATCTTGTAAGTTTTTCTACCTGTGCTGAAATTTGTAGTTTGTTATTTGCGATAGTGCATGATAGATCCTGATCTGTTCTAATATTGCTCATTGCTTTTATCACATCTATTGTTCATAGTATTTTTGTTGATCTATTCCCTGCTCTATAATCTTCTAACAGTGACACTTCTTGTCTTAATTGTTTTATAATTTTCTCTATTCGATATGTCCATGATGGTATTCAATTTCTCCCTTTCCTTTCCCTCACTACCCTGTGTACTTGCGGTAAAACTTTACCAGTTATTAATTTAGCTGCACAGTAATATATCCTGTTTAGTTCTGTTATATCACATTGACTTCTATGAACAGTCCTAATTACTGTGTTCATTTGTTTTATCAGACTTCTAACTTTTTGGGTGTTATTAACCTTCTGCAGTCTATTTCTTTCATTGAGCTTAGTATATCTGTCCATGTCTATTAAATCAAGCAATTCTTCTTATAGCTCATTTTCTTCCAAGTGAGGTCATAACCCTTGTTTTCTAATTCCTTCAGGCATTCTATAGAAGGTTCTACAGTATCTTCCTGTGACACAGTCTCATCAATTTCATCCTATGCCATCCATTGCTCTATCATATGGGAACTCACTAGCCTATCCCTCCTCAGCATTGACTGCATCAGAGTTTCCACAGTTTCTTGTTTCTTCCCTTGCTGTCTAGCTTTAAGTGAACATTTATACTAGTTTCCTGTGGAAGGCTCCAAATTATCTTCATATGGCACATGACCAATTGCTTCCTATTCTACTATTTTCCCTTTAATTTGGATATTCATTACTCTATCCTGTTGTGGTGCTTTCTGAATTAAATTTTCTACGCTAAATCCTTCAGTTTGCAGGTACTCCATAACCTCAGTTTCTATTTCTTTAACTTCTCCATTACTAATCTACTTTTCTACTTTTCCTCTTTTTCATCTTATTTTTTATATTGTAAAGTTGTCCGTGTCAAGATTCCTTTGTCTGTATTTCTCTTCAAATATCTTTGGTGTTGCTCTTTTTGTATTGGTTAGTTTTGCTTTCTCCTTTCCATACATATTACACCATATTAAATCTCTTTTTCTTTCCCATGTCCAGATTTCTTCTTCAGATGTTTCCTGATCTTCCTGTTTCTCCCTGCTTTGGGGACTCACTCCATCCTGCTGTGATGTAACCTGTGTTGGACCTTCTACATCAAATCCTTAACTTCACAGGCACTCCATAACTTCAACTTTTATTTTTTTAACTTCTACTTTATTGATCTTCTTTTCTACATTCTGTCTCTGTGATATTATTTTTTTATTGTGAAATTTTCCATATCTGACTGCCTTTGCCCGTATTTCTCTTCAAATATCTTTGGGACTACCTTCTTTACATTAATTAATTTGGCTTTCTCCTTTGTATAAATATTGCACCATGTCAAATCTCTCTTTATTTCCCATGTCCCTATTTCCTTTTTATACTTTTCAAATATCTCTTGGTTTTGTTGTTTATATTTTTGCACTCCCTCAGATGCTTCTTTTTTCCAAACAGATCAAGGTTTCTTCATCTATATATTGTTTTTCACAAATCTGTTGTATTAATGAATGCAAATTATCATTTGAAGCTTCTGACAATTTTTCTTGCAGAAGTATTTTTCTTTCCAATAATTTCTCTTTGGAAATTCTGGGCTTTTTATATAGTAGTAACAATACATAATTTCTTTCTTATCCTCAATAGTCCACTTTATTGTCTTTATGGCTCGTCTTTGGCCTATCAGTTTTTGTGATTGATGATGCTGGTCTATCAACTGGGCATGTTTGTAGGGGGAGACTGTGACACATGTCCCTTAAAACCTCAACACCCCCCCAAACCTTTATGTTTGGCTGTCGTGTGGATGCCCTGCTCTAGGTGTTTGTGAGCAAGGTCAGGTTTGTAGCAGCTAGCTGGATATACTGCTGCATATGTAGCAGGCCACAGATGCTATATTCTGGCCAGAAGTCAGACTAGGGATTGTGAAGACATTGGGGAGAGCAGGCTGTTACTGTCAGTGAGGGTGTGGTGTCAGCTGTTGTGTCCCAGCATGGCCTGGTCGAGGGTGCCCACAACAGTCCAGGTGAGGCATGTGCCTGTGGTGCATATGTTACATAATAGTGCCATCCAGAGAGTGGTTGGCCTTTAAAGTGCTACTTAGGGTGGTAGTGACTGTGGTAGGAGCAGCCATTTTCACAGGACATTTCAGGGCTCAATTATTCCTATGTAGTATTGATATGCCTGTAGTTATCATGCCACAGACTGGGCTGTGTGCCAGGACTGTGGGTGTCTAGATGTGACAGATGCTAGAAATGTTACAGATAGAGCTACCGAGCCATTACTCTGGCATGTGCATTTGTAAGACATATGTGCACACATACGCTGTGTAACACAGGATTTGCATGGACATGTGTGTTCTGATGGGTGTGACATTGACATAGAGCTGTCTGTCATGGTTTTGTAACCCCAATCTGCACTACCTTGCCAGTATGTGGGCACTCAGGGTAGGTTTTATGACAGCCTTGCCATAAATAGGGGCACAACTGTGGATATTCAGCAACAGTCTGTCCAGTTGCAGCTCTACCTGATATTGTAGGCCTCCCGTACATCCAGCAGCATTTATTTGTCTGTGTACTGGTTCTGTGTCTGCATCAGAGGGCCAAATACAGTGTGATTTGGGCCACTATATCTAGCAGTACTGTGTGACTGGCAATTAGGATATGTTTGTAAAAATGGTTGTTATACTCCAGAGGTCAGTTGGCATACTGGTATGTTCCTATGACTGTAGTTCAGAAGGTTCTGGGTGCAAACATTTTGGCAGTGATGCACTTTGTTTCTCTAAAATCACATCTCTGTAGTGCCTGATATCTTTACAAAAGCATAAGTAATTCCCTAGAGCTGTTTGTTGTAGTTGTGTATTGTTGTGACTCTAATTCAGAAAGTCCTAGGTTCAATAATCTTCATGTTTGTCTTTTTTTTCCTGTTACATGACTGTAATGCATGATATCTTTCCAAAAGCATTGCTAATTTTCCAGAGCTGGTTTGGCTTAGTGTTGTGTTGCTCTGACGCTAGTGCCTAAGGTCTCTGGATTTAAGAATTGGCTGTGATATTTTTTCCCCTAATATTCAAGGACTCTAATGCATGATATCTTTGAAAAAGCATTAATAACACCAACAGGTGGTTTGGTATAGTGGTACATTGCTCTTACTCTAGCGTGGATGGTCCTCGGTTTGAGACTTGGCAATGATGACTTATTTTCCATAATGTTAAATGACCGTAATGCATGATATATCTACAAAAGCATTAGCAAATCTCACAGCTCATTTGGTGTAGTGGTATGTTGCTGTGACACTAGTCCACAGGGTCCTGGGTTCAAAACCTGGCAGGGCTTCCTATTTTGTTGCTTGGCAGAACAGTGGCTGAATGAGACAGAGTGCATAAAGCAGTTTTAAGTGGGTTTGCATGGTTTTGTGCAATGCTAAGCAGTGCCAAGAGACACTTAGTTTAGCAATGCTTACTCCCACTTAAACCTGCACTAATTCCAAAAAAAGAAAAGAAAAAGGCGGTGATAGGAAAGTGGTGAAATGAGGGCAAGAAGGGGGAAAAACATTAAGAAAGGCAGCTAGAGATGTGCAGGACGGGTATAGGAAAGGACCATAGCTCTCCATTTCTTCTTCAGCAACAGCTGTGAATGATGTGGACAATTTGGAATTTAGAGCCTCACACACCACAAGGAG
The DNA here is from genome assembly GCF_019279795.1 of Protopterus annectens. NCBI lineage: Eukaryota > Metazoa > Chordata > Ceratodontiformes > Protopteridae > Protopterus > Protopterus annectens. Next base: position 687,529,532 of record NC_056745.1, on the reverse strand, counting down.
GGGAGTGGGTGACATACATTTGTTGAGTAATTCAAGGGTAAATTGATCGACGTCAGTGTACATGGGGGTGAAATGGAGAGCTATGTATCGGACATGATTTTTTGGGGGGTATATGGCCCTTTTTTTTTTTAAGGTGAGAGTGGGATGTTGGGGAAAGGTTGTAGGTAAGTTTGGGGAGGTAAATTGGGTAGGAGAGGTTGCTTTTGCAGACAAGACAGACAGGACAGCAGACAGGGGCAGTGTATGACACATGAGAGGGGACAAGCCCCATCCCCTGAGGTGGTTCCACCCGGGGGTGGTGCAGGACCAGTGTAGGAGGCAGCCTGAGGTTGGGTCCCAGACATGCTGGGGACTGGTACCATAACCAGATGAGGTGGGATAGGTGGATCTGCTGTGATCTGCCTTCCCAAATGTGCTATGGCATTGAGGTTTGACAAAATGTTTTGGTTAGTCATGAACAAAACATTTCAACATTAGTTATAACAGTCTACATGGGTGTTCCAATTAACACAGTACAATAGAACTGAAAAAATGCATGGCAAACAGAACACTTGCATAAATGGAATAAAAGTCAGTATTGTAACAGCATGCTAGTTACATTTGCAGCAACAGGCCACCAACAATGTAATTTGAACAAGGTATGTTAGCATACAACCATTTAAATATATGAACAATAATAGAACACAAGTCCCAACATTAGGTTTTGAGAACGACACACCCATAGTATATGAATAATAATTACTGATGCAGATAAGGGGTGGGGGGAGAGAAAAACAGTCCATTAACAGCTGTATAGGCTTATAATTTTCACAACAGTACTGCTCAATACTCTACAGGTCTGCCATCACTTTACATCTACTTGAGGCCTATAGCTACTGTAGCATATACAGACCTGTTAATCTGTTGACCAGGAAAGCTATGGGGCAAGCTGTGAAAACTCTAGGTACAAGAGTAGAGGGGACTCATACATGTCATGGTTACATATATGACTAACAAGGTGTACCCTGCACTGATGTTGTGTGACTGTGCTAATGGCATACATCTACTGGATTTTTATCTGTGTGCAAGATTATTGGCAACAGCGATCACTAGCCCTGACAGCGTGACACTTGAGAGACATGTATCGGGAAGAGTGCATAGTGTATATATCTATCCTGTTGTCATTTGTGGGCATGGGGCTGGGCACTGGATCATTTGTGCACAGTTTATTAGTATACCCTTCATACAGTTAATACAAACATTTCTTTACCTGTCAGCCCTGTGGAGAAAATATCTGTTAACACTACCTGAATGTTTCTACAAATAGTCAGGATTACATATGTGTAATTATAAACAAATCTTAGTACCAGTCCCTGGATTCAAACAGTGGTCTGTGTGTGCAAAACTAAACAACATATCTATTTCTTATCACAATGAGCTACCGGGCCTCTGTTGTCTGCTGCTTGACTGATGTCTGCCTAAAACTCACTTGGTTACACACTCTGACCTTGTAATATACGTGGAGTGTCACAGAAGACTAGTGACAGTTGAACATACATGCCTAAGATTCATGCATGATAGATAGTGTACTGTGTATTAATACTTTGAATGCAGGTGCACACATTTAACCCCTAGTGGATGTGATTATGTGTGATCCATACAGACAACAACAGGCTGCTGGGTTGCATACCCGACCCATACACATTTGCACATCATTATAGATTTGCTGTCTCCACCTATTATGGTCTCATACTTGCCTGCATCAGCATACCTACATTCAGAAATACATGTAACTGAAATGCAAAGGTTAACACAAGACAATGCTGCAGGGAACACACAATAATACCTTACACATTACTATTCAAGGTTCAGATCTTAGTGTAGAACATATAACACTTTTCATTGAATCTTGTTTTACAGCTCCACATCTACAGTTTGTCATAACAGCTGCCTAGCAGACACATTACACTAGATTCATGCTTTCATAGCCATATTTGTTGTGCAGCACCTGTACACTTGTATTTCTTTAACAACAGACCAGATTAAGCACAACAGTTTCTTGAAATAAGCTTTACTGTGGTAACATGACACAGTGGTTTATTACAGTCTAACTTCTACATTCAGTTGTTCTGCATATCCTGTAGATGAAGAATGTATGTCCGTTATTACTTTCACAGTAGCAAGCACAGTATAGCTTATTAACAGATTCATTCCTACACAGTAATACTCCAGTATTGGCTTCCTTTCATCAACAGCAGCCTATTTGCTGCCTTCATCTGTATTACACAGTACCTGGCAGTAGTTACTTATATGAATGTTGGTCTAACAACACATTTATTCAGTACACTCAGAACTCACTATACCTTATAGCAGTAAACAGTTACACTTTCTTATTTATTGGACTATATATATATATATATATATATATATATATATATATATATATATATATATATATATATATATATGGATTCACTATGTAATTTCAAAATATATGTAATTTCGAAATACTGAAATCCCGAATTTCAGTATTTCGAAATTACATAGCCAAACACACAAAACACCGAAACCCTAAAACTGTGAAATTCAAAATCCCGACGGTACACTACAGATACAGCACACACAAACACATACACACAACTTCCCCCTAAACTCAAATATATTATCCTACACTACAGATGTGCCCCGCTACCCCACCCCTACTTATATATATATATACTAACTCCGAGATCACACAGTCAGACACACACAGGTAACTCATTCCCACACATTGTACACACCCTCGCACACACACATCACAGTCAAAACACACACTGACATACACTAAAGCCCCTAACCAACACACATACACATACATACATATCCAAACTCACATCTTACCATTCACATGCCACAACAGCAGAAGCGCTAATTCAAAATGTCTGTATTTTGAGATTTTGAATTTCTCATTTCTGGTGTTCCGGGATTTCAAGACTTCGCTATTATAATTTCGAAATACTGAAATTCGTGATTTCAGTATTTCAAAATTAAATAGGGAACCCATATATATATATATATATATATATATATATATATATATATATATATATATATATTTTTTTGCAAGATATATCAAGATATATCTGTACTCACTACACTGTCAGCGCAGCCTAGCCAGACATCATCCATTGGCCTCCACATTACGAGCCCGCTCCTCAGCAGCTGTGGGGAGAAAACACACCATTAGGCATACCTGTCCATCAGATATTCATACTATAATTTAATAAATCACCAGTTGCTATACTTACAAACATCTGGGGCATTCCCATCCAGAGCATCTTGGTTCCATTGGGCCAAGAGCACCCCCTTTATCTGTTTCAGGTCATCATAATGATAATGGACCTGCTCACCAGTGTGGGGGATGCCAGTGGCATTGGTGAGCTCAAATGCCAGATCCCTTGTATTCTGAGCACTGGTACTGGCCCTGCAGCAGACTGATGGCATGATTCTTTACAAGGAGCCTAGCCATGACCCTAGACTCCAACATGCCCCAGCACTGTGCCCAAAAGTGTGCTCTTTCACCAGCACCTGCCATAGATCCTACAGGTATCAAACTCTAACAGGCTCTGCCTGTATTCCTGCCTGTGCAGTTTAAATAAGGCCATACTCCCAACCTTTCCCACCATTGGCCCATTTTAAAAAATGCTGAGCAAAGCTCAGTAGTGTGCAAACCTGCTAAGCTGAGTTGAGCAGTTCTTAAAGTAGCAAATGCTGAGGAGTGCTTAGCTGTGTGCAAATCTGCTCAACTGAACTGAATACTGCTTAGAATGGGACTTCTTAGCAGTGCTCAAACCAGCTAAGCAGCACTAATTGTTGCTGAGTATTCCCAGACAGGTCCTGTTTAAGCATTGCTTAGCTTGGCTTAGCATTGCTTAGATAAACTGAGCTTAGGGCAAACAAAAGTTTTGATTTAAAAAAAATTAAGAATTGCATAGTAATTACTCATTACTGCTACATTATTATTAAGTGTATATATTTTACTTTACATGACCTCCCTCTTTGTGCTTTCATTACAATACCTTGGGGTGTGACTGTATTGTATGGGATACCTGTGTTTAAATGGGTGTTTTCACCTCATCTCCACTGACAATGGGATTTTGGAACACCAGCACTACCTTGGTTAACAAATATTAATTACTACATCATTAAATAAAATAAAAAAAAATATTTTCCCATGTAAAAGCTGAATGGCCTGTCTTGGTATTCGAACCATGCACCTATTGCACATGAAGTTGGGACTCTAACCACTCTGGTAACTTGGCTAGGAAAATTGAACTTATACATTTTTATATAACTCTTCATTACGTTTAAGCACTGCTGAGCAATGCGCCGCCCTGTGCAAATCCGCTCAGCTATGCTTAAACTTTAAAGAAAAAGAAATAAAAAAAAGAAACATTAATTTAACATTATACTGTTAGACTTCACATTATTAAATAAGTGTCCAAGGACACTTGATTTCTTGTTTTAGTGCTGTACAGCACTTTTATAGTGCAGGGAGTGTGTTACAGATACTGTAACACACCCTCTACATGACGTTACTTCACATTCCTCATGTAGTACTCTCAACTGTACAGATTTTTGCATGCTGCCCAGATTTGGGCCTTATATTTTTGGCCCATTTGTCATGAAATTGTGTTTCTCCAGCAAATTACTGTGAAATCATTAAAGACTGAAGTTAGAAAATAATAACAGACATTTCAGTTTCAGACTTCATGTGCCATATGGCAGTTTATAAGTGCAGGGGGGCATGTTACAGATCTGCAAGCACTACTGCAACATGTTCCCTGCACTGATTCAGTATTTATGTACATGGATCCATCTCAGTAGCACTCCTTCATTAATATGCAACATGCGCTGCTAAGTGGGAGATGCAGACACGGACACCATTCCCTCCATGTAGGAATAAGGCATTTCCTACATGGAGTTTATTAAATCTAGGGGTAAGTCTTTGTGACTTGGCTGGAGGCTGTAAAACCCCAACATGTGCCATTGCTTAGGTCTTGTGAACTATAGATAAGGCTACATAGGTTCATAGGTTCATAGATTAGTACTAAGCTAACTGCCCTTGCGAGCCATTTTAAGCCTAGCCAATTATCTCTTGTGAGACTCAAACCCTGCACCTTGTGTTTGTAAGACAAACACCTTAACAATTAGGCCACCCTCCCAACCCCAACATATTTGGACTAGAAACAAACAAGTGTGTATAGAGCAACTAAATATGTACTTTAAATGCCATAGATTACCAGTAGTTTTCTAGGAGTTTTCCCACTGAACTTATTGTTTCTGATGGTAAACCTGAACTAGGGGGCTGGATCCCACTCCAATCACCCTTGCACACTTAGGCTTAAGCTGCTCCAGTATCCTACCACCAGTTCCCACCCCTTATCTTTCCTTTACCAAGCTCGACTCCCCCTCTACCCATACCATCTATCAAATCTTATAACCAAAAAAAGGGAAAAAAGGTGCAAGTTAAAGCCAAGAACCAAGTCCTCTGCACTCAGATGGTCCTCCAATAAAGCAAGCAAATGATACACGGGCACAACTCTAGTTTATTGCAGCAATAAAGGCTCTCCCACAACACATTAACGCTACACATATATTATACATTTTTGTCTTCAACTTCCTTAGATGCAACAATCAAACAATTTCAGCCCTTATATAACCTAAAAATTCAAACCTTCCAATCAAAAACATGCCTCGTTACAATCACAAAACAAATACATTTCCCAAAATTCATATCATGTTCATAGCTTAAATAATCTTAATAAAATTGCATAAAACTACGGTCCCTAAACTTTTTCCAAGACTTATTTGTTAATAAAAACACATTAATACATAATTACACAAAAAAATCAAAATTCTATTATAATCTCAGTAATGAAATTAAAATAAAAACATTCTAATACTTAAAACTGTATTAAAATAGCATGTGTACTCCATCTAGTGGCCAATATTTATTTATTTACTTATTTATTTTATTTAACATTTGTTAACTGGGAAAGTCCTACTTGGAACTAGCCAATTTTCAGTGGAGGCCCGGGGAGAAATGCTCCAGATGCATATCTTTGTAATGTGGGAGAAAACCGGAGCAGTAAAATTATTGTAATACTTTCTTCACCCGCTTCCTACTAAAATTCAGTATAAACCACTAAAGCTTTAAAAATATATGAATATATGTATGAAATTATCAAAAAGCTCCAGATTAAACCCCCTAATATTATGTTTGTGTACCTTATAACCTTGCCGCCTTAAGGTTTAGAACTGGGGCTAGGGATACCGCTTCATTTAATCCAGGGAACCTACTGGCCTCTAAAAACATCTGCCAGTAAAGCTCACTATATTCAATCCTGGTTTCCCACATTCCACCCCTCACATCCTTAGGGATTTCTTCCAGCACAAAGAAACAGAACTTCACCATATCACGTTTAGTACTGTGCTTGTATAGAGCGTTATTCACATGTTGAGTACTTATAGCATTCAAATGTTCGTATATTCTTCTTTTAAGCTTCCTCTCAGTTTTTCCTATGTAAAATGCTTGACACTCACATATAGCTATGTATGCAACCCCACCACTGTGACAATTACTGTGACTCTTAGCCTTTATACTCCTATTCCTAGATTCCAAATGTATTATTTCAACGTTGCTAATGTAGGAGCATTGTACACATCTCCCACATTTGAATGTCCCTTTTCTGCGTTTACATTTACTTCTCTTATTCTCCGATTGCCCCTCTAGTACATTTTTATACTTATTCCTTTCCTCTATATATATATATATATATATATATATATATATATATATATATATCTATCTATCTATATATATATATATATATATATATATATATATATATATATATATATATATATATATATATATATACATTTAAATGGTATGGTAAAATCCAATTTAAGGTCAGAGATCATACCAAACTTATACATTCCTTTACTATAGTTTTACAAACAGTGTTGGCATCACCACTAAAATCCGTAATAAATGCAGAAACAAAAAACATCTTCTATTTTATTTTGGTCTAATTCCCCCTGTTCACTACAAAGATTCTTTTCTTTGACTCCTAAGATGGGGGCATATTTACCCCCCCCCCTTCTTTAACTTCATTCATCACTTCTTTTATCAAAGCTACAGGGTAACCATGTTCAGCAAACATATCATATAAGACATAACATTCCTTTATAAATTCCCCATCATCAGAAGTCATCCTGCTTACTCTCACATATTGCCCCTTAATGATACCTTTCTTCTGATGAAAGGGGTGGGCACTAGCAAAGTGAAGAATAGAATTAGAATATGCCTTTTTCAAAATACTTTCAAAATGAATTTACTATCCTCCTTATAAATAGTAACATCCAAGTAGTCCATTTCTCTATGCCCTATATTTTATGTGAACCTTAAAAAAATCAGTAGATTCAGAAATGTACTGATAAAATTCAAGAAACTTCTGAAATGTACCTTTCCAAAAAATACAAATATCATCTAAAAATCTCTTGTAGAGTATCCAGCAGTCTTTGTACTTACTGTTCAAAACATATTTCTTTTCCCAAACTGCCAGTACCAAGTTAGCATACATTGGGCTTTACATCTGGTGCCCATCAGCACTCCACTAATTTGTTTGAAAAACTCTCCTTGAAAATAAATAAAACTGTTTTTTAATACCAATTCAATCAATTTTGTACAAGTATGTATTTCACTGGGGGGCTAAATGTGTGTCCTCCCTCAAGTACTCTTCAACCCATTCTATACCAATACAATGAGGTATGGATCCAAAGATATTGACAATATCAGTAGTAATAAAAATCAACTCTCCATCAAAACTCTCTTGGGAAATAATCCTTAAAAAATCCCACAAGTCCTTCAACAGTATATAATTCCTCATTACCAAGTCCTTCAATTTCACATCCAAATACCTACTCAAGGGAGCAGTAACAGATTCCTCAGCGGCCACAATCGGCCTCAAAGGTGGGTCATGTACATTTTTGTGGGTCTTCGGTATCCCAATATAGAAAGAACTCGCGGTTGTGGATTATATAAAAATTCAAACAATTTATAATCTATAAAACCCTTCAATAATAGGTCATATAGTGCTACATATATTTTTGTATGCTATATTTATTTTGGTGACTGATACCTCAGAGTATTTCTTATCATTGTGCAAGTTTTCTAGCATCTTTCTAGCATCTTTGCTTCATACATGATAAGCACAATCCCACCATCTTTGTCAGGCTTCATATCCTTTAATTGTTGGTCACTCCTTAATTCCTCCAATGCAGCCCTGTCAACCTGCGTCAAGTTAGGGGGGAATCTATTTTTAAATAATTTTTCCCTCAGTTCATGCTCAATAATGCCTTCTACATTCTTTGAGGGTGCAAAGGTGGGTTGTATATACTCTTCTTTTGAAGGTTCACATCACTAACATTCTTTACAGCATTCCCATCAAAAAGCAATTGGAAGTTTATTTTTCTTAAAAAACATTTTTAAATCTATAATCGTCTTATTCACATCACATTTTTTCACAGGAACAAATTAAAACCCTTTTGAAAGTAATTGAAAATGATGTTTACTCAGTTCCATTTCACTGTAGTTAAAAATGTTAAATCCCTTGTATGTGTACTTAAACCCATCCTTCAAAATTTCACCCTCTTGGGCTAATTTTGTCAAAACTTCCCTCTGCCCTCCCCTTTTGTCCCACTGATAATATACTAGCTGTTGGTTCCAGATCCTCTCTGACCTCCAGGGGGGTAGTCTAAAGGGCCACTCAAAGATGGTGGGCATTCTTGTGCACTTCTTGCATTCATTCCTAGGTCAATTCCTTGCATATCACTATTACTAACCCCTTGAGCCTCCCTTTTCCTATTTTGTCTTGTTGACTCGTGGGATTTTTAAGAAATATTTCCCAAGAGAGTTTTGATGGAGAGTTGATTTTTATTACTATTGATATTGTCGATATCTTTGGATCCATACCTCATTGAATTGGTATAGAATGGGTTGAAGAGTATTTGAGGGAGGACACACATTTAGCCGCCAATGAAATACATATTTGCACACAATTAATTGAGTTGGTATTAAACAACAATTTTATTTATTTTCAAGGAGAGTTTTTCCAGCAGATTAGTGGAGTGGTGATGGGGGCAAGATGTGCCCCTATGTATGCCAAGTTGGTACTGACAGTTTGGGAAAAGAAATATGTTTTGAACAGTAAGTACAAAGACTGCTGGATACTCTACAAGAGATTTTTAGATGATATTTGTATTTTTTGGAACAGTACATTTCAGAAGTTCCTTGAATTTTATTAATACATTTCTGAATCTACTGATTTTTTTAAGGTTCACATACAATATAGGGCATAGAGAGATAGACTACTTGGATGTTATTATTTATAAGGAGGATAGTAAATTTAATTCAACAGTATTTAAAAAAAAGACATATTCTAATTCTATTCTTCACTTTGCTAGTGCCCATCCTTTTCATCAGAAGAAAGTCATCATTAAGGGGCAATATGTAACAGTAAGCAGGATGACTTCTGATGATGGAGAATTTATAAAGGAATGTGATGTCTTATATGATATGTTTGCTGAATGTGGTTACCCTGTAGCTTTGATAAAACAAGTGATGAATGAAGTCAAAGGAGGGAGGGGGTAAATATGCCCCCATCTTAGGAGTCAAAGAAAAGAATCTTTGTAGTGAGCAGGTGGAATTAGACCAAAATAAAATAGAAGATGTTTTTTGTTCGGCATTTATTATGGATTTTAGTGGTGATGCCAACACTGTAAAACTATAGAAAATGAATGCTATAGGTTTGATATGATCTCTGACCTTAAATTGGATTTCACCACACCATTTAAATGTGTGTATGTGTATATATATATATATATATATATATATATATATATATATATATATATATATATATATATATAGCTAGGAAAGGAATAAGTATAAAAAATGCATTAGGGGGGCAATCAGAAAATAAGAAAAATAAATGTAAATGTAGAAAAAGGGCATTCAAATGTGGGAAATGTGTACAATGTCCCTACATTAGCAACGTTGAAATAATACATTTGGAGGAAGCTTAAAAGAAGAATATATGAACATTTGAATGCTATACGTACTCAACATGTGAGTAACGCCCTATACAAGCACAGTACTGAATGTGATATGGTGAAATTCTGTTTCTTTGTGTTGGAAGAAATCCCTAAGGATTTGAGGGGTGGAATGTGGAAAACTAGGATTGAATACAGGGAGCTCTACTGGCAGATTTTTTTAGAGGCCAATAGTTTCCCTGGATTAAATGAAGCGGTATCCCTAGCCCCAGTTCTAAAAATTAGGGAGACAAGGTTATAAGGTATACAAATATAATATTAGGGGTTTAAATTGGAGCTTTTTGAACATTTCATACATATATTCATATAATTTTAATGGTTTAGTGGTTTATACTGAATTTTAGTAGGAAGTGGGTGAGGAAAGTATTACAATAATTTTATTGGCCACTAGACAGAGAATACATGCTATTTTAATACAGTTTTAAGTATTAGAATGTTTTTATTTTAATTTCATTACTGAGATTATAATAGAGTTTTGATTTTTTGTGTAATTATGTATTAATGTGTATTTATTAACATATTAGTCTTGGAAAAAGTTTAGAAACTGTAGTTTTATGTAATTTTATTAAGATTATTTAAGCTATGAACATGATATGAATTTTGGGAAATGTATTTGTTTTGTGAATGTAACATGAGTCATGTTTTTGATTGGAATGTTTGAATTTTTAGGTTATACAAGGGCTGAAATTGTTTGATTGTTGCATCTGAGGAAGTTGAAGATGAAAACGTATAATATATGTGTAACGTTAATGTGTTGTGAGAGAGCCTTTATTGCTGCAATAAACTAGTGTTGTGCTCATGTATCGTTTGCTTGCTTTATTGGAGGACCATCGGGGTGCAGAGGATCTGATCTATCAAATCTTCCCACCCATCCAATTACTAATCTCTTCCCACTACTCTGCATCACTTCCCAAACTGTTCCTCTTTCATACTCCTTCACCAACCTCTGATCACTATACATACTTCCATTATGCATAGTCAGTCTTACTATAATGCATATGCCATTATTTCATATTACATCCAGATATATACTGAAACCTTAACTACCCACCTTTCACCTTACTAATTAGCTTAACCATATTTCCATTATTCCCTTCTGTATAACCTCATAGCTATTCTCCCATTCTCAAGCAACCTTGGTCATTTAGTTTCATCCAGAAAGCCCCCACCCCCAACAAATAACTATACCCACTTTGGTGTGCAGTTTAGATATCTGATCATGATAGAAGAGGATGGCCATGTAATGTAGTTCAAGCAAACAATTGCCATACATTAAAAGTATTCCAAGTTGCTTCAAGTTTCACATTAGCCTTGCAAAGACAGAATAATGAGCAAGCAACAGCACATAGCCAGTTATTTTCCTCTACAGACATCCCTAACAATTAAAGCTACTTAGTCTGTGTATATATCAGATGGTCTATTCAGTAGTTACTTTACGCAAATAAGCACTAGTGCTGAAAGCCAGTGGTAGTGAATGTTCAAAGTGAAAAAGAGATAAGTTTCTTTCAACAGACAGCTCCAAACACCACTCAGCAGTTATAGCTACGTCTCTATATACTTCAGACATTTCTGATAAATGATAGCCATGTACTGTATTCCAGCTCTGTTAAATTCCATGCAAAGAGTTCCACACATTAAATTATTCAAAATTACTTAACAGAAGTCATGTTAACTCTGCAAATGCACACTATGCCTGCAAAACTATATAGTGACTGTATAAAATGAGAAAACAAGAAGGTAAGTTACTTTCTGTAGACAAACCCTCATCTGCAATTATAGCTAAAAATCATAGCCATGTACTGCATTTGATAAAACTTACTTTAAACACCACACAGGTGTGCAGTAGCAAACTCTACCTCTGCCCTTTAGTGAATCAGTCACACCCTCCATTACTTTTGCATAAAGGCAGATGGTATAACATCCATCAAGAGATGCTGTCACTTTGACTCCTCCCACAGGACCATAATTATTTAAACAGGTGTGTTAGTAACAGTTAACATTATATCTATATATATATATATATATATATATATATATATATATATATATATATAGTGGGGATGCTGTGTGGAGTTGTATAATACATGCAAGATGTTTGTTCTCTCCTCTTATGTCCTTCAGAACCAGAAATACTCCTCCATATGTTGTAGAATGATGTCAAGAAGTTGGTTAAGTATTTGTGAGGCAGAGGTCTGTGATATCCCTAACATGTCACCTATAGATTGCTGGAAGGTCTTTGTTACTAGGTCAGTCAATGATTTGTGTCCATTGGATTGGGCATGCAACTCATACCCGTTGGTTGCATTCATGGGTGACACAGATTGACTAGGCCTTGTAGTATCCACTCTGAAGCAATCGGTTATCAGCTGGTCTGTCAGATGTCAATACATGAGTTACTGGCTTCATTTGTCTTCATTGGTACAGACAGTCATGACACACATCATTGCTAGTACTGACTCCAACAACAGCTGCTAACACATGCTGATGCTCTGCCTGACATGTCTTTTCCCATCTACTCCAAAAATCATGGTGTTCAAACTGGTCGGGCGTAAATGTACAGCATTGCCATTTTATATTCCTCTGAATCACTTTGTCATTGTACCCACCATCATTTGCATATGTTGCTCATTTTCATGGGGTTTCTCATTTATATGTCATTATCTGCTCATTTGCATGAGCTATGTACCAAGCACTATTAACCCTTACATTTTCTCTCAATGCCTTTGAATCTCCCGCACCCTGTGCATGACCACTATCCATTCTACCTGTGCTACACATCATGTAACATCTCTGTGAATCTTATATTATAACTGCTTCCATTTTAAAATAATATATTTTTTTCTGTTTTAACAGCTGTCTTTTTATCATGTTTCTCCCATTCAAATCTCAAATCTTTTGACTGAATGATACTCATAACCATTTAAAATCCACTGCCATAAAAAGGAAATGATGGACCATGCTTTTCATTGTTTCATTTGAAAAGCAAAGTTTTAAACCCTTACAAAAAGGAACAAAAGTTATCAACTGGGATTTAAAAGACTTACTGTAAGAGAGATGCCTTAACTTGGCCATTTTCCTCCTTATGGTAAGCCATGTAGATTCTTAAACTGCCCTCCTGCTGAGGTTTTCCAGTAATGGGAGCCTCAGCATGGAGGATGTTCATGTGAGCAGGGCTTCATGATAACTGGGCAGTCTGGGGAGTGGTTAATGCTACTTAACTAAGTGCTGTCCAGTGGAAATTACCAGAGGCTCCTAAAGTATGCTGCTGAGCAAGGTAGAGTATCATTCAGCTGTGTAAAATTTCAGTACTAGAGGAAAAAGTGACCATGGCAAAAACAAGGCAGTCACCAGTTCACTCCTATGGGTGCCTGGAAATCTGTGTGTGTGTGAGTGAAGGAGGTGACTTTGTCAACATGCTGCATTGTTTGCTAAGGAGAACATTACCGCTGCCATGCCTGATAGCGTTAATGTTGACTGGTGTACAATTCAGAGACGTTAATGAGCTGATAATGAGGTCTTCTCACTCCATTTATAGCTGTCCCTGAAGCACATTTTCTTGACATGGTAATTGAATATTCACTAATAGGTTCATACCATGAGCAGTGAGCCTTTTTCTGAATTTCTGGGTGTACATGTGTGATTCAGTGCTGTTGTTCATTTTTCTGGGGATCTGCACTTGAAAGGAAGCTTAGGCCATTTGTGTTGGCTGCAAAGAGTTAAATGTGAGCATTGCATAAAGTATTATGTTAATGCAATGGCATGCAAGAATGCTTCCTTTGTTATTTAACTGACTATAGCACTTGTATCAATTTATATGAGCATTCTAATTTCATATTTTCTATTATTTTCTATATATTATATTATATACAGTTAATTTCTACTTCTTGGTCATTTGTTCCAAATTTAATCTGCTTTTGAATACTGATTTAATAAGTTTGTATGTATTAACCCAGTCAAGTGTTTAAAATAATGAACCTACTTTGACAAAAAAGGCAATGGAAGGAATCTGTATCTTTTTGCAAATAGCAGATTGTGGAGAAATCCGTGAGAAAAGCAGAAATAAGACTGTGTAAGGTACAGTCTCATGGATTCCAGACAATAAATTATTATGTGGAAACAAATTCTGCATTGTTTTGAATAAGACAGGTGATATAAAATGGAATACAAACTGAGAGATAAACATTTTTACTTTATGATGCATAGTTCCTTTTAACAGAAGGTTTGGCTGACATCCTTATTTTGCCCTCTCACTGTCATTATGCACTGTATTAAGAGCTCTGTGCCTACAGGATAAAACACTAAGTTTTCAAAACTGTTTTGCAAATGTTAGTGAAAATACAAACTAGGTTGGACATCTTACCTCTGCAGCAAGTCCTGGGGAGCAACACAGTATCTAAAGCAAGCATTAGTGTTGGAATCAGCAGATTTAAACTGTAGCTGCAGGGAAATAATGAATAAATAGCAATGTTATGTGACAGACAAGGCACTCCAGCTAACTTAAATAAATGTCCTGCCTTTTTCCTAATAAATCTGCAACTCTTTTATAATTGAAAAAATGCTCAGGCCTTCAGAAACTCTACTGTCCATACTCAGCACATTTCTGTTGTTCGGCTGCCTCATGCCCTTCTGAACATTGCTCTTTTATTTACATCATTTTTAACTAATAAAAACAGCTTTATTCTATTGAAAAAAATATAGACCAGATACAAGCAAGATTATCATTTTCATAATGTGAGACTAATCATTGACTGGTTATGACAGGCATGTATAGTATAGTAATAACACATGGCTGGGTGTGGGTAATGTTGGATTTAGAGAAGGAACTTGACAATGCTACTAAAACTGTTTAATATGAGAACAAAGCTTTCAGGTAAAAATGTGTTTTATTTTTATGGTGATAGAATGATTAATCTGCACAAAGGTGATATTAATAATAGACTTGAAATTAGGGAATATGAATGGATACTACAAATGAATGCTGATACCCTACCTGGCTTGAACCAGTTGGTGTCATTGAAACTTATATTAAAGCTCAAGCAAACATGTTTACATTACTGTCATTCCACTTTAAGGTTTTAATTGAATATTAATTGTTAATTGGTAGGCTGTGTGTGATTTGTATATAAGTGAACTGTTTTATCTTATGCTGTTAACACCGATGAAGGTTTTTTTTTACCTGAAATCTTTATTCTCGTATTAAACAGTTTGTTTTAGTAGTGTTGTCAAGTTCCTTCTTACTCCTGGAGAGTCTACCAGTGAACTGTGACTTTATTCTATATTTTGGTTTTATTTGGATAATGTTGGATTTACCCACAGTTGACATGGTTTGGTCATGAGGATGAAGCCCGAGTGACCAAACAAAGCCAAGCATGGGTAAATCCAGCTTTTCCCACACCAAGCCATGGCTTATTGCTATTATATAATGGCATTATAGACTACAATGTATTTCTGATGAAGTCTGCTTAAATAAAGGACGAACATGCTCAAATTTATTTCGTAGTCCTTAGCTTGCAGTCATTCTAGTAGAATGGTTCAGATTGTTTTATTAGTTTAAGGTGCAGTGTGGTGTTGGTTGAAATCTGGAACTGTTCAGACTTACAAGAGAGACAGGGTATAGAAGGTACAAGGATAATCCGGTACATTTCTCTAGTTTTGCATAAAGTACCTGATTATCCCTGTATTTTCTTTGTCTCATCTCTCTCATACTTCTGAAGTGTCTGGCTATGTAAGTTTATTTATTTTTTTTAAGAAAACAGAAGAAAACTGGAATCTCCATACCATATATTAAAAGATGAAAGTCTGGGCGACCGGACTTTTTTCTATTGGTATATGCTCGATTTATAATGGGCATGCTGGTTGGGCTGACCAATCAGCATGCTCGTTTTTGAATGTTAATAGCCAGTCATTGTGTAATAACCAGTTAATAACAATGCTATAAAAATATGCTTTCTGGACTGTACATTAATGTGACTATTTCAAAAGTTAATTCTGTATAACTACATAAATACAGCAGGAGTGCACCTTTTTGCCAGAACAATGAGTATCGTATTAACAAAACATGAAAAGTTTAAGCTGCTGTGATTAGCTGGGTTTAATGTCTTCTATAAAGAAATTCTCCACAAACCTCCCAGTCTCAAGCTGTGCATACAGTGTAGTTCAACATGATAATTCATAATAATAACTTAATGGGAAAGTGTTCTTACGCAGATTAGGGAAGTGTATAAATCAATCTCATTGTTTGAGGGAGAAGATGAAAGCAACAGTTAGGAGTACACATTCGCAGCAAGTTATCTTGGGAATTTATGAAAGGCCTTAACAAGAACTCTTAGCAATGACTTAATACTTGGCACTACATTACCTTCAAAGAAAATTTAAAATAGCTCATTATGCACTGTTATAGAAGGTGAGTATGTTGTTTGGGTGGCATTATTTTAATGTCAATATTATGGGCAAGTTAAAGTCTTAACCACCTGAAAGATTTGATGAAGTTTCATACCTTTGTTTTGTAGAATATGTATCAACAAATAAAGATGTTGCTGGAAGAAAAACATTGACATCTCAAGTCTTTCTGAATGTTGCAACTAACTCCAATTTGTCCACCATTTGAATGTTCCTTTCTTTTCCTGTCCTTTCTTCATACCCTTTGAAGTAACATAAAACCTCTCTGATTAAAACAGTAGTTTTGCTCAGTTGCAGCAGGTGCAGCAATCAGCTGTAATGTTACAGGGTGTGGCATCTCTGTGTGATATCATATAACGCCTGTTCTGTGGGATCTGAAGTGGTTGCTGAGTCACCACCAGGTGTGTCTTTAATGTATGGATGCTTAGCATGCTCTGTTCTTCACAACTTGATTTCATGCTTATTGAAAGGAGTTGCTGGCACACTATTCCATGGTAATGTACTGCAGGTCATCAGGTGAGTGGTTGCTGCCTGTTCCAATGGCCAGTGGTGAGACATCTGCAGGGTATTTTTGAATACCCTGCTCTGGTCTTCTGGAATCAGCCACCCTTCTTGTCTGGGACACAATGTGTCTAATACCTCTTTCAGGAGTTCCCTAAGTATTATTTGTGGTGAAGGATTTACTTAAATCTCCTAATGGAACTACTTCAGTTTTTACTTTGTGATTTTTTTTCAAACATTTATTAATCAACAAATGTATTCCTGCCTTTTTGTACTATTTTGAGTTTTAGTTGTTACTACTACTAATAATGTTATTCTGATATTGTTTTGTTTATGAAATGCCTAAATACAGGCTTTTGAGTACTCAAAAAAAAATAGTAATTTAAACCACAGTTAGATAATGCACTCTAGCCTACTAACATCCTATCTTTCAAGTGCTGTTTTCTGAAGTTTTTAATGAAATTTCCCCCATTCAGCTGCCTCAGTATTCCCATCTAGCCACAGTCCTTCCTATTCATCTCCATCTCCCACTTATATTTAAAACAAATATATCATTCTCAGTTCATATATCCATTTTTTCTTGTCTCATCTACTATAGACAAGCTTGATCTTTTAAGTTGGTGTTTATATCTCAGCCCTTCCGTACATTTTGGTAGGCCTCTGTCACAGACTTTCTACTAACTTACTTTTTGTATGTATTTAGAGCATCTAAAACATTACACAGTACTCAATAGGTAGCCTTGTGAATGCCCTGTACTATGAAGTGATGTCTCAACATCAGAAGAATCCACTCTTATTTACTTTGAACTAGCCTTGAAACCTACCTTTGTGTGTAAAATACATTGTTTAGCTTAAAGGTGAGTATAATCAATAATTCCATTGCCCCTTGGAATTGCTTAAGTTCTTCCCACAAAAACTATAGGTTTTCAAAGGATTTCTCCCAGCTGCATAACTTTACACTTTTTATTTAAATTTCAATAGACTATCTATGCACATTAATAGCTACTACAAGTCTCCATAGACCTAGTTATTGATCATCACCATCAAATAACACCAGAATTATATCTTCCAAAAATAAAACAGCATTTACAACAGACTCATTTTAATACAATAAATGCATTCATGCTTTCACATCTAGCAATGTTTTCTCCAGTAAATTAAAAGACACTCTACAAAGAATTTTTCCATAGCTAAGAATGACAGCTCCTTGTGTGTGCGGTTATTCATTGTTGCTAATGTGGAAGTTTTAAAAGGGAACATATAGTTGACCTGGACATCTTGGAAGGATGCTCTATGAGAGTCTTCCCACGGAGGTGCACCAGGCATAGCCCAATAAGAAGATTCCTTGGAGCAGATCCAGGACATTTTGGAAGGATCACTTCTCTCAACTTGCACTGGAAGGACCGGGAATCCCTCAGGATGAACAAGAAGCTGTTACTAAGTATAGGAAGGTTTGGACTTCACTGCTTAGGCTGGTACCACCCTGATCCTCACTGGGACAAGTAGTTTAGAATATAGATGTCTGGATGTAACTGTTGGCAAGCATTGTTGTAGACTGGGTGTTGAAGTGTATAACTGCTTATTAAATATTATTCAGGAACAACATGGGTCATGGCTGAAAATGATCAGAATGGCAGCGCACTTACCTAGGTGATAAATATAGAATAAAATAACGTACTCGTTTTATAACCAGCAAACCACTTGCAGACCCTGTCTCCCCTGATCTCTCTCTGTCTTTCTCTGGAGCTGCCCTTCCTATACCATTTATTTGTGACTGACTGACCTGAAATTTGTGATAAAAAAGCAGCCTTCTGGAATGAGCTCATTGAGGAGAATTAGTGAATGCAGCTGTTTCTCCTGCAAGCTTCCATTTCTGTTCTTTCTTTCAGGAAGGATGGCCATTAATACAATACCTTCTTTTTTTTTCAAAAATGTATGTTATTTCAGGGTTCTCTTGTGTAGGTCAAGAGACATTTCCCCGTGAGATACAATGCTGAAACCAGAAGCCCACAGCATCGCTTTGCTGTAGAGTGGTACAGTTGAAAAGCAAAATCACTATGGTGTTAAATGCCAACTAGACACACGGCACATCGTAGTGATCCCCAATACCTCTCAACTGTACAGATTTTCGCAGAATGTCCAGATTTTTGCCTCATATTTTTGGTCCATTTTTCATAAAACTGCTTTTCTGGCAAATTTTTGTAAAACCATTAAAGACTGAAGTTAGAAAATAATATTTCTATCATATCAATTCATCTAGGCCTAATTTTATAAATATTTAATATATTATATATTGTGTATATATAATATAAATATTATATATTGTGTTTTTGAGCTCTATGATCTTGTGTTTTAGTATCACATGATTTCTATCAGATGACGTTCTATTCATTTGACTGGCTGTTTTTTTATTTATTTAAATAAGAGATTTGCACTATTTGTGTTGTGCATTGAAAGAGAGTCTTGTACTCGAAAGCTTTGCTTTGTTAATTTGTGCTTGTTGTGTTTTTATTAAACTTTTGGATATTGGACTTCTGTTTTTTATTTTATTTGTCTTTTGATTTTTACTTTGAAGTCCTTTAACCGCTACAGAACTTTTGCTATTAACTTTAGATTTTGTGTCTTCTCCTTGTAGTGCATCCTTCCACCAGCCATTGGTATTATAGCCCAGATTTCTTTTGGAGTAGTGTTATTTATATTAATATGGATCAATTGAATTGACTACAAAACTTCCTGATGGTTAGCAACAATCACCTGTTAAGCATACACGCTGGTGTTGTTGAAGCAGCGACTGTAAGTAATACATCCGGAGCTTAATGAACTATATAAAAGTATGAGAAAACTTGAGAATAAGACTGACATATTTAAAAGACTGCAGTGGCAAAGATTAAGTTTTTGTGTATACTTTGATCTTGGGATAGTGCCTAGGGTCCAAGAATCACAAAAATGCCCATCTATGGCAATAAACATCCTGAACTGTTGCTGAAATGGCAAAAGTTACTCTGAGACTAGATGTTGATTATATGCACCTGATGAATGAGTTCTTTGCAAAGTATGAGGCTGAGATGGTATCAGAGATTAAAATGCTAGAAGATAAACTTATCAGCTCAGCTGATTTTAAACGTATCTCTAGAGACTATAGTCTAATGTTAGAAACATTAAAGAACTATGAAGATAAATTGATTGCCACTAAAAAACACAAATTTCTCCATGATATAAATGGTTTTAAAAATAAGAACATCGTTGACTGGCCAAGAGACTTCAAGCAGATGACGTCACATACTGTACGAATGGTGATTCCCGCCCCCAGTGAGAATCAACCTTCAACAAGTGGGCCCGCATTGAATGAATATGCTCCTCCCTTAGTTTTGGCTCAAGTGAAATATAGTGAAGCTGTCCATGATCTGGAAAACTTCACTTAAGAAGATTCCTCACAAAACATTTTAAGAGATTCCTTAAAAGCATCTAATAAATCTTAAAATTAGTTTAATGATAGTTCTACATTAAATGCACAAGCTGCATGAATAGGCTCTCTATTAAATGAAGTGTCACCAATAATATTGAGAAGAGCAGTTTTTTAGCATCAGCACGCTTCCAACTGGAACACCCAATTCGGATCAGAGAAAAATCCAGGGGCTGGAGCAAAGGTTGGAAAAGGAACAGAATGGAGGCAGAAACAGAGATAACAGCAACTACTCAAATGGGACTGCAGATTTCCATCAAGGTAGGCTCAGTAGGGCTGGTAGTAAAAAACAAGAAGCAAAAGATTTAATGAATATGGTTACTGTATTCAGTTATGGTCTTAGTGTATCTGAGTTGAGTGTATTAAATAAAGGACTTTCCTTTATCCCCTCATGTGAGGGTGATTTTAATGAAATGTTGACTGAGCTATGGTTATTTGCCAGGACTGTTGACCTGCAGTTGTTATATGAAAACAATACTGGCAAGGAAAATGACTGTTTAAAATGCACTAGCACTTTTATACCTATAAGCACTTCGACAGTAAAAGCTGTATATACTACAGTACTTATTACCTTGATACGGCACTCTTGTCATAGATAGTACCCCAAAAAGGCAACCCCCATTTCGGTCACGTCCCCCGGAATCTTTTTTTTTTAATTTTTTTGTCTATCCTTCTAGCATGTCGAGGGATCAGTTGCTAGTGTCCTCTCCTGCTCAGCTGGTGAACCTGGGAATATTGAGGCAATGTTACAATTGCCTCATGTACCTGAACAACCCTCTCCTCCTCCCACAAAACACAAATACATGCGAGATGCAACTTACGGCCAAACTGGAGGCTGAGCTCTCTCAACATAGGACTGGCAAGACCAGTCAGGAGGAGAAGGTTACCACACACACTATAGACCCAGTCTCACATAGTACCATTACAACCTCAAATCATACACATAAACACACAAAGACATACTCGGAGGCTCTGATCAAAAATCTACCAAAACAGCAGAGGCCACCAAAGCAGACACCCAAACAACCACCACCTCAGAACACAACACCTGCAACACATAGACCTCACAGTCAGAGTGTCAAACAGTCACAGCCCTTAAGGCCAAACACAATGCCAGACACACTAGTCATTGGTGACTCCATAGTCAGACACACTGGCGTCCCGCTCCACCAGACTGAGTAAGGAGAAGGTCACAGTAAGCTGCCTGTCGGGCTAGAATCCGCCACATAATGCAAGCACTCAGGTCTCTCAACAGCAGGTACAAATATGACTCAGTCATTGTCCACGCTGGTGTAAATGACCTGAGGCCTTGGACTACATGAAAAGAGACATTGAGGAGCTCTCTGATTATGTAGCCCAGGCAGGTATGACCCTGACCTTGAGCAGTATCCTACCTTCACCAAGAATGATGCCACAATACAGAGATAAGATGATCAGCTTTAACAATTGGCTTAAACACTGGTGTCATTCAAAGGGGATCCAGTATCTGTCTGCCTGGGATGACATGCTGGACAAGCCACGCTGCTTCACGGCTTGCACCTGTCACCCTGGGATTCGGATATTGGCAAAGGCTCTTGCCACCCCATAGTGCCTTTTTAGGCGAGGCTCAAATTCTAAACCTACCACCCTAGCACACAAAAAGGAAAAAACTAAGGGTAATGCTGCTCAATGCCAGAAGTCTAAATCTCAAAATGCACGACTTGAGGCCCTTCTCAGTATGGAGAACATCGATGTCTGTGCTGTGACAGAAACGTGGTCCAAGGCTCCTGAGAGCACCCCAGCGCTATCAGGTTTTACCTCATATCATGCTTCGCCCCAAAATCCGGACAATACCAAGAAAGGAGGGTATCCATATTCATCAAGGACACCCACACCTCAAGACTGGTACGATGCATCAGAGACCATCCAGGTGCAATTAACCATAGGCAAGACTGCTCTGCAAATTGTAGCATGTTACAGGCCACCCTCACAAACTCAGGAACCTCACATGGCCTTCCTGAAAACACTAGAGGATAAATGTATCACCAAACACCATCATACTAGGTGACTTCAATTACCCTAATATAGACTGAGAACACTACTCAAGCCCAAACACCCTAGCCCAAAAGTTCCTGGAATTCATAAACTCAAATGCCATGGAACAACTAGTCACCATCCCCACAAGAGGAGATAACATACTTGATCTCATCATCACGAACATGGGAGCACAATGTTCAACCCCTCACTGGTGAGATCAGATCACAAACTAATCTCGCTGGAGGTCCTCATCCCACCCCACCTGAAATAAAAAGACCACAGTAAAGAACTTCTCAAAAGCCGACTTCACACTTCTAAAGACTAGTGTGGTCTCCTTTAAGGCCCCGAGCCAAACAGTACTCAAGCTGAATCACTTACAAATGCCTTCTACCAGCACCTGCAGGACTGCATGGATAAGGCAATCCCAAGCAAAACAAAGACTCTTTGTACCAAAGGCAAGCGTCCAGTCTGGTGGACCCCAGCCATAAACAAACTCTACAACAAAAGGAAGAAGCTACTACAAGATAGAGCAAAATCCTTAAAAGGTAAGACACCCTTGATCACTATAAGTAAAAACTAAGAGCTCTCATAAAATCATCCAAAGCAAATTCGAGAGAAAAATAGCTAAAGACTCAAAAGACAATCATAAGGCCTTCTTTAGCTATGTTAGAAACCTGGGAGGAAACTCCCAGATATGCTCAGAACTAGTTCAAAATGATGTGAAGATTACTGATCCTACAGACATTGCCAACATACTGGCTGACAGGTTCAGTGCAAACTTCTCCCCTCCCCAAAGGAGAGATATCTATACCAAACGATTGCAGCCCCCAAACATCTCCAGCGTGAGAACTGCTCTCTCCAAAGCAAAAACACAGCATCCATGGGACCTGATGGTGTCCCCGGCTGTGTGCTCCACGAACTCAATGAGGAATTAAACCCACAGCTAGGACAGCTGTTTAATCAAAGTCTTACCTCTGGATATGTACCCAGGGGTGGCGCACTGCAACTGTGGTCCCACTTCACAAAGGCGTGCCTCCACCGACCCCTGAAATTACCGCCCATTAGCTTGACAAGCCTTATCTGCAAAGCCATGGAGAGGATCATAATGGACCTCATAAATAAAGACATAGAATTTGCAGACTTTGGATCCAACCCAGTTTGGCTTTGTCAAAGGCAGATCATGCCTTTTAAACTTGGTTGACTTTTTGAAACAGTCACCAAAGCCATTGATGAGGGAAAGGCAGTCCATACAGCCTACCTTGATCTGGCTAAGGCCTTCGATACAATACCCCACTCGGGTATCATTGAAAAACTCATCAGCTTAAATGTTAACCCATACATCACAAGATGGGTTGCAAACTGGCTGAGTGACAGAACCCACAGGGTCAGAGTTGCTGGCGCCATGTCAGACTCAAAGCCTGTCACAAGTGGTGTCCCACAGGGCTCAGTCCTGGGCCCACTCTTGTTTGGCATCTACTTTTCCAAAGTACAAGCAAACACAGGAGGGTTATGGCTGACAAAGTTTGCAGATGACTGCAAACTGAAACACATCTGACACAGATATCCTTCAGAAGGGTCTCACAGAAACGGATAACTGGTGCCAGAGCCATGGCCTAAAGTTAAATGCCAAAATGCATAGTCTTACCCTTCGGGAAAAACAAGGTTACCCTAGCTACCAAATAGGTGGCAATCCACTGAGCACAGAAGAAGTTATCAGGGACCTGGGGACCCAGGTTGATAGTAGTCTGTCATTCGACACCCATGTAGCTAAAGTAGTTAGGAAGACCTTCTACATTGCCCACCTTATCATGAAGGGATTCTCATCTAGATCAAGGGAGGTCATAGTCTCCCTTTACTCATCACTCATCAGACCAATGATTGAGTACAATGCCCCATTCGGAATGTATCTGACCCGACACTTGCAGCAGCTGGAGAGGCCACAAAAGTTCCTCACCAAAAGGATAAAGGGTCTCAAAAATCTGTCCTATGCTGCCCGACTGAAAGAACTCCAGCTCTATTCAGTCGCTGCTCAGAGGTGACCTTTGCCTAACATACAAGGCCATGTCAAACCCAGATTTGATGAATATGCTTCACCTCAAAAATCTAGATCCATCAGAGCCACAAGGGCGGGACACTTAAACCTCGACACAGCTATTAATAGGACGTGCTGGAGGGATAGATTCATCACCCAAAGACTCCCTATGCTGTGGAACAAAATCCCGGTACATGTGAGGCAGAGCACCTCGCTGGCCTTGTTCAAGAGAAATCTTGACCAATGGATGGGAGATCGCAGATATACCCCAGGGATTACCTCAGTGTCACTGCTCGACAGAGGCACAGCAAAATAATGGGTATAGTTCCCCATACTAAAGGGGTGGCGTAAGCCACAAAACGATGGCCTAGGCTTGTAAATGCCCTTGGGCAGATAGCCTAGTATGAACCTATGAACCTATGAACCTATATGTGAACAGGAAATCTATGAACTGTTTTTAAGGGAAAGAAGTGTCATAACGTTTTCAGTCTAGATAGTAATGAATGGGAAGCACTGCATAAATTATGCCATGACAATAACATAATCATAAAACAAGTTGATAAAGGTGGGAAAATTGTTTTGATGGATGTTGATGAATATAGAAAATGGATGCATGACTTCTTGGCTGACACTACTGTTACTGAGGTTAACAATACTTTTGTAGTTACTGTCATTAATAGGGTTAAAAGCTATTTGTGTGACTCTTTAATGGAGGGCTTAATAACTCCAGAAATATAATTTTTTGTATTTAGCTAATCCAATGATCCTGATAATTTATGGTCTCCCAAAAATTCATAAGAATCTAGCTACATCTCCTATGAGACCAATTGTTTGAGGAAGTAAATGGATCACTACAGCCATCTCAAAGTATTTAGAAAAACAGCTCACCCCATTACTGAAAATGAGTGAAAGTTATATTAGAGACACTAATGATTTTTTTAAATAGCATAAGAGATTGGTCATATGTTAATGAATATGACAGACTGCTGTTGGTAACCATGGATATAAAACTCATTATTTATGGTTACTCCTAATGATTATGGACTAGAGTCTATCAGAGATTTTCTTTGTAAGCATAGTAGTTTTTCCAATATGAAAACTGAAATGCTTTGTTCCATGCTTAAAACTGTATTGAACAATAACATTTTTGTTTATGATGGGAAGTTCTACCATCAGAAAATGGGATTGCCATGGGCACCCCAGTTGCTAATACATATGCTAACCTTGTGCTGAGCAGATGGGAAGAGAAATTCATTTTTAATAATAATGATACTACTTTTGGGAATGAGCATCTAATATTTTTAAGCACTTTGTTGATGTGTTTTTGCTGTGGCAAGGTGATGCTGATAGCCTTAATCAGTTTACTGACTTTTTACATGCTAATACTGAGTTTTTGACATTTGATGTCCAATGCTCATATGATAAAATTAATTTTCTTGATATAGTTGTTATGCTTAATGATACTAGTTTTGATATTACAATTCATATATAAAAATGTACAGGCTGTTAGATATGTCCATTCAGAAAGTATGCATCCTAGACCTAGACATATATATAAAGGAGTGGTTAAGAGTCAGTTCTTAAGCGCCAGTAGGTTGTGTACAAGGGAAGACAATCAGATGATATAAGAATGTCATCTGGTCTTGATAAATGTGGAAAAGCAACCTTTAAAGCAGGAAAAGTGCAGCACTAGGAAAACATCAGTTTGGGACAAGAATGTGATATAAAAGAACTTGAGCAAAAGGGAGGGTATAAATACTTGGGAACTGATGAAGGATCAGCAATAAAATATGAACAAATGTGAATAAAACTCAGCAAGGAATACTTTATATGACTTAAATTAATCCTGAGAACAGCATTGACATCTAGGAACAAGATCCAAGTTATAAACCAATTTACTCTTCCTGTCCTAACTTACAGTTTTGGAGTGATTGACTGGCCCCAAAAAGTGTTGGATAGGTTAGATATTAAAACAAGAAGGATGCTTCATGCCCACTGAATGATTTATAAAAATCAGTGTATACCAATATTATATATTTCCTGTTCCGAAGGAGGGATGGGCCTCCTGCAATTGTGGGACTCCACACATATCTACTGACCTCACAAGATCCAAATGTAGTGAAAGTTTTGAAACATGAGGAGAATAAATCTAAGATAACTTCTCTCCTTAATTTAGCAGAAGCATATCGACGTCAAGCAGGAATGGAACTCAAACCAGAAGTAGATGAAAACCAGGCAACAACTGAATGTGCCAAAATACAAAAGAAAGAATATAAGGTGAAGGACCAGATGAGAAGGCAAGAAATGTAGAAAAAGCATAAATATAGTTGCAAGTATAAGAAACTTCTGGAAGAGCCTCATGTTGATCAGGAACGAATGCAGGAATGGTTAAGGAAAGGCAAATTCAAACCAAGAGATGAAAGGTTAATATTGGCAGCCCTAGACAGTGGGCTACGTACACGGTGGTTTACAAAGTCCATTAAAAATGTGGGAGAAACATACAAGTGTAGGTTTTGTAAAACCAAATTGGAAGCAGTCACACACCTTGTTGCTGACTGCGACACATTAATGGCAAAGCATATTATGACCTGTGGTCAAGAACATAAATTTAAGTTTAGAATATTTTAAAATATAATTCAAGATATACGTGGTAGAGATATAATAACAAAAACTGAGCTGATGGAGTATAAATGGATTAATCCTTCAGGGCTGATAAATTACCAGGGCTTAACTCCTGTAATAGTATAAAACCAGTACTAAAAATGAAACGTGAATTTTTATAATAATTTTTAATATATTTTTTAATATATATATTTTATCTGATGTTCTATTTTGCATAAGAAATTTTATTTTATATTTCTATCATAAATTTATCTAAGCTTTATTCTATAAATATTTAAGACTATATATTATATATTGTGTTTTTGAGTTCTATGATCATGTGTTTTAGTATCACATGATTTCTATCAGATAACTTTCTGTTCATTTAACTGGCTGTTTTATTATTTATTTAAATAAGAGATTTGGACTATCTGTGTTATTCATTGAAAAAGAGTCTTGTACTCGAAAGCTTTGCTTTGTTAATTAGTGCTTGTTGTGCTTTTACTAAACTTTTGGACATTGGACTTCTGGTTTTTATTTTATAAGTTAAAAAATAATGATAGACATTTGAGTTTCAGATTTCATACCCTTCAGAAAAGTTGTGCTAACACAAAACCTGTTATTCTATCTACTTTCTAAGTTTGTAAGAGCAGTATTTAAAAAATGCCCATATTTTTGGCCCTTTGTCCCACTTTTATTTATGGCTTTGCCCAGATTTCTTGTTCTAAGAGGTTGAGAGGTATGCAAGGATGGTTACCCAGCTGTATTCTCCTTAGGGATCATTGCAATGTGCTGTGTGTCTGGCTGGGGTTTAACACTGCAGCAATCTTGCTTTTCAACCATACAGCTCTACTGTGATGTGGTACTGTGGGCTTCTGGTTTCAGCATTGTAGCTCACTGGGAAATGTCTTGCGACCTACATGCTGCGACCCATTATTTCACCAGGTTCAGATGATTCAGCTTTCCTCATTTCTATCAGAAGAAGAATGTATGCATGACACCTCAGGCTTCTATCCACACTGGGTTGTAGACCAGGTGATCAGGATAGGGCTAAACAGAACAGAATGCTTCACCAATAAGACTCATGGTTCCTAATTCCACATGATACTTAAGGGCCTGATACGTTTTTTTTTTAATTAAACTTTTTATTGAAATTTTGAAAGCAAAAGAGAAACATTATGTAATGAAAAGAATAATAAATAACTATTTACAAGGGTGTATAATAAGAAAACAATTACTAACAATCAATATTTTTCAAGAAGATCCTTAAGTTTTCACCAAGATTTATAATTTTATTTAACATTTGTAAACCGGGAAAGTCTGACTTGGAACAAAGCTAATCTTCAAAGGAGGTCCAGGGAGAAACACTCCAGATGCATCTCTTTATAACGTGGGAGGAAACTGGAGCAAACCCACACAGAAGGAACCCCAGCTGAGAATGAAACCAGACAACTTCTTGCTGTGAGGCGACAGTGCTACCGCTGCACCACTGCACCGTCCAGTTATTCTTATAACCGTCCAAGTTATAAAAATGTGTGACATTAGAAGTTGTCATCCTTATAGTTAATAATACATTTATACACACAATTTTTGCTAAGTTAACAAATTCAGTAAACAAAATGTTATTTTTCCAGTTTTTAGTAATTACTTTTCCAGCTATGGCTAGAATGGACCAAAGAAGAGGCCATTGCATCCTTGGAATAATTGCAGGAATAGGAGCATTAAATACAATTAAAGATTTAGAGATGTTACATATATCTGACCATAGTGCTTGAGTAAAATTATTAATATCTTTCCAAAAAGGAGACACCATTTTACAGTCCAATAACATATGTATCCAATCAGCGTCTATAGCAAAATTTCACTTCCAGGATTTAATATTAGTTGATTTGTACATTAAAACAATTTTGTGAGGTGTGCTATAGTCTTCCACTATAATGAGGATGTAGTTTTCCCTGCAAATTGTGATACCAGTTTTTTGTTTTTATCTGAGAATATTTCATTATTAAATTGCATTGAATAATTCCAATATGAAATAGCAGAATGCGATGGATAAGACCTAAGGATTTTTTAAATAGAGCCTGATCATTTTTCAGTGACATCAGTATATGGTTCTGGAGTAGAGCTGCTATAGCATACACTTCATCCAGGGTAAAGTGAATCAAATTTTTTTTTTTTTTAGTGGACACTCGTGCCCCAGGTACTTAGGTCTCCATCTGCCTTCTGAAACCAGTACAGACTAAGCATGAATCAAGGTAGAAGATCATGTTTCACAGAAATCTGAGAAACAGACCTGGTTGTGAGATATAGCCAATGGAGGCAGAAACAGAGTAAGAGAGCGGGGAGTAGTGGCTGCTGTGGTGGAGGGTTCAGCAGCATGCACTGAAGTTTGGGTACAGTTTGAACTTGTTTTGTCCAAAGTACAATTACAGTGCAGTGTATCTCATTTCAGAAATAAATGCTTATCTATAAAGCATTTTACTCAGTTAAAACTCTATGGCATTTTGCAGGCCTACACAGTTTCCAGTTATGTTAACTGTTCTGTTTTTCAGATTCAGGGGAATACTGGATCTGTGATAGAAGGAAAGGCAAGTTTTATAGTAAAGAATCAAACATACCAATCCACTGAAAACCAAGTCAGGCACAAAGCTATAATTAGTATGTTAAATATATACATATATTTGTGGGGGGCTACCCTCTCAAATACATTGTATGTACAGGATTCGACTTCTACATGTTACCAGCTCTGAGATCATTGTATATGGGAAAAGTGCAAACTCTTCTCGCAGTAACCTCAATTGTTCAGTCTGCATTTGAGCAAAATACTATTTATTTAACCTTTGCTTAGTTGTCTTGACTTTGAAAAGACCACCTTTTCAGTTTAACATCTAACAATGAAAAGTTTGCTAAATTCAGTTTGAGTAGTAGATATAACTTATATTTTACAACACCCTAGCTGGATGTCTGCATTTAAATAAAATAACTGTTTTAACTGAGTCCAGTTTTAAAGGAACAATAGTTAATGTAAATGAAACTTTATAGGTCTTATGCAAAAACGGTAGCATAATCTAGGCAGATGCTTCAAGAAAACTAGGGTGTTAATCATTTTCTTATGTCATACAGTTATCAGCAAGACATTTTAGGAGTTTGGATATAGTATATTTTGGGTTGCAATTTTAAACTGAAATTTAGGGAGAACAAATGCCTGCACTAATGACACAGAAGTATATAACCCTGACTACAGTCTATGTTTCCGCAGTGCAATATTTAGCTTGAGTTCATGACAATGGATGCATGGAGGATAGGCTTACCATTTCTGTGTTAGTAGGTCAGATTAGTGTACTCTGGTGACACTAGCATGTAGCTCACTCTGGTAGACAGCAGAGAGATAACAGCACTTTTTGTTGCCTGTGGGTGGGTGAAGTGGTCTGCAGAAGACATTCTGCTTGCAGAAATAAAGGGCCATACAAAACTGACACCCACTGCATGTTCCATCAGAGACTTTTCATAATGTGTGCAAATGGTGGCAAATTCAGCAAAAAAATCTAATCCCTGACAGCAGTATGGTGTTGCATTTGTTACCCCAGTCTTCTCATTAGCATTGAACATGGGTTGGAGGGAACTGTGTGGATGTGAGAGGTTTGGTAGAGGTGGTGACAAGGGGAGGGTCTGGATGTATCTAAAGGTCAGCTGTGGGAAGAGAAAAATTGGGTAAAAAAATTTGGGAAGACCAAGGAGTATTTACAAGCATGGATAGGCACTATTGGCTGTATAAACTAGGAGTTGTGTTGTATAACCTGATGTGTGGAGTTTGTGAAGCAGTAATGCTGACAGATCGAATTGTAATTACTGAGTTAAGAAGGGCATGGCGTGTAGGCACTTACTGATGTCATCAACAGGAATTTGTTTGTGTTATTATTGTGTACTGTTGTTTATTTAGTAGAAGGGATTGCCTTTTTCTGAAGTAGTTGCCACTTCGACAGCTCAGTGCTAGAAAATGTGTGGGACGAGAGGAGTAACACCTGATTTCATGACAGGCTTTGTCTCTATTGACTGTGAAGGGTTTAATATCCTTAGTATTCTGTGGGCAATACTGGAACTTTAAGCAGTGAAGTCTGAAGGGGTAGTATGTACTTAGGACACATAGAATGGTGTCCTTAAAGAGATGCAAGGCTCTGTCAGTTTAAATGATTTTGCAGGG
This sequence comes from Protopterus annectens, assembly GCF_019279795.1. Lineage (NCBI taxonomy): Eukaryota > Metazoa > Chordata > Ceratodontiformes > Protopteridae > Protopterus > Protopterus annectens. The sequence goes on along the minus strand of NC_056745.1, from coordinate 687,498,182 downwards.
CATTGATGTCAATAGTTGTTTTCAGGATATTTATTAGTGAGCTTTGAAATGTTCAGAAAGTGATGATAATATGTTCTCTCTGTTTTAATGGCTAGAAGAAATGAATACTGCTATAGACACAAGAAAAGAAACAAATTGAAACATAAAACTGAAAGATTTATTATGGAGGACTACATATGTACATGCTAGAGAGATAATAGCTAAAATACGAGACTATACTATAAATATTGTACAGTGAATTACTATTGAAATCCTCTGCAGAAATATCAAAAGTGCACATACGTAAACATATTTACTAACAAAATACTTATGGATTCATATGAAAATGATGCTTATTCATCTTATTAACCACTTTCAATTTTTTATGTTTGACATAATGCTCATGCAGTAAATCTTAGTATTGCTGTCTTTTGTTATGTTTTATATGTTTCGTGTTTTCTAAGAATTATGTCATGTTTATATCAGTTGCAATATATTGTTGTATTCTTGCTCTATTATAGGCCTGAGTCATGGGTGAAAATGATCAGCTTGGCCAGTGTATCCATCTGACAAACAAACAAACAAACAAACAAACAAACAAACAAACAAACAAACAAATATATGTGGTCCTATTTATGTAGAAATGCATCTGTGGTTTATTAATAAACCCAGGAATTAAATACATTCCATGTACGCTTCATGTGAAGCAATAGTGCTGTCATTAGGAAACCATGCAGAGCAACATTAACACAGAAACAGGAAGCATTCAAGTTTGTTTATGAGCAAACCTGCCTCGCGAGATTGCTTGGACAGCCACAATGACTACCAGGCATACCTCTCAACTGTCCAGAGTTTTGTCTCATTTGTTTGGTTCATTCCCCGTAAGATTGTGGTTTTCTGGAGTTTTGTGGCAAATCAGGGAGGACTGAATTAAAAAAATAATGGCAGGCATTTGTGTTTCAGACTTTATATCTTTCAGAAAAATGTATGTTAATACAAGACCTTTTTATTCTGGCAACTTTCTAAGTTTATAAGAACAACATTTAAAATTGAGCCCTATTTTGGGGATTTGTCCCACCAGTATTTTTGTCTTTGCCCAGACTTTTTGTGCTAAGTGGTTGAGAGCTATGCTACCAGGGGTGAAAATGCTAAAATAGCAGTATTAACACGTTAAAGAAGAGTGTACTGAGTGCAATGTACACTACAACAATTATTTGCAAAATGAAATAATGGAGGGGTGGAATGGCATGGGCAAATACAATGAAACATAAATAGGCGGGGAACGTGTGTTGATGAAAATGGATACAGGCATATATGTGAGGAATGAAGAAAGAGGAAGAGGGCAAGTTAAATATGGCAACATCCCCAAGACAGGATATGACAATGTATGTACAATTCCAAGCCAAGTCAGTAGCATAACATTAAACACATATTTAGAAAGCACAGCATGTGCTGCTGTGTACACCTCCTGAACAAGTATATTATGATGTAAACACAAGTGATAGCATATATGTGATGGTCACACACAATACCCTGTCAATGGAGGTGAATGGCTGTGATATAAATATCACTAACGTGCTCACTTGAGAGGACATTTATCAAGGATGGTATATACAATAGGGGTATCTGCATAGTGTGAAGATCTGCAAAATGACTTATGACTGACATGTCAGCATCCCTCTCAAACAACCATGGACACATAGCAACAGACTCATGGACAAATGTAGACAGAAACAGGCTAAATAAATTAGCCAGTCTGTGCTGCAATTCCCCAAAAAAATGAGATGTCATAAACCCTGGAAGTATTTGCAATGGTAAAGCTCTTAAATTTACAAACATGTTGACAGGCTGAACAATGATCACAGGAGAAATAATCCTTAGGTAGATCTCTAAATAAGGTAGTTTGTGATGAAGTGATCTCCCTGCTATGTTTATAGTGAGTAAAATGTGACCCTAAAGTGGGGCCCCTTTGGAAGGAAAACAAACACCTGGATCCCAGAATTTCTGAAATTCTATCATCTGATTTAAGGATATCCTAATATTGATCCACAATATTTTGCAGAACATTGTTATTATGCCCTTAAGTAGTGACAAGCCTAAGGTTGGTGTTGTCATCTGGAACTCTGGATTTATATGTTAGTAAATCAGATCTGGTTTGTGTGGATACCCAATTACTGGCAGTCAAAATGATGTTATGATCATAACCTCTATCATCAAACTGGTTGACAAGATAATTTTGGAATTCCTGATAAGATTTTTCAGAGGAACATATTCTTCTAATATGTAGGAATTGAGATTTGGGAATGTTATTAATTATATGTCTGCGATGAAAGCTGGAGGCATAGAGTAGCATATTATATTGGGGCTGGCCAGTTTTGAGATTGCTTTGGGTGTTGTGGGTCTTTGCACCAGAGTTACTTGTGGTTCCTGCATGTGTAAGTGCATCAACTATGCCCATGTGCATAGAAAGTACTGCAGTGCAAAGTCTAGTGTCAATGAGCGAGGAAACTGTCATTGTGATACTGATCACTTACCAAGCAATGCATGGAACACTCTCTGTAAGTACATGTCTACACTCAGCACATGTGGCATATGATCACTGTCCCCCAGACATTGACAGTGAATATGTTATATTGCAATAAAATCCTGACATACATCCATATGTTTTCAAGCAAACTATCAAGTGGTAATACCGATGTGATGTAGTGGTACGCCCATGATGCACTACAGTCATGCTAGAGCTGTATCTTTGCTACAGTTGGACTTCAGGTTGTACATCACTTCCAAATATAATGTTTAGTCTGAATCACATGCAACACAGTGGAATTGTTAACACAGTCATAAAGCTCTACTTATTTCATGTCATTATATCAGTTGTACAGTGTGTGTGTGTGTGTGTGTGTGTGTGTGTGTGTGTGTGTGTGTGTGTGTGTGCGTGTGCGTGTGCGTGTGCGTGTGTGTGTGTGTGTGTGTGTGTGTGTGTGTGTGTGTGCCCTGACACCATATGTGGACACCTGACAACTACGATAGATGCAGCTCATGCAGAACATAATAACACAAATTATGACAGTCACACAATGCTGCTGGGGAACGCCTGTATCTTCTTCCTTTTCTTTTGGCTGTTACCATTAGGGGTCGCCACAGTGGATCATCTGTTTCCACTTCTTCCTGTCCTCTGTATCTTGTTCTGTCACACCAACCACTTGCATGTCCTCTCTCACCAAATCCATATTTTAGCCTTCCCCTTTTCCTGTTACCTGGTAGTTTCATCCTTAGCATCTTTTTCCCAATATACTCAGCATCCTTCCTCAGCACATGTCCAAACCAACGTAATCTTGCTCTCTGGCTTTGTCTCCAAACCTTCCAACCTGGGCTGACCCTCTAATATACTTATTCCTAATCCTGTCCACCCTCATCACACCCAGTGCAAATCTTAACATCTTTAACTCTGCCACATCCAGCTCTAACTCCTGCCTTTTTGTCAGTGCCACTGTTCCCAACCCATATAACATAGCTGGTCTCACTACCCTCTTGCAGACCTTCCCTTTCACTCTTACTGGTACTCGTCTATCACAAATCACTCCTGACACTCTTCTCCACCCACTCCATCCTGCCTGTACTCTCTTCTTCACCTCTCTTCCACACTCACCGTTATTGTGAACTATTGATCTCAAGTATTTAAACTCATCCACCTTTGCCACCTGTACTCCTTGCATCCTCACCATTCCTCTATCCTCCCTCTCATTCACACCTATATATTCTGTCTTAGTCCTGCTGACCTTCATTCTTCTCTTTAGAGCATATCTCCACTTCTCCATGGTCTCCTCCACCTGTTCCCTACTCTCACTACAGATCACAATGTCATCTGCAAACATCATAGTCCACGGGGACTCCTGTCTGATCTCGTCTGTCAACCTATCCATCACCAGTGCAAATAAGAAAGGGTTCAGAGCTGATCCTTGATGTAACCCCACCTCCACCTTAAATGCATCCGTCACTCCCACTGCAGACCTCACCACTGTCACACTACCCTCGTACATATCCTGTACCACTCTTACATACTTCTCTGACATTCCCGACTTCCTCATACAATACCACAACTCCTCTCTAGGCACCCTGTCATATGCTTTCTCTAAGTCTACAAAAACACAATGCAACTCCTTCTAAGTCTACAAAATCACAATGCAACTCCTTCTGACCTTCTCTGTACTTCTCCATCAACACTCTCAGAGCAGACATCGCATCTGTAGTGCTTTTTCCTGGCAGGAAACCATACTGCTGATCACTAATCATCACCTCCCTTCTTAACCTTGCTTCCACTACTCTTTCCCATAACTTCATGCTGTAACTGATCAATTTAATCCCTCTATAATTACTGCAGCTCTGCACATCACCCTTATTCTTAAAAATCGGTACCAAAACACTTTTTCTCCATTCCTCAGGCATCCTCTCACTTTCCAAGATTTCATTAAACAATCTGGTTAAAAACTCCACTGCCATTTCACCTAAACACCTCCATGCTTGCACAGGTATGTCATCTGGACCAACAGCCTTTCCATTCTTCATTCTCTTCATAGCTATCCTTACTTCCTCCTTGCTAATCCATTGCACTTCATGATTCACTATCCCCACATCATCCAACCTTCTCTCCCTCTCATTCTCTTCATTCATCAGCCCCTCAAAGTACTCTTTCCATCTGCTCAACACACTCTACTCACTTGTGAGTATGTTTCCCTCATTATCCTTTATCACATTTACCTGCTGTACATCTTTCCTAGCTCGGTCCCTCTGTCTAGCCAGTTGGTACAGGTACTTTTCTCCCTCCTTAGTGTCCAACATTTCATACAACTCTTCATATGCCTTATCCTTAGCCTTCACCACCTCTCTCTTTGCCATGCACCTCATCTCCTTATACTCCTGTCTACTTTATTCATCTCTCTAACAATCCCACTTCTTCTTTGCCAACCTCTTTCTCTGTATATTCTCCTGTACTTCCTCATTCCACCACCATGTCTCCTTGTCATCCTTTCTCTGTCCAGATGTCATATCAAGCACCTTTCTAGCCATCTCCCTTATTAGCTCTGCTGTAGTTACCCAGCTATTTGGTAACTCTTGACTGCCACCCAGTGCCTGTCTTAACTCATCCCTGAACACCACCTCACAATTACCCTTTTTCAATTTCCACCATTTGATCCTTGGTGCTGCCCTCACACTCCTCCTCCTCTTCTTGATCACCAACATCATTCTACAAGCCACCATCCTATGCTGACTAACTACACTTTCCCTGGTCACCACTTTACAGTCTCCAATCTTCTTCAAACTGGCCCTCCTACATGAGATATAATCCACCTGTGTGCATCTTCTTCCACTCTTGTATGTCAACCTATGCTCCTCCCTCTTGTTAAAATACATATTCACCACCGCCATGTCCATCCTTTTTGCAAAGTCCACTATCATCACTCCCCCACCTATCATTCAAAAACCTCTTGCAAGTACTCCCCTCTTGCACTATCAGATAACTTACTGCTTTCACCTTTCTACCAGTAGCAACACCTTTTTCCTGCATAACAGAACCCTGTTTTATTTAGAAACTTTACTTTATCTATAAATGGATGGTGCAGTGGTGTAGCAGTAGCACTGTTGCCTCAGAGCAAGAGGTTTTCCAGTCAAATTTTCAGCTGGGATGCCTTCTGTGTGGAGTCTGCATGTCCACCCTGCATTTGTTTGGGTTTCCTCTGGGTGATCCGGTTTCCTCCCACAAAGACATGCATCTAAAGCATTTCTCCCCAGTTCTCCGCTGAAAATTGGCTTTGTTCCAAGTCGGACTTTCCTGGTTAGCAAGTGTTAAATAAAATAAATCTATAACTTTATTATTTGCTTTCTTCTCCTCACTTGTCTAGCTGTTCTCAGTTCATCCCTTTCTCTCTTCCCCTTAAGTTTTGTTAGTTTGCTTACCTTGTCTTGAGAATTTTCAACATCACTGATTTTTTTCCGTAGTGCTTCCCATCCATGAAGGTGGAGCCCCACTCTGTTCTGCCCTTGCTACACTTGGGCTTCACTTTGCTCCCCTACTCTCCTCCCAATTCCCACACACCCCACTTACTCTACATTTATACTCTCTAAACTCTATTCCCTTCCCCAACACTCCCCTCCCCTCATCTTCCTGTCTACCTCATCCAATCACTCCCCTCCCCTCCTCTTCCTGTCTACCTCATCCTATCAACACTCACTAATTAACTCATCTTCCCCTTTACCATACTTCCACCCTTTTCTTACTACACCCTAAACAAATCTATAACATACACACACAACATACTCTCCTACCACCTCCTCTGTACTACACCCATTACACACTCTTCTTACCACCACCTCTGTGCCTCTTTTACTTTCCAGTTTCTATCATTTCCTTCCCCCACCTTTTACCTTACCCTCCACTAAGCTCATCCATATACATGTTCCACTACCTTTCTATTATCCCCTGTATTTATCTCCTCGTTCTTCCATCTTCCAACTACGTGTCTCATCTACCCCTAAGTATGCCTGAAATCTTCATGTTTTTCGCTTTCTTCTTTTATTCTCCCTGATAACTGCTATCATGTAAATATTTCACCTATCAACTCACCACCCGCACTTAACCACCCACTATTTAATACTGATAAACACCGCACAGTCACATCTCCACCTAATCTTTTTAATCTTCCAAATTTTCTCATATACAGATACAAACTCCTCAACACCCACCACCATCTTCAACTAACAAAGTTCAAATGACACTCTGTTCAATGCATACTGCTTTCTCTATCCAATTGCTTTAAAAAATCTCCTTATGCGGAGACATTCATCCTATCCCTGGCCCTAATGTTTCCCCCAAACATGATTCTAATCCCTTCCTTCTACATCCACTCATACTATACCATCTACTAAGAACCCAACTTTTTATCTCAATTAAGTTATACAGTCTACTTAACAAAATCTGTGAATATCACTGTTGGGTTGCTGTTTACTTTCCTGACATAGTAATTATTACAGAAACCTGGCCTAAACCCCATATTACTGACTCTGAAATACTTCCACCTGGCTATAACATTATCCTCTCTGACAGATTACACAAAAATCTGGTGGTGTAGCAATACTATATTCAAACCATCTTCTCTTCATTGTCTATAAGCCGCCCCTACCTTTCATCCTGCTGAAATTATAATTGCTAACTGCAAACTAAACATTCATAAAAAGCTATGCATCATAGGTATATATATTCTTCCAGGGAATAACATTCCGATTCTAGAAAATGTTCTCTCCTGAACCACCAACTCTATTTCTAATGAAATTATAATTCTTGGTGATGTCAACATCAACTGACATACCTTAAACTCTGATTTCCCTTCCTCAAGTATTAATCTACATGGCTACTCAACTAATTACCTCCTGTATTCATTACAAGAAATCCACAAACACAGGCAGCATCCTAGATCGGATCCTAGTATCCAATCCTTGCCTGTACCAAAACCCCAAAACACTCTCTGATTCTATCAGTGACCACCTCACACTTGATTTTCAAAGATTTTCCATCCATCAAGCTAGCAACACAAATATAAAGAAAGCTACAGTCGCACCAACTTTATTCCTAATGTATTTAGCAGCTTACTCTCCATTATAAATGGGTCCTTCCTCTTTAGCCTACCACTAGATGATGCTGTTCTAAAATTATTTCCATATTTCTAGATACTCTTAATAGCCCAGCTCTCATGCACCTTGGCTATCTCATTCTCCCAAAGCCCTAATGCACAAAAGGGACACTGTATGGAAAAATTGGTTAAAATATGTGTGTGTGTGTGTGTGTGTGTGTGTGTGTGTGTGTGTGTGTGTGTGTGTGTGTGTGTGCATCTGTGTACAATTCTCCAATAAAAAAACTCTTAGTTGTGTTAGGAAGGGGAAATGGGCTTGGAGGTTGGTGTTAGTTGTTGGTTGCTGTAGCACTGGTCAATGTTTCCTTTGAGGACATTGAGATGCACTGCTTTGGCTTCCCTTAGGAATCATACCTCAAAAGTGTTTTCCCCTCTACACTGGCAGTCTGTGTTTGCTGCAATTGACACAGGCTGATTTAATTAGTTCTCTAATAATTGTAAGAACAAACACTGGGGACATCCTTGATGTTTTCAGATGTTATCACATATTTCTAAATCAAAAATCTGAAAATGAAAGCATTATCTGAAATCTAGAATTTGATTTGTCGTTTTAAAAAAAGATGCCCTCTGAACTAAAAAAACTACCCAAGGAAATTAATTTTAAATAGATCTCAGACAAAATTAAACAATTTAAACCTAATAAAGTTCCAGGTATAGCTGGACTAATAATGTAAATATATACATTATTCCTCCAACTATTATTTCACTTTTATATAAAACCCTTATAGAAGTTCATACACATGAGAGAGATATTCACTAATCACACCCATACTAAAAGAAAATCCTAAACTTCTGCTCTTAATATAGACCCATATCACTTCTAAACAATGACTATAATGTCTGTCCTTTCTGATAGATTAAAAATAATATCTATAATCATTAATTTAGTCCAAACTGGATTTTTATATCAAAGACAAAATCATGACAATATTAAAAGGCTATTAACCCTTATATATTTTGTAAATAACAAAAATTAAGAAGTTCTTATTAGTCTAGACATTTAAAAGCCTTTGATTTTTTCTAAATTGGAATTGTTTATTTAAAGTCTTAGAATCATTTGATTTTCCTTATTAAAAATGTTTATGAAGATAGCAAAGTTTGCATTAAATTGGGGCATTTCACATCTGAATCCATTTGCCTGACTAAAGTTACTAAGCAGGGTTGTTCCCTTGCTCTTATTTTATTTGATATACCCATTGAAGCTCTAGCAATTTTAATTCAAAATAATGCAAATATCAAAGGTATAGAAATTTTGGAAAATTATACTTTCAAAATTATGCCATTTGCCTATGATGTGCTACTAACACTTCCCAACTCAAGATCAGCTCTAGAAGGCATACATTTTATCATAAAGCTATTTCAGCCATACTCTTTAATTATCTAGAATCCAAGTTTATACTTCTGAACAAAAAAGGAAAAACAATCCCCCGGATTTACCAAACTTTTGTGCAGGACTAATCTAGTCCTGCATGGAAGCGGCAGTTTAAGAGGAGGACGGCAGCGCACCATGCATATGAATGAAGGCGCGCTGTCTGAACTCCTAATGCTACATGGAGCATGGACGAGTGCAGGGGGCGTGTCTGAGAGCAGAGCTCTCAGAATAAATATGCCTCTCCAAAGTAGAACAGAAGAAAGTGTAAATAAATGAGCGAGACTGCTCATAGATGTCTGCATATCCCCACCAACAGTCCCATATGTTCAACAGCAACAGTACATTTAAATAAAATGAAGAGACCCTTTTATTTATTTTTTTTTAAAACCCCGAGTACAGCTAACCATAGGTGCGTGGGTGTGTCCATTGCCTAGCTATGATTAAAGCAGCTGAAAAGGCTGAAGAGGATAACAAGGAATATATATACAAATGAAGCAGCACAGCACTAGTGTAGTGGTTAGAACATCCGCCTAATAAACAGTCATTCCCGGTTTGAGTCCCACTGCAGCACATATCATTTTCCATGTGAAATCTGTATATGAACATAATTTTACATTGTTTTGCCGTATAACCTACATAATAACATTTAAATGTGAACTGGAGTACTGCATGAAATGTACATGTGAAGTGTCAGTGTCATAATGAATAAGGCACTAGTAAGCAGGTTTAAGCACAAATAAGCAGTAGTAAGCATATATAAGCACCAGTAAGCATATGTAAGTGGGTTTGCATGGGGGTAAGCATTGGCTACACAGTTAAAGCAAAGTAGAAACTAACTGAGTGTAAGAAACTGTAACCGGAAGTTAGCAGTGCTTACCATCGCGCATCCCGTGCAAACCCACTTACAACTGCTTTAAAGTGCCTTAATCACTCTGGATCCAACGGCCCATGTTCTGCCCAGCAACAAAATAAACTGCCTCTGCAAGGCTCAAACGCAGGACCCTGTACACTATAGTCACAGTAGTTAACCACTAAGCCATCATAGCAATAGATAAGCATGAGGTATCAGCAAACTAATCCTCACCACAGGAAAATCAAACCAAACATGTGAACTCAATCTATGTACAGTGTGATGTTGGATAACCTGCCACAGAACATAAATATGTGAACTGGAGTACTGCAGTAAGCATAGATTTGATGTGTTATGGTAATAAAGTATTGAAGTTCCCAGGACCCTATACAGTGTATGTACACATGAGTCACGGATACCAGACACATATATAACCTGTAATGAAGAATAAATCATTGCCAAATGGCAAATATAGTGATAATCAACTATGAAGCAATGCTAACCACAGCACAGCTCATGTTAGTAAGTGTAAGCAATGTGTAGGGGAGCCAATTCAATCTCCATAATGGTATACCTCTTTAAACAGTGCCAACCTTATGTAAACAGGTGTATCCATAGCTTAGCCTTTTCAAAACTGGCCAATGATGGCAAAGTGCGGGAAAATGACCGTATTTAAACCCCACATGCAGGAATACATCTCATAACTGGTTGTAGATTCCCACTGCAGGCAGAATAGTTGGTGTGGATGAAGGCACTCAATTCAGAGAACAGGGCTGGGGCATCCAGGAGTCAAAATTCATAGTATGGCCCCTGGTAAAACACCATGATCAGAGACTACTGCAGGGTTAGTACCAGGGCTCGCAGTACAAAATGGAGGCCTGTAACAGTCTTGCCCATGACCTCACCAGTGCCACAGGTATCCCCTGGACTGGTGAGCAGGTCAGGCACCACCATGCTGACTTAAAGCGGTGGAGGGGGGATGTCCTGGAACAGTGGATCCCTTGGCAGATGGCCAATGTCCCAGTACTAAGTAAGTACACATTCTACTAAGTAGTAAAAAATTGCCTAGCTTGTGTATACTATGGATAGGTATGGCTAAATATCTATGCATTTCTCTGACAGCTGCAGATGAGCGGGCTGCGAACCAGCAAGCCCATGATGCTAGGCTGCAAAGGTTGCATCGCGAGGCAGGTTAGTAATCAGTCTGCATGTACTGTCATAACAAAGATTATAAGAGCCTCAGAAAGTGTTGTACCAGTAGAAATAAATGTGTCAATATTCTGTGAATAAAGGTATAACCTCTGGAGTGCTTCTGTTTACTCTTCTCTCATGTGTTTGTGATCTGTTCCATACTATAAATAGTACTGTTGTATCTTAAGCAGTATCACCCACACCGTGGTATGCAGATAAAATGGGTATGAAATTCTACATAACAATGTTGGAAGTGCCAAGAGGTCAGTCATATCGTACAACTTAGGGAGACTTAGATAGAAGACAGTCGTAAAGCTGTACATCAGTTCCCTGATAGCACAATGCACTGTGATGTTAGCAATAATATTTTGTCACACATAGCAGGGGTTTGACTCCTGGTAGTGCTACTAAGTTCTATGCATACTCACACCCCACAACCGTACAGACTGTGATACAATGTTCAGATAGAAAGCTGTATGCATAATTACACCCAACAACTGTACAGAATTTGCATGAATGTTCAAATTGTAAGTTGTATGCATATTTATACCCCACAACTGTTCCAATCTGTCCAGTATGTCCGAATAAATGGCACATATCACCAGTTTGGTACCCTGTTCCTCTAAAAAGTCAGTGTGATGATCCAAGAAATGTAGGCAACTGTCAATGACATATAACTGATAGTCAAATGTGTACATAGTCAGAGAATGTATATGAAAACAAACCTGTCATCCTAGCACCTCACCCAATGTGTATGACAGCACTTCTCAGCATATGTTGCATTAACACCTGCAGCCTGTCACACCTGTATTTAAGACACAGGTCACGTATATAATAATCTATAAACATACCAGTGTACAATATAAGGTGATTGTGTAGTGTAATAATAAATGTAAGGGAAAGATCACTGCAGTGACTAAGAATGTTGTGAAAACTACAAGGATATATTAGTTGTTAATTGAATTCTCTGTCTCACCCCTACCATATGTGCATAATAACCCAGTGACACTCCTCAACTGGTATGTGCACACTCCAAACATTTTTGGGACATATGTCCTAATGGTTAATAAATGTTCACATTTGTTTCTATGCATGTGCCATGCTAAAATACACCCATATTGGTGGCCTGTTGCCATCAATGAAACCCGCATGCTCCTGTCATGGCCACTGTTGTTCCATATATGCATGTGTTCTGCTTGCTCTGCAACTGTGTTAAATCTGGTGTGTCGGGTTAATTGGAATACCTATACATGCTGTTATAACTAATCCTGAATGCTGATGACTGTTACTAACCCATATCTGCCATAAATCTGTGACAACACAGCTCGTATGGGAAGGTCAGTCCCAGCGGACTCACCTGTCCCACCTCAGCTGGCCATGGCACTGGGCACCAGCACATCTGGGGCCCAGCCTGGGACTCTGCACCACCTTTGGGAGGAACCGCTGCAGGGGATGGGGCTCGCCCCCTCTCGGAGTAGGCACGGAAGGGAACCTGTCACCTGTCAACAGGTCCGGGCCGTGGTGCATAGGGAGCTCGATCTGGAGTATCAAGAGCATCTATGCCAGCTTGAGGGCCGAGTGGCACTATTAGAGGGTGAGCCTGCCCGTCCTACACAGCCCCCAGCACAGCCATCTTCAGGGCCGTGAAGGTGCAGTGGTGACTGCCCATGGACATCAGCCACACTGTTTCCAGTTGGGGGCTCATGGGCTTGTGACTTCCAAACACCCCTCCTTGTCCAAGGTGTTTACCCCCCACATGTGTCATATACCGGCCCTGTATGCGTATTGTGTGTCTTGTCTGTTAACCTACCCAACCTCCCTCTCCAAATATACCTACTACCCCTCCCCAATATCCCACTCTCACCTGAAAAAAAATGAGCAATCTGTTCCCACAAAAACATCTTGCCCCATACATAGCTGTCCATTTTGCACACGTGTCCACTGGACACATGTAATCTGGTCTAATTGGCATCACAATGAATATAAGTTGTCCTCATTCCTCTCCCAGGGGTTTGAGGGTCCAAAAGTTCCTGCAAATATAGTGTATATGCACAGCTGTTGCTGTAGAAGAAATGGACAACTATGGACCTTTCCTATACCCTTCCTGCACATGCCTAGCTATTTTCCCTACTGTTTTTCCCTCTTTGTGCCTCATTTTTCACCACTTTCCTATCAACCCCTTTTCTTTTCTTTTAAAGGAATTAGCATGGGGGTAAGTGTCAGTAAGCACTGTTGAGCAGCAGTAACTGGGTTTGCGCGAGGGTAAGCTATGCCTACACAGGTTGAGGAATCTGAAGCCAACTGACTGTAAGAAAACATAAGCAGAGGTTGGCAGTGCTTACCATTGTGCAAACCCATGCAAACCCGCTTACAACTGCTCAAAAGTGCCTTAATCACACTGTATCCAATGGCCCTTGGTCTGCCTAGCAAAAAAATAAGCAGCCTCTGCTAGGATCAAACCCAGGACCCTGCACACCATAGCCAAAGTGATTTACCACTAAGCCATCTCAGATATAGATACCTTTGATGTATTCACAAACATATCATCCAGCCCAGTCATTCAACAGTACAGAGAATGTATTCCAACATGTAGATGTATGTGTGTGAGTAAATATATTAATGTCTAAATGGTTACAACATATATATATATATATATATATATATATATATATATATATATATATATATATATATATAGACACATATAAATATCTATGAACATATAAACATGCAAATGCCTACATCTGTAGATATATATGTCCACATCTATATGTCTAAATATATACGGCAGGTTATATATGTATGCCCGAAGGCAGGAAGAGAGGAGGAAGGTTAGGAGTGTAGCAGTGAAGGTAGGAACTTTGAATGTTGGCAGT